>NC_088201.1:218969565-219276753 GCF_037126465.1 Ornithodoros turicata
GTCAATACTTGTGGCTCTTCAACACGCAGCTGCTGCAATCCAAGCGACAGGTATAGTTAATACCGTTTCACCTCCGGATTCGAAAAGCGCATTCTGTTTCGCTATGAACCCTATGTGTGATAGCAACCTAACTCGATCTATAGGGCGGTCGTGTGCCCAACATAAGGTAATCGGAAGTGATCTTCCTCTCCAATTGATCCCGTCTCATGGTCAGTATCAGAGGCAGCGAACGAGCGAACCAGTTAGCATCCTCAGTACACCTTCACGGAGGACTGTAGCGCGTGCACGATGCACTACGGGAGCTGTTGAGGACACCAGTGAGGACTGTCGCTAATCTTCCTGCAAGCGGGTACAAAACGCAAGAGGAACATGCAAGCGGGCGCAACCTCTGGAGTACGTTACCACACCTGAAATTAGGGGTCAGCGATATTACAACATCGCAAATTTTTCAGTTTCGGTTTTAAAACTGCCTCGATATTCGATTAAAGTTAATTTTTCAACGCAGCGATAGGAGTCCTGATAGCGTGCGGAAAACGTCATCAGTGGTGTCCTGGAGTAAAGATGTTATAAGAATCCCTGCCATATTCTGGCAATTTGCGCGGCTGCAGACGACGGCTCCGGCTTTGTTGTTGTTGCTGTCTTTAGGTATGAGTGAGTGATTCTCATAGGACAGCTTGAATCCTGTAGTTGCATGGGCTAATTCCGACATGCCCTTTCTGTTTCTAGCAAAGAATAAGTAAGAGCAAGGTTTCACTGTGCGAATTTCGAAATTCAATTCAGAAAAATGTAATCTCTGGACATTAAAGCTGGTAGAGTGCTCTGAAGTTATCACAAAAGGTCCCGCGAGATAAACAGCGTTGTCCCCATACTTTCAGAGAAGGCAACTTTTATTGCGGTTTTCCTACATGTTACACGAAACAGCCTATCGTAAAGAGTGAAGAAAAATAGCATAGGCTCTTTGGCTGCACGTTGAACATATGAGCGAGTGGCGTCGGAAGGTCACGTGGAACGTGAAGTCCTCCCGTCAGGGTGAGTGACTAACCTCTGAAAGCCCAGTGCGAAGCCAACGTCCCCCACCTACGCATTGCTGATGAAGGCCCAATAAGGCCGAAACAGCTGTCCAATGCTGGTGTGGCGACGTTTGGGACTTATAAACATGTCGTAAAGAGAGGCTGCTTGACGACGTGAGGAAGTTGAGGACAGTTTCGACATCGTATTCCCGTTTGAACATACTTTCGGCACCATGTTGTTAGGGCCTAACAACACGGTGCCGACAGTCCATGTCTAGACCTTCGAGGCGCGTCCCCATTTGGCGTGTGCGGTTTTGTTCATGCACGCCACATTCCCAAAGGTCTCAAGGAGCTTCAGGGAGTGTTTTCTGTTTTTACGAAATACATATGAAGCCCTGGCAATAGGCAGCGAGGAGCAGGTTCTCTCCCACTGAGAGGGGTTCGCTCTCATGACACCTCCACGTATGAGTAGATCTAGAGGTGCCGATATACGTTTCACAGGTACACCGTGATGGTGTCATCGTCCGCATCGATGCACAGTTCGTTAGAACAATTCACGCGCTCCCAGAACTCAAAATCGTTGTCGCACATCCACCAACAAGCATGTTACGCCGCATGCAGGAGAGGCTTATGTAGGGCAAGCGCGAGCAACTCAGTGAACTCAGTGAAACGGTGATCGTGAGGAAGATTATGGGATGTCAACTTCCCGAGGACGTTCCAGAAAGAAGTGCACTTCATTTGCCCATGATGGTGTGTGAACAGAATATGACGTTATCGTAACGACGTCGTGTCAGTCTCACTCATCTGTGTAAATGGGTGTATCGCCCGTCTTTGGGTCACAGTGGTAGTAGAAACCATTAACTGAAATTCGTCTATTCGTCATCAACGAAATGGGCGAGCGGGTTAAGCCGTCCCGCTCGTTGGTCGTAGCCAAAGTCCTGCTGAGAGCTGGGAGGTGGTGGTTTCTAAATCCTGCCACAAGGGGTTTTCTGAAGACTTTTCGGACGAATGTCTGCACACTTCCCTGCAGAGTCGTCCAAGGACGCATACGAACCCCTCTCCTTCCTCCTAACATCTCTCCATCTGGCCACATTGGTGCTCAGCTCATAGCCACGGTTTCCTCGCGGCGCTAAAACCGAATGCAAAACTACCCGCTCTCCACCTGTCCACCTCTGTACCTGGGACACTTGCTTCGTGGCGCAATTTAAGAGGTAGTCGCATGGGTAGTAGTTTCGCCCTACTTTTTTAACACAAGCTGCAGAACAGAAGTTGTGGATCCGTTTTTCTCATCTAGAGAGGTTAATCGATGCTGCTAGAAATCGTTTAAAGAGATACTCCGCGACAAAAACGTGTTGATGTAACAGGGCGACTCCGATCCGTAACCTATGATGTTTCAGTGGACCCTTTTTGTCATCCCTTGATGGCACTGATAATAAGAAAACAAACAATTTCAATTGAGTCATCCGGCGCTCGACGGCGTAAGAGTGGTTCAGCAACACTTTGCTTCACCTCACTGCTATTTTTCGCGTGCGCATTTCTGTAACTTCTGCTCTGCAAGGGTCGAGTACTTTACAACGCAATCGAGGTAGGAGATGACTTGTCATTTCCGTTACACGAAGAAGTCACCAAGCGCTTGCAGGAAACTATGTAGCCATGTATGAGGCTACCTGTGACGTCATGCAGGGTATAGGAGGCCGGAGAGAGAGTCTTTGGGAGTTTCGGTTTCGATGTAAGCTTCCTAGCTCTTTTGGCAGCTAACCAGTCTCCGCCCGCCAAACCAACATTTCTGAAGAACGTGCCGAGCTTACACACTAAGACACTATAAGCATTTCGCACTGTCCCGGAGTCTCCCTTTGAGATGCCTCGCAATTGCAAAAGGGTGCGACAATCTGGCTATGGTCATAATGAGAGAGCGCACTGGCGAAGCTCCCGATGCGTTTGAAGTCAAGAGCAGTCACACTGGATTCAGCGCAACGCCTGCGACGTGTGGTACCATGAAGTACGTCTTGCAGCATCTGACCAGTGCGGGAAATGTGTGTCATGCAATTCGGGCTCATTTTAAGCGTGTTGTGAAGAACACTCTTTTTCGATGTCTCGAACTGGACCCTTGCGTGGAGCAGTTTGAAGAAAGTGTGTAATTTGATACTTTTGTTTATTATACAATATGTTTCATTTTACCATCACAAGGAACCAGGGTACATTTCTCAATCTGTTTTGGAAACTCTGAAAAAGCTACGGCCAGAATTGTCTGATGATACTCAAATCAACGAAGAGGTAGCTACGACTGTCTCAAATCTAAGACTGTCTGTTCAAAATAGTCTCTCCTGCCCAACGGCCTCACGCAGAATGTGCGACTCTGTACCAGAGACGCATCACAGATCTGAAGGAGGAAAAATAAGTACATGAAGGGCAATGCAGAGGGATAAAAACGACTAGGACACCAACTTTGCAAGGACAACCACGTCCCGTGGAACAACCCCAGAGGGCGGGCTTCTCCGGTAAGAGACCCTACCTTCTTGATCGAGTGAACGCACAGTGCGAATAGGATAACCGACCAAATTCCTCTCAAGCGAATTATTGTTGCAAACTGCACAGATTATCTATATTGCCAGCTATATACTGTCACCATAACGCCATCCTTCGCGTTTCACGGTAATACTTTGTTTCGATGAGACTTGTTTTGATAACACTTTTCTGTTCACTGGCAAGTTGCTAGAAATTCCTTATTTTTTTTTAACTTTAATTTAAAAAATTAAAATTTCTGAAATTTAATCGAATGCACCCGTCTAACGCATCTTGCCCGCATGAAACGTTTTCAGCCAACTGTTATCTCGACTGACGTAGTTATCTCCAGTGATTTCATGAAGACAGGGGGCGGACGCCTTTTGGTCACACTTACGCAGTTATGTCAGTTAACACAAAAGGCATACGCCTCGCGTTTCACACAAATCGTGAGTGATATGCTAAAATGGCTTGCCTTCGCTACGAGCTCTTTGTTCACGCGGAATCTTCAGCTACACCTTCAGTCCCGCCCAAAACGGGCAAACTTCCTTGAGCTCACGTACCATGCTGGCTACTGTGACTCTTCCTATATTATTGTTTTCGCTGTTAATGCTTCAAATTAGATAGCGAGCTCAACACGCATAAAGACTCGCCAAAGTAGTAGTGGTACCAGACAGATTGATGGCAGGCGACGGATCTAGACAATAGCACGTGTATTACCTGTCTTTGGGTCTACGTCGCACACATTGTAAGGAGCTCGAAGACCCGTACTGCGAGCCAGTAAGAGCCATAAGTAGAAAACACCAAGCTTGTTCACTAACATCTCGATGAAGAGCGACTAGGAAATGGGGACAAAGCAAAAGCTCTCTGGCTTCCCCAGCTGCCTTCGCGCTTTAGCCTCATGACCTTACCATATTGGTACACCTGCGTTATAAGCAAGCAGTAAGAAGGCCAAGCAGAAGCATACGCGTAGCATCCGTTTGTTTAATGATATCGCTATTAACGTGTCCAACAGCCACTGAGACTTCCTGCAGGGCAAAATAAATTGATACCTAATGTAGGTCACGGTTTTCTCTTTTCTCATTTCAGTCTGTACCCTACCTTGGTTATTCAGCAAACCCGTTGCCGGTTCGCCCGTGCAACAGGGTCTTCGCAAGTAAACAGTGCGCGAAGTCACGCAGCAACGACCAAGAGTTGAGGCAGAAGTTGAACGATCGTCCTTGTTCTACACCGCCATGTCAAGGAACGGTGGCCTTGAGCTGGAGAGGAAAACACGTAGAAATAAGAAGACACAAAACAATGACGATCACTACGCAGCAATGGGTCTACTGTGTGTTTCAGTTTTATTTATCTATTTAGGATACTGTTGACCCGCCGACGGGGGTCGTTACAAGAGTCAGCCGGCATATAACAAACATTCCAACTTTTGTGTAAAAGCGGAAAAGTCTCTTTGACTAATAACACTGTCCGGAAGACTGTTCCTCTCGTGAATTGTTTTTGGGTAAAAGAAATTCTTAAACACATCTGTACGGGCACTGGATTCTTGTAAATTAAGTTGATGTTTATGCCTTGAACATATAGTAGCTTTGACCAAGCAAGAGACAGGACGCAAGTCTGGATAGTTGAAAAACTAATTTTAGGCCGTACAGTCTTCAGTTGTAATTCTATAGGGGGCATTCTTGCTCGGCGGCACAGCCCAGAAGCAGATGTGCACGTGCGAAAATCCCTGTAAATGAACCGAGCCCGTTTTCTTTGAACACTTTCTAGTTCTTTTTGTGACTGACAAGATATATGTCCCGAACAGTACAAGCGTGATTTGTACGCGTTCAGTCTTACTTCAGGCGTTGATTGCCATAACGATCGTCTTAGATGGAACAGACTTCTCACAGCTTTTTGAGTAACAAAGTCGACATTTGCTGTCGACGATAAGTTCGACTGAAACTATAAACCTAAGTACTTGTAGGAACTAACCTTTCTCAGTAAAGTATCGTTGATGTAATCGTTATAGGCTAGAGATGTTTGCTTTGTTGTAATATGCATAGCAACAGTCTTCTTCACATTCGGACTTAACTGTGATATTATGCACCGATTATACTACATTTTGCAATGGGTCTCCTTTTTTTAAAAATCAGGAATACTTTGCTAATTTTCCACTCAAACGGAATCTGACCAGTTTGAAAAGACTTTTGAAGAATTAGCTGCAGATATGTGGCACACCGAAAGTGAATAACATGTCAAAGATTCGTGAGTGACATCCCCTTGCTAAATAATTCGCGAACCGGTGCACCAATTGAAGAAATGATGTGCATGGCGTTGTTATCATTGCTGTATTCATTTTTGTAGGCTCAGGTCTTAGTGTCTTTGACCTGTATACCCTGTAGAATATGTAAGCATCTGATGGCGACCTTCCTGAACCGTACTCTCCCGATCCCTTAGCGAGATGGACTAGCTGTCAGTAGTAATGTATCAGCTCAAGTATCCGGAAACTCACATCTTCGTCTGGACGCCATTAATTAGCAATTAGAGCAATTTGGGACCCCCCACATTAATCAGGACCCACCAGGGAGTCATTACACTAATTGGGGAGCATCTAAGACACGTCCAGACCACTGTGTGAGTTTCCGGCTACTTGAGCTGATAAAAAATAAAAAATAGGTAGAAAATAAAATAAAAAGATAGAGATAGAGTGGAGAGAAGGAGTTTAGTTGAAGATCAACGACGCCATCTTGTAGAAAGCGGTCCGGAACGGCCGCTGACTGTCGCTGGGCGACGGAGCACGGAGGCAGGTTGCAAAGCATCGCAGCACCAGTTCCGGACATCCTGTGACGTCAGCTGTGACGTCATCATGGCATGTCTGGGCAAGTTAGGACAGCTCTGGACATGCAAGGAGAAAAACACTCGTAATACAGAGGCTGGGAAAGCAAGAGTATGCAAACCATCAATAGCTAACAAGAAAATAGAACTAGTTACACAACAAATGATCCCACCACAACAGGAGCGCAGAACCATGCGACTGCTCCATCCGAGAGGCAGGCAGAAACTGACTCGTAATGCTTTTTTGTCCTGTATAAAGCCCCGCAGCTGCACCCCCTAGCGGTTACTTTCTCAACTAATCTCACAACAAAATTATTAAGAATCACGCCAGCGCTACTGCCGTTCCCAAGGCAGAAGATGATAGAAAATGCCGGGGATGCCCGGTCAACAGCAACCAGCACTGGCACGAAAATCGCAAACAAAGCGGGAACAAAGTTGACGAAAGCATTAGTTACGCAACAAATCACCTCACCACAGCAGGAGCGCAGACTGATGCGACTGCTCTCCGTGACAACCAGCCAGAAACTGAGCGAGCGCGGGGAGCGCACGTCTGCTTTCTGCGACAGCCGGAGAGAAACTGACTGGGGCGCCGCTCCGCGGCCGCTACGCATACGCGCTCCTAGCGCCCTCTGGGGCGACCACCTCCGAGAGGCTAAGAGTGAACAGCATTCCTGCGCCCTCTTCTCTCGTTGCTCATTGGTCGTGAGGCTAAGTGAGAAGAGCATTCCTGCGCCCCCTGCTGGCCGTTCTCATGGTCGTGAGGCTAAGAGAGAAGAGCATTCCTGCGCCCCCTGCTGGCCGTTCTCATTGGTCGTGACGTCATCCTATTGTCTCAGGGCTACCCTGTTTTTTTTTTTCACTAATGCTCCTTTGGTCAATCTACAATGAAGCCACAATATGACGTCATCATGCACCTGCGTGGCTCAAGGACGCGTACGCTCTAGACAGGGGACCTATTATTTATTGAATCACTATCCCATGATTATTTCCTTTATTCTTCTATAACGATTGCATAGGAAACTATTGCAGAAGAGCACCATGCATGAAAGCTGATCGTAGGAATTCCAAAGTCTTACTAAATGAGACTTGCAAAAGAACAAAATATCCTAACACATAACTCCATCAACGACAAATAAGAGGACTAGACACTCAACAAATCAACGCGCGCAGAACTCAGGGCAGCACTATCGTCAAGACAACAATGTTCCTTGTCAAAAAAGAAAAAAAGAAAAAACGTCAACACAGGAAAGCATGCATATCGGGGCATGTCAGGACACGTCAGGACAAATCGTACGACTGTTGGGCAACAGAGGAAAACAAACACTTGAACAGAGTGAAAAAGGCACTCACCATCATTTTTCCTGTTCACAGCATTCCCTCATTGTAAATCCGCTCGTCACAAAATCCACCTGCATCGTCGAACGCCATTTACCAGTGACGAACCACACATCCGCACCCCATCAGAGGCAGACAGAACCCCACCGAAGCTACGCTCTTCCACTGACGGCCAACGCCAGGAGCAGAATTTGCGTGTCGAGACCCGTCAGTGTCCAAGAGAGAAGTGAAACCTTGCGCCCCCTGCAGGCCGTTCTCATTGGTCGTGACGTCATCCTATTGTCTCAGGGCTACAGAGTTTTTTTTCCACTAATGCTCCTTTGGTCAATCTGCAGTGAAGCCACGGTATGACGTCATCATGCACCTGCGTGGCTCAAGGACGCGTGCGCTCTAGACAGGGGACCTATTATTTATTGAATCACTATCCCAAGATTATTTCCTTTATTCTTCTATAACGATTGCATAGGAAACTATTGCAGAAGAGCACCATAGACAAGAGGAGATTGTAGCATTTCATTCCCAAAGTCTTACTGTACAGGAAAAAAAAAATGGTTCAGCAAGACATAAAGTCACACACCTGTCCCCCTCGCGGTTACTCTCTGAACTAAATGAATCGCAAAATTATTAAGAATAGCTCTACTCCCATTCAAGGCAGCACTATCGTCAAGAATGTGCCTTGTACAAAAAGAAAAAAACTACATGGAGAAGGAAAGCATGTCAGAACAAGCCCAGGCATGTCAGCACATGTTTGTCAGACAAGGGGGGAAAAAGCGAAAAGAAACAAAGAAGGAAACCAGCATCAAACTATTTCTTCTTATTCAAAATCAGTGCTCATCATAAATCTGCCCAGGACAATACACTCTATTTTTCTATTGCCACACTTTTTTTCCAGTAACGGTCAATGCATTGCTACAGACTGCATGACGTCATCACATCCTGTCTGAAGAAGACACCGACAAAGACTCCTATTATTTATTGAATCGCAAGATTATTTCCTTTGTCCTACTCTTAATGACATTGATTCTCTCATTAAAATTCAACAAAAAAGCACCCCGCATATTAACGATTTTCACCCCAAAGGCTCATCATGGTCATTAGAATTACAGTAAACTGCCACTGCTCTTTTAAAATAATAAGTGAGACCACTCAACATCACCTCCAGGCTTATGTAATACGTGACCCTTTCTATGCTCATACATTCGTTGTCTGAGGCTACACCTGCGAGCAAAAAAGGCGCGGAAGCCGGGTGGGCAAAGTTCCATTCGCGCATTGCGAGCATAAAGGCGGGAAAGCCTGGGAGCAAAGTTCTATTCGCGCATTCCAAAGCACAAGACAGAACGCCTTTACGGGAACACGATAGCATTCCTATACTATATTAATGATTATTGCATTGCAGTTTAGAAAAACTACAACTAAACTATAATTTTAGGAGCCCAACTTTCTATGGAAACTATAATTGCCCTATTACTTGGATCGCTACTAATGAAGCGCTCCAATTTTTTCTCTCTTCCCATTTCAGCCTTGTCATGCAGGGAAGCAGACTCATATCCAAAATAATTAATTTACACTGAGGGTGCCGTGCTTCAGGAATTCCTATCCTGCGCTCAGATGCAAGCATTTCTTTACGGATACAGCTGACTTCCTCAACATATCGAACACCCAACAAAATCAAACAAACAATCAGAGAAACCCTCTTCTCAGCTGTACCATGCGACTGTCTTCTTCGTAAAATCGGTGATCTGAGGAAGAGAGCAGCGAAGAATTGCGCGCACACGACGCACACGCTAATAAACTGCGACAAAGACACCCTTTTCTGCTATCAGATAATTATTGCATAATGCTAAACACTCATTTGCATTGGCCCTGCGTGAAGAAAGCACAGGACAGGGATACACAATCTATCTTAAGCGAGCGCAGAAAGTCACTTCTACTCGATCAGCTTAATACCATAAAGTCTGAATTTTTGCAAAGAAAATAAAGTCTGAACAGCGCTACGAAGGTGACAGACACATACTAACAAACAAAGAAACACTTCTTCGAGTCTGTATTATCTTTTAAAAAATAACGAAAGCACACATAAAAAAAAAAATCAAATCGGCTAGGTAGCCTACCAGACGTGTGAAGCCAACTTGCGGTTTTGCTGGATGCACATGAAGTCCGATTCCAATTGGAAATCGCGCTAAGGACGTGCCAAACGTGGAATTTTCGCAAGATTAATCCCAATACCTGGAATTCTGTTCATTTTAGCGGGAATGCTGGCGCTTGTGCTCCATTATTCGAAATTTTCGAATATTCGAATTTCTCGATTATCAAATTTTGGAATGCGAATAGGGTTCGAATATCAACAATATTCGAACAATATTCGAAATTTCGAATATTCGCACACCTCTAGTGAATACTGACACTCAACGATATATAACAAAAACAAACAAATTCCATTCTCATGAACTCTCCTCTGCCGACATGCACTCAGTCAACCAGTTAGTCTTCCTTCGAAACGCCTCATGGTACAGCTGAGAAGAGGGTTTCTCTGATTGTTTGTTTGATTTTTTTGGGTGTTCGATATGTTGAGGAAGTCAGCTGTATCCGTAAAGAAATGCTTGCATCTGAGCGCAGGATAGGAATTCCTGAAGCACGGCACCCTCAGTGTAAATTAATTATTTTGGATATGAGTCTGCTTCCCTGCATGACAAGGCTGAAATGGGAAGAGAGAAATAATTGGAGCGCTTCATTAGTAGCGATCCAAGTAATAGGGCAATTATAGTTTCCATAGAAAGTTGGGCTCCTAAAATTATAGTTTAGTTGTAGTTTTTCTAAACTGCAATGCAATAATCATTAATATAGTATAGGAATGCTATCGTGTTCCCGTAAAGGCGTTCTGTCTTGTGCTTTGGAATGCGCGAATAGAACTTTGCTCCCAGGCTTTCCCGCCTTTATGCTCGCAATGCGCGAATGGAACTTTGCCCACCCGGCTTCCGCGCCTTTTTTGCTCGCAGGTGTAGCCTCAGACAACGAATGTATGAGCATAGAAAGGGTCATGTATTACATAAGCCTGGAGGTGATGTTGAGTGGTCTCACTTATTATTTTAAAAGAGCAGTGGCAGTTTACTGTAATTCTAATGACCATGATGAGCCTTTGGGGTGAAAATCGTTAATATGCGGGGTGCTTTTTTGTTGAATTTTAATGAGAGAATCAATGTCATTAAGAGTAGGACAAAGGAAATAATCTTGCGATTCAATAAATAATAGGAGTCTTTGTTGGTGTCTTCTTCAGACAGGATGTGATGACGTCACGCAGTCTGTAGCAAATCATTGACCGTTACTGGAAAAAAAGTGTGGCAATAGAAAAATAGAGTGTATTGTCCTGGGCAGATTTATGATGAGCACTGTTTTTGAATAAGAAGAAATAGTTTGATGCTGGTTTCCTTCTTTGTTTCTTTTCGCTTTTTCCCCCCTTGTCTGACAAACATGTGCTGACATGCCTGGGCTTGTTCTGACATGCTTTCCTTCTACATGTAGTTTTTTTCTTTTTGTACAAGGCATATTCTTGACGATAGTGCTGCCTTGAATGGGAGTAGAGCTATTCTTAATAATTTTGCGATTCATTTAGTTCAGAGAGTAACCGCGAGGGGGACAGGTGTGTGACTTTATGTCTTGCTGAACCTTTTTTTTTTCCTGTACAGTAAGACTTTGGGAATGAAATGCTACAATCTCCTCTTGTCTATGGTGCTCTTCTGCAATAGTTTCCTATGCAATCGTTATAGAAGAATAAAGGAAATAATCTTGGGATAGTGATTCAATAAATAATAGGTCCCCTGTCTAGAGCGCACGCGTCCTTGAGCCACGCAGGTGCATGATGACGTCATACCGTGGCTTCACTGCAGATTGACCAGAGGAGCATTAGTGGAAAAAAAACTGTGTAGCCCTGAGACAATAGGATGACGTCACGACCAATGAGAACGGCCTGCAGGGGGCGCAAGGTTTCACTTCTCTCTTGGACACTGACGGGTCTCGACACACAAATTCTGCTCCTGGCGTTGGCCGTCAGTGGAAGAGCGTAGCTTCGGTGGGGTTCTGTCTGCCTCTGATGGGGTGCGGATGTGTGGTTCGTCACTGGTAAATGGTGTTCGACGATGCAGGTGGATTTTGTGACGAGCGGATTTACAATGAGGGAATGCTGTGAACAGGAAAAATGATGGTGAGTGCCTTTTTCACTCTGTTCAAGTGTTTGTTTTCCTCTGTTGCCCAACAGTCGTACGATTTGTCCTGACGTGTCCTGACATGCCCCGATATGCATGCTTTCCTGTGTTGACGTTTTTTCTTTTTTTCTTTTTTGACAAGGAACATTGTTGTCTTGACGATAGTGCTGCCCTGAGTTCTGCGCGCGTTGATTTGTTGAGTGTCTAGTCCTCTTATTTGTCGTTGATGGAGTTACGTGTTAGGATATTTTGTTCTTTTGCAAGTCTCATTTAGTAAGACTTTGGAATTCCTACGATCAGCTTTCATGCATGGTGCTCTTCTGCAATAGTTTCCTATGCAATCGTTATAGAAGAATAAAGGAAATAATCATGGGATAGTGATTCAATAAATAATAGGTCCCCTGTCTAGAGCGTACGCGTCCTTGAGCCACGCAGGTGCATGATGACGTCATACTGTGGCTTCATTGTAGATTGACCAAAGGAGCATTAGTGAAAAAAAAAGAAAAACAGGGTAGCCCTGAGACAATAGGATGACGTCACGACCAATGAGAACGGCCAGCAGGGGGCGCAGGAATGCTCTTCTCTCTTAGCCTCACGACCAATGAGAACGGCCAGCAGGGGGCGCAGGAATGCTCTTCTCACTTAGCTTCACGACCAGTGAGCAACGAGAGAAGAGGGCGCAGGAATGCTGTTCACTCTTAGCCTCTCGGAGGTGGTCGCCCCAGTGTTGGTGGTCGCCCCCAATTCATTTCGTGGTACAAAAGTAAGAAGAGGAAAAAAATTGGGAAAATCTGATTTTCAGACGCGCGTATTTCAACGGCGCACGAAGTCGGCCGCAAAGATCGGATGAGAGGAGGACATTTGCACGAGGGAGGCCGTTTTTGCTTCACATTCACATCACATCACACAAGCGGCGCTGCTTACAACGATGTCACATGTTCCATTCTGATGTTAGGCACTAATCATCTTCTTTTTTATATTGGCACCACCTGAGTGTGGTGAAATGTAATTAAAATTCACGTAGGAGAAAATTGTGGCTATTGACTCATATAGGCCATAGAAAATGCGTAAAGTGAGATGTTGCTTGATTTTTAGTTCTTCTACAGGACCATAACACTCGCAAAAAAACTTCAGACAAATGGCTACTAGTCTGTGAAGTTTGGGGTTGGCTAAACCCCATCTTCTATTTTTACAATGCATTTGAAAGGTGTGACGTTTGCTAGACTAACGCTTTATATACAGATAAAATAAGTAGATTTGGCTTGATTGCGTTCCTTGTCGTCATGTCCCCTCCACGACGCACGGCTTTTTACGAACATACGGGGGAGCTTGGCTATATCCAGGTCGCAGATGCCGTCGGCGTCCGCGGAACGGATCCTGGTTGTCTTGGAGTACACAAGGTTTGTATTCGTGTGCGTCCCTTTTTGTTCCCTAAGTCTCGGGGTCTTCGTGATGGTGATGTGATAAAAAAGAAAAATGGGGATGTGCGTTGAGACGAAGTCGAACTGGCTAACTCTGTTCGCTTTCACAAAGAAAGTACACGGGCTCTTCGCCACAAATATCATCCGCTTACTGCCGATTATATTCGTACAAAACATATATCTTCATCAAAGGAAAGAAAGTGCAGGAAGGGACGCTTAGGTGGAGCTTGGAATATCCTAGGACTAAAACCGACTATTTCAACTGCATTGACACCACATGAGAGCTAGTAGAGTATCGCCCGTGGCGATGACATTTCTCACTCGTCATCATTTAAATCAAGTTGTTTTGTTGTTGTTGGCACACTTAGCCTCACGCGCTAAGGGAGTGAAAACCATTTTAGCAGATTCCTGGCCTTCGTTCCTCATGCGCCAAGAAAACCTGAAGCATCATCACCAGCAGCAGATTCCTTATTCATGTGGGTAGTCGAAAGTCGACCTACGTTAGCACCTCTGTGACTCTGATTAGGGCCTCCTCGTATGCAACACCTTATTCGTGTTGAGTTTCTGAGAATTTTAATAATTTCTGCCCACTTTACACGTACGTGAACAAATCAATATCTATGATGAACTACTAGTATAGTGAATAGCATACGAATTAAAAGTAATTCAAGAGCAAAGAAATCACTGTCGACGAGTAAATACAAAATTTAACTTTAAGTACTTTTTGTAACATTTTTATTTTTAACCTTTCAAGTTGCATGAGTATGTTCTTGTGGAAAAGTTGTGAACACGTACGTATGATTATAAAATATATAGCCTTTACCAACGCTAGATTAACTGAATGATCGATGGGAGTTTTCTTTCGTTCGACAGCCCAAGCAATTTATATCGTAATAAGACGTCAACTTTATTGTGAGGTAGAATAATAGCTTAGCACACTTCACATGTGTTGGCAGACTTAAAAGGTGTTCGTCGTTTTGCCGCCATGAATGGCAACCATGTGCTCGGGCCAGATGTATCACATTTCAAGAGGAAGACATTGTGCTGTGTGCACTGAAGGTCACAATGCACTTGATTAATTGTTCCGTAATTTCCGCTTACGTTGTATTGCGGAACTGCTTCATCTCGTCAGTTGTCCACCCATAAAAACAGTGCACACGACAGGTAGCAGGAAGCACATCAAACGTCTGTAGAAAAGATGAAGTTCCGCGATGCCGCGCTTTGCTTTTTCTGGGCAGCTGTTGTTAGAACATTCGCCACAGGTAAGTCTGCAATGCTACCCCTGTGAATTACAAGAACCGTTAACTCCAATGACTCTTTTGGGTAAAGTTATAAAGAGTTACGACAGCTTACGTGGTGGCAGTAGTAGGAAGAAAATATCACAGGACGGTTACTGTTGGGTAACGCGAATTTGAGCGACAGCACAGTCGGCATTGTGCCTTGATTTTAACCGTCCAATTCTAGTCGAAACACTGTATGGAAAGTCAGTGGCAGCGCTGTGAGATCATTCTTGAACCAAAAGCGATGGTACACCGAGCAACTGTACCCAAGCGGATCCTGCCTGAACTGGCGCGTGAAGCCTTTCGTGGCTCCTTCGGCTTCCGCTGGCCCCTGACGCCTCTTTGCCTCCGCTTCTGCGGAACGTACTGGAAGGTCTTGCCGCTGAGTCCGCCTTGCCTCCGCTTCGGCGGCATGCACTGCATGGTCTTCGCGTCTATGTTTGTGCCTCAGCTCCGGCGGCACGCATGTTCGGATTCTGACGTCGCACTCCCTTGTTTGTGCGGTCGGCTGCACAACGAACTCGGTCTTCGCGAGCTCTGTGCATCCGTTCGCGTTCTTGTACCCGCTGCAGATCACGTGCGTCAGCAGCACCAGGTATTTTCCTGGCGTCTGAATTGGAGACTCTAAAAGCCAACCAGCATAGTACGTCTTTCAGCGAAGAATCCTCAGCGGAAATCCCGCAGATGCGTAGAAAACGGGTTTCGTGCGTGTGCTTCCACCACTTACCGTGTATTCACACGGTAGACATCCTGACGGAATATCCCAGAGGATGAAAAAGCGCAAAACGCTGTTTACGGAGTCGAAGTACCGTCCCGCGTTAAGTTGAGCATCCACACGGTACAAAATGGCAGACGACACCGTCGGCTTCTCTTCCTCTCATCTGCTACGAAATATCTTGTGGCTATGTCGCAGGATATTCCTCGCGGTCAGCAGTGCACGTGAGGACACGACGCCCAGCGCTCGCGCTCACATGACAGCGAAACGACGTGACGTTTTCCGCATCTTCCACTTGAGTATCCTGGGGAATGTCGCTAGTCTGAATGGACGGCAACCAAAACAATCCACCGCTGCTGCTACCTGCTCTAACAGAACGGCATTCAAATGTACATTATTGTTGTGAGGACGCTGCATATTACACGCATAACACAGGATGAGTTGCTTCTCCACCTCAGAAATTAATAATGCGTTAGCATTAGAAGAATCATGTCAAAGGAAAAACTGCGGTCTTGGTTTGCGGACAGACGCGCAGACGGGAGCGCGCGCCGAGCGGAAGAGGAGGGAGGGGCACGGGACATCACCAGTGGAGTGCAGCTGTAGCTTCCACAGTTTCGCCACGAAAACCACCGCCCCCCTTGACCACGTGATCATCCGTAACGAATCACGACAAAATAGCCGGAAAACGGCGCCAAAAAGCGCGCGCTGGCTGATCGAACTGCGCATGTGCGCTGCGTGCCCTCTCCACACCCTCTCACTCATCTTCTCCCCCCCCCCCCCCCTGTTCCGAGCGCTTCGCCGGCCATCTGCTCATATTATCCGGAAGTAGTACATGAAAATCCAGAAGACGAAGGGATTCACATGTACAAATTTATTGACACGGTAAACATATACACAAGAAGCAACATTTGAACGCAAGTAAATCTACACGATTATTAGAATACTGCAGAATAAATAGAGAATAAATAGTGCCGAGCAACAGAAAGCGTGGCTATCATATTATACAATCCTTAAGGGAACCTATTCGGTTTGGAGAAAGTAGATATTATTATACATATATATAGCACGTGATGAGTCGCAGAAGCCATCCGCTTCATCCCAGCACAACTGTCGAATTTTCTGGTGACAGGCGCCACATGCTCGCGGATCGCAGGGCCCCGAACAGCTGTCGGTGTCTGAATGAAAAAAAAAAGCAAAAAGAAACAAAAAAAAACAAGGGAACCTGTTAATAATATGGTAAACCAGAGCACAGGCAACGTCAATTGGCTGAATACGCTCTGTAAGACTTGCCAGCGTTACGCGCCTAATGTCGACTAATGCCAAAATTGGAGGAGCCCTGCGTACGCGATGCACGCTATTTTCCTTTTCATGCACACCAGTGTATTAAACATCAGACACATTCAAATAGCGGAACAAAACGCAACAAGTAACGCCACGCAGAATCATCAACCAGACCATGACTGATAACCGGCAGAAAGTGATGTAATACGGGGCAAGGCGTACCTCCATGCACACAGTTAGGCGACAGTATTAAACGTCTGATCACTGACTCATTCAGGCGTTCGTCCATGGCTAGAAGATCTTCGAAATCCACGAAACGAAATCACCACCTGCTCACATACGTAGACGCGAGCTACACAACGGTCAGACGGGTCGGCGCCTCGGAGAAACGAACGCGGGCGAATCCACAATCCACTTGTTAAATGAGCCTCGGCCAATCATGATCGAGAAAGGTCACGTGGGGGACCGGAGCCAATGGAAAGTAAATAGCCGGAATTTGGCGGGAAATGCCAGCGGCGACACTATTTTAGCGGCGGCGAAACTGGCTTACTGTGCCTCCTCTGACATCACAGCGGAGGCGTAGCTGGAGGAACGGTGCTGGCGGCGTGCCAGATGCGCGTGCAAGTTCGAGTGTGCGGCTGTGTGGGGTGAAGTTTGAAGTATACAGGGTGGGTGAAGATAAAGTAGCCGCATATTTTTGCACGTAATGCGTTCCCTGCTTACCGCATCAACTTCCGGTAGCACTGATGACGCATTTATCCGGTACAAACGCACAAAAAACGTAGTAACCCAACTGCGCGTAACAAAAAAGTTGTCCACGCAAACGTTGCTTTCCGTGCATCCCGATTTTCCTATGCAGAAGTGAAGATGTCTGTCACAACCAGTTGCATCTAGTTACCGCTAGGCGTTCTAGATCTCGTTTTGTTTCTGGGTAGGTGGCACCCCCCAGCGGTAGGGCGATGCAACTGTGCTACACTGCAATCTCGCATTGGAAATACACGGAGTGAAGTTCACGTTGCTAACGATTTTATTGCGCAGAGCTTGGTTACCACGATTTTTTTTTCTTCTCGATTTGCACCGCATAAACCCAACGTCATGCACCGTCGGAAGTTCGTACGGTATGCAGGGAACGCGCCATGTGCGAAAATGTGGGGCTGCTTTATCTGCACCCACCCTGTACAATGGAGTGCGATCAAAGAAAAGAAGCAAGGAGCAAGCTAAAGAAGGAACCAAAGCCTTATGCTAACGCATTTCCAAAAGATCAATGGATCTTTTGTGCTAGCCGCAGTATTTTCAGGGCGATGTGTGCAAAAAGCCACCGACAGCGATAGACTGCGCCACGCGTACCGCACTGGGGATGCCTAATGGCGGCGAAGCAAGACGCAAAGCCAACCACATTGATAGTGATTACCTGCCTGCCACCCACAAGTGTCCCCTCATAAAATATATCTGTTAACATGTTCTCCTAGCGGGGCGTCTTATACAGTACTCACCAAAACTACGAAACTATTGACATCCAGGGGCGGATCTAGAGAGAGGTGGTCCGGATGTCTTGACACCCGTCAATTTCAGTCTTCGCATTGTCTTTAACTAACCCTAGGTCGCGTATCTAACATGCTGTCATTGCTGGACCCCTCCTCAGAAAAATCCTGCAACCGCCGCTATTGACATCACAGCACTTTCCGAATCTGCGTGTCATCACGAATCACGTGGCGTCGTCCCTCGGGATATCAATACCACCATCAGTATGAGGTGCTTCGAATCAATACTTATTGGCATATGTGACGAAATCGTCCTATCTGCAGTTTGTGTATGATCTCGAACCCGCTACCTTGCCAAGCAGCACAGCAAGCGACCTTGTCTTTCCTCGTGGCGTCAATACGTTGAGGTACAAAGATTATTTTGCTTTCTTTAACACTCATAAGCCCACATTTTGCATGTGTTCAAAGTGTGCGCAGAGTGAAGGAGCGGTGCAGCATTTGAAGTTTAATGAAACTGTATTCGTTCCAAATAACAAGCATGTGTTGCGTGTATTTTTTGTTTACGGAACGTATAATGACAACTTGGTTTCCTTTGTGTCACTCCAGCGCAACTCAATGCCATCCCTAAATGCTAAATTTCGGAGTACAGCGGAAGTTTTAACGAAATTATTCGCGTAATTTCGTAATTGTTCAGCGAATCAGCAGCGATCTTATTGCAGGTGCATCAGCAGGGAGACGGCCTGGTTCCCTCTCAGGATGCATATTTCCCTCAGAAATGCATACATCATTAATTAATGGGTCTCCATTATTGCAACCGCTATAATTGTAGTCGAATCTTTTTCTGCGCAGGCGGAACCAGTCAAGATATCCCCGAGGAAATCACGTTTCAGGTCTACGTCGCTTTGGATAACGTTCAGCACACCGCTTTCAGTGACCGCAATAAAGGAGAAAAGTACGTCAGCTTGTTCTTCAACGCAGTAAGTCACACGCATTCCACTGCATTGCTCTTAGTCAGTTACGTTAGACGGGTGGGATCGATAGCCAGACGCCGATCCTAACAACAAGAACTTTATTTTGAGATGATGAATGGGGAGTTTCATCGCCAGTTGCGATACTCTGTACCCATTGCTAGTAGTCATGTGATCGCCATTGCTACCTCGTTGCTTGTGATAGCCGGCCCTACAACCCTAGTTCGAGTAGATAACACGTGTAAGAAGATACTTCTAACACACATGTCCTTTCTCGGCTGTGGACCTAGAACATCATAAGAGGTGGTGCCAAATATGAAGAAACTATGCCGGTACAACGCTATCTTCTCTATTCTCGCGACATAGTAGAACAGCTTTGAGCAATATTGTAGCATGCAAATCAGTTTATAACCTAACTGCAATTATATTCCCTGTCACACGGTGACGTGAATGTCATTTACTCGAAATGGCACTGACACTACGTGCATCCGTTGGTGTTGCGTAGAGCTACACAACCAAAAGCAAATCATCAATTCACTCGCAAATTATGGCAGTTATTCACCTCCAAAGTATATGGAGCGCATTGCACTAAGTGTATTCGTACATATAGGTGATGTTGAGCTTTAAAAAATAGTCGAAAACAAAATTTGCGCGAAAGGTGTTCATGATGACAGCACGCTCAACAACTCAATATGGCCGAAATGAAAATCTGCGCTGACAATAGCAGCGAACACAAGCGATGCTTTTGAAAATGTGCGAAGTTTTTATCAGGTTGTCTGTGAACTACTTGATGTCAAACTAAGTGATATCATAAAACACGTTTCGGTCGCAAACATTTATTTTGCGTTTTTATTGGTGTTACTATCTCAGTCTTTTTTCGTTTTCTCTTTTTTTTTCGTCACCCGTGATATAGAGAGAATGCAGTTCCTCCGGAAGCATGAGCGGATTAGTTCCTCAACATCGTTCGGTAAGACTGCGTACGCCCACATGCGGTAGAGATGTGCGTAACTGCCTGCCGCAAGCGGACGCGTATGCATTCCGCCCCAGCTACTCCCTCCACCCGCGACCCTTCACAGCGAAGGCTTGAGAAGTTGGCAAACGACAGCGAAGTCGAGCTACTCACTGTACACTCTGAAAAAAAAAGGAGTCGTACCGACTCCTTTACGGGGGTAAAACGTCCTAACTCCGGGGTGCAAAATAACACCCCTTTTGAAGAGTATCTGCAACTCCGGGAACTACGGAGTAAAGTTTACTCCTACGGTACAGAGTAAAAGTTACTCCCATACAGCTCCCTATTTACTCCAGCATATTGGGTGTAAAAGTAACTCCGTTCATGAGGCTAGCGTAACTCCACTGGGGAGTTCTTGTTATGCTACATAAGGCATAAAAGTTATGCCCTTCACCTGGAGTGCACATTACTCCAGTCGTCTCCTCACCTTGAAGATCAT
The DNA here is from genome assembly GCF_037126465.1 of Ornithodoros turicata. NCBI lineage: Eukaryota > Metazoa > Arthropoda > Arachnida > Ixodida > Argasidae > Ornithodoros > Ornithodoros turicata. The sequence continues at coordinate 218,990,020 of NC_088201.1, forward strand.
GCAAATAACTGTTGCAAAACAGTATATCTAAATAAGAAACATTTATTGTGTCTCTGATACAAAATGGCAAGAACAAAAAAAGGAAGCTTTCAGTGCTTAATATGATCCTATGAAAACAACTGGTAAGATGCCACAGGTACAAGTACATTCTTGCATTATAAGGTTGCCACACACCCAATGCTACTATCACCTGGCATATACTTCCAACTCCTACAAACAGGAAACAAAACAGTTATTCGAAGTTCATCTGTCACAATACATTAACATATCAGTGCATATGAATTTGACATATCGGCACCCACTTTTCTGCTTTTTCATGAGAAAGCAGGGGTAGACGCGCCTTTTGAAGTGCATCTGGCTGAGGCATAAAGTGGCACTTTAGATTTTTCTTTTTTCTTGGCAGAAGGGTAGTTGCCTTATATGAGAAACTGCTGTCATATGTAATTCACAATTTGGAGCCTACAAGAATATCTTGCCTAAAATAGATGTGTGTATACACTTCCCAATACATCTATTGTAAAACACCTGTAATAACATGAGCACTTACACAAGTGAAAAGGTCAGATGTACCTCCTTCAGCAGATGAGCAAGGGCATAAATTACACATGCTGGGTAATAATCTGCAACATAAATATAGGTAATGGAGTCCGAGCAGTGGCGATATGTTACGTTATCATAAGTCAAATATCTTCATAACTAACAATTTGTTGTGCCAAACAAACTATGCCAGAAAAATGAAGTGTTTGAATCATGTCTGTGCGTGCAAAAAGTGATTGGTGCTATGTCGGTTACTTACTATCTTGTTCATCAATAATATTCTCATTTATGAGGTGATGATTGCTCTAACTAGTCCGTTTCTCTTTCTTGCAATGTGCATCCATCCTTTGTGGAGTTTTCTTTTCTTTCTCTGTCTGCCCAATGTGCCGTGCAAACGATTCGTAAATCTGAAACAGTAACAACAGCATTAGAACTCAACACTGATGCAGTGGCTGATCCGGGGGGAGGGACGGTTGGGCGATCGCCCCCCCCCGCTCAAAAGAGTAGGTTTGGCAGCGGTGTCCCCCACTCCCCCCCACTTAAGGGCTTCGACAAACAAACCCCCCAAAAAAACAACAACAACAAAAGCGACATGGACTGGATCCGCCCCTGCACTGACACCACTTGTCGTCTGCAGGATACACGTGAATGATAATACAGAGCGGCGGTAATACCTACCCCATTGAAACTTACCAGTGCAGGGAACCTCCTTACCACAACCTGCACAGTTGACTTCTCATTCCAGAGCCATGCCGAGTGATGCTAGCCTTTAGGTAACTTGCCACCTTCGTCATCTGCAGTGCGTTCCATCAAAGCCAGACTATTCTGCAATGCTGTTAACATTAATTAACAAAGCGTCCTATCCAAAATACGATTTCACTTATCGTCAATTTGAAGTTCCTGTTCTTCAAAGAAGTTAGACTTCTTAGGATACAAAGGTCCACTTACGAAAAGAAACTCTCTTGAAGAAGCATAACTGTGAACAGCTACCACATTTTCATAATTCGTGTACGTAACACAGGACGCATACTTACCTGAAGTACATACAGGACGACACTCAGACACATGATTTGTAGTTGTGGCATTCATTGCACTTCAGCACGCCGACGTTGTTCTTCGAAGATAATCTTATTCATCTTTGAGAACATCGTCAATACATACAGTTTCAAGTTCCCGCACGACAACGGCCAACCGCTAAACGACCGCGCGATGTCAGTGTTGCTAGACTACGCAATGAAAAGAACGAAAACGGTCCAAGAATATGAAGACGCCTCGCGCTCAACTCTTACCACGGAGTAAAGCGCTGGTTGAATGGAGTTATTAGAGCATGAAAACATAGAAACGCAGAAACAGGGAGTTGCAATGGTGTTTGGTGAGAGTTAAACTGCATCAAGGGGTGTAAAATTGCCTAATACTCTCGTTCGACTCCTTTTTTTCTCAGAGTGTAGTGAAGGAAGGGAGTTGCCTCAGGACAGAAGCCGCCGATATTTCGAACAGAGACTGTTCTTCTTCTGGGCCAGAAGAAGAACAGTCTCTGTTCGAAATATCGGCGGCTTCTGTCCTGAGGCAACTCCCTTCCTACATTCTACCGGTTCGCTGGATTTCTACCCATCTACGTTCACTGTAGTGAAGGTTTCCTTTCTTACATCTGAGCTTTTGCGAAATCAACATGGCAGACCCAAAAAACGCAGGCTTTGGGTTCACTCGCTGCGTCGATAGCGCATTCTTTTCTTGTGAACAATGTCTAGCTTTCAACTTCGTGACACTATATCTTACACGTTACTTACCTGCACTTCGAAATTTTATTCCAGTGTCACCCCAAGAAGTAATTTTAACGCAACGCTCGATAATGTAGGCAGCAATGGAATTTTATTTCCGTCACAAATTCGCCGACTGAAAAACGTGAGCATCATTGCCACATACCTTCCAGTCACCGACGGCGTCAATGCCCTCCGTGCGGGAGGCCGGAAGAAAACAAGAACAGACGCAACTTTCGTTTACTCCCTGATTGGCCGAGCACGTGCGGATGCCGCTAAAAATCGTGCACTGCGCGATCGCCAAAAAGCGGAAAGCGGAGGTGGCTTTTCCCGCACGGCCGCAAGAGTTGCCGCGCCGCGTTCGCGTTTCTGCGCAGATTCTCCGCATGTGGGTATGCGGCCTAAGGCCGCGTACCCGCAATCGGGAGCAATCCGCGTTATGGCATATACTATTAGAGATGGCGATGAGTGTCACTGTTTCGCATGGCCTATATTGCATGGACGATTGTGAAGTATGGTTTAAAGACACTGCGAACTTTGTCAACTTAAAAGATACAGGTTATTTAATTTGGCGGTTAACTTCAACTTTCAGATAAATCGCCAATTTCAAGTTATGCAGGATCCTAGAATCAAGTTCGAAGTCGTAATGTATCACGACCAGGTAAGAATCATCATACTGATATGGGTCCTGCGCTTTGTATACGCATGAATGTTCCATACTGGAGACTCCTAGACTGCATTACAGCCTTATCGAATAATTACAATCATCATATAATGACTTGGTTTAAACGTTTAGGGAATTGACCCCAAAATGTCGTGGTTTGTAGTTCGCCAACGAAGGATTCGCGGAAGCAGGTTCGATAACGCCCAAGTGAGCTCATCGTGTCGCTGTGAGGTGGCGCATGCACATCGACATCAAGTTTGAAAGGAAGCGGCTAATGTTCCGGAACACTCAAAAGTGTGACCTACCATCTATCGTTCCATAGAAGATAGCGTGCCTCGCGAGCTCAATGTATTCCGGTCTAGTCCTTCTGTCACGTCACCGCAAACATACGTGTGACGATTAAAATGGAAGCACCCACGATGAACGGCGGAACCGTTCCTTAAACAACGCAATCGCTGTTTCTGTGCATCGTTTTTGTACCTTCTTTAGAACTCTGTAATTAGATTTATTCGTTGTCCTTGGTGTAGAACACTCAGGTTTGTAAATGTCATCGAGGGTGGCGAGACGGTGTAGCTGGTAATTGGTAACCATGGCATTGTGAGCAAATAAGCACAGACGACAGAACACAGCAAGAAAATACATCCGCTAACTGGCAACTAACTGTCTAAGTCGCAGCACAAGACGCTTGAGGAGATCTACATGGGTAACTGTAAACGAAACCCTGTATGGATGCCACAGCACCCGCAACAACGCGTCTACAACAGCATCGTCTTATACGTTGTCTACCATGACGACTCCATGTGCTCGCTGCGCTTCACTGACAGCCACATAAACGGAATAAATGGTGGACTCTGGAGGGCTGCTGTAGATCATGAAGAATGCAGACGCTATCATTTCCTTGCCGTTGAGGAGATGGTAGGGACAGACGTACAAAACAAAAGCACACAGGTCTTGATTCAAACCAGCTTGCTTGCATTTTAATGCCCTGCTCATCGTTATGCAGAATGTACCTCATGCAGAACAAAATAACGTTTAATTCAGTACAATTTGAGCAGCACACGCCCGCTTGCGTACACCTTGTGCCAGAAAGCTAGAGAGTCATAAGGGTCGCTTATGAGCTGCGGCGGCATTGGTCCTTGCGAAAGATGGCCCCACCTTTCACGGAGGGCTCTATACGAGACACGCTTTAGCGCGCTCCGGTGAAATCTGACAACTACATGAAATAATTCGAACCTGTCCATAGTCACAATAGCCGCGCAACCTTCCAAAGTTGGTGAGCAATTCTTGATCAACGGTGCCGTAGATCTCCCTGTTAAGGGTTACGGTTACAGGCTGTTACAGCTCAGTAATAATGACCCTAGAGGACTTGTGAAAACCACCGCCACTTGGAAGTTGTGAAACCTCTTGCTTGCCACATGTGCCCTGTGAGATTCCTTCAAAGGGCAGGGGTTGTTCTGTTATGCACTGCTGGGGGAGGGGGGAGGGGCGGAGTGCCGAGCTTTCAAGGGGGAAGGGGTATGCTTGCTGAAGGTTCCACTTACGGAATTTTTCTGAAAGAATCGCGGCACAAAGGTGACATATCTGCACAGCTTTCCCGTTTTATTTGCACATGTTATTACGTTAGAACTCAGTACATTAGAATGCAGATTCATTATGAACGGCATTTCAATATTAAGATGCATAATCACACGACCGACAAAGAAAAAAGACTGGCACATTATCTCACGGAGCTCAATGCATACCTAGCAACCAACGGTGAAAACCTTACGAAAAAAGCAGAATACCTCGCTTGATTGAGTTGGGCGCAAATGCTTCTTGATGATCCACATTGAGTTTGCTTGCCCGCACGCATTTTTGCACGCATAGGAGCGCAATATATGCACTGAACAGTCAGTTTCAAATAATTTGAGACAAATGCGTCGTACGATCATCTGCATGACTGCCCTACAGCCCAAGGTTGACAGTACAGGATGTAATTCGCTGCCCCGGACTCACTAGCAGAACGTGTTGGTGGCCGAGCTGAGTAGGGTCACCTGAGAAATTTCAGGGAGTGTGTGTGTGTGTGGGGGGGGGGGTTGCAAAAATGCAGGGAGGGTGTACACCCCCCCGTGGGGAGGGTGTAGGGACATCCCTGGGGCTTACTGCACTCTACGCACAGGGCTTCAACGCATAACAAGATTCGAGTTACATCCTACTCTATCCTGATTTCACCAGTATGTGAGGCGACACTTAGTTTGTCATGCTTAACATGTGTGCTACTGACAACAGAAAGATGAGTACTCTCCTCTCTCTTCAGATCATTCTCCGCAGTCTCCATTATACGCCTTCTGCGTATTATGTGCTGAAGTTCCAGCTTTTCCGGTGCCGGTTCTGCTATATGGGGTTTTTCCTGTTTTTTGTTTTCCTCAGACGCTTTCAGACATATGCCGGCACAGTTCCCTTACAAGTCAGCCGAGGACGCACATTCCCCATGGCGTCAGTCGTGACATTGCCTACAGGAACGTCTAAAAATTTTCGCTGAAAATATATTTACTGTGTGTATTCCGAATGGACCTTCGTAATTAGTAATTAAATCTCGTACTACGGCTTCTAATGACTCTTACTTAAGAAAGGTTTCTGCTGAACCATATCCTTGCATAAGTTGTACCAATGCTGGGATAGCAGGACAAGTACAATATGTGGATAATGTGTCAAGTATTAATGTTCATGTTTCAGGAGACATTCCTCCGGTGCTACGTAGACAGTTTCAGCGGCATTTGCCTTGATATCATTATCTGCTTAATGGGTTTGTCACAACTTGTCCGACGGCAAAAAAAAAAACAAGCATTTGCTCCAGATGCGACTGGTATTAGACGATCAAAATGAGTGTGTCATGTCTGTGAAATATATCCTAGCCTACATAGGGCAACAGAAACATGTCTTTCATTGCGCAAGAATGTCTTTGTAACAAGCTGTGAACTGTAGGTAAATAAATATTAATAAACTCCTTTTAGGAAAAAATAAATACAAACTAAATATGTTGTGTTGCTCTCCTAAGCCCACTAGCGTATGCTTCTCACATTACTTCTAGACTAGAAGTTTAGTATCTACGTACCTACTCCCTGTACACTTTGACAATTAGTAGTGAAAACGTTCTCAAGCTTTCATGTAATGATACTGAATATGTCCTTTCACAGTTCATCCGGTTTACTGATCCAGCTCTGACCTTGGTTGACAACAGACAAGAAGTTGATGCTCACAAAAGTCTCAATTCAATTCGTGAATTTATGAGAAAAAGTCCAATTATGAACCTGTCAGATATCGTGTTCGTTTTCTCGGGGTAAGTGTATATTATTGATTACTTCCTTTTTCCTCATGGGAATATGTAATCGGAAATGTTGAAGGATCGCTGTAGCATGCGCATGTTCCTCTTGAGCTGCTCCCATGAAGACCACAGCCAGAGCATAGCCGGTCGCAGAAACGGACGATGTGAAGAACGTGACGTACACGACCAGTGTGTCGAAATTCATGACACGGGCTTCTCTCTGGCGTCCTCATGCTGTTTCAAACTAGCCCCTAACACTTTACCCACTTCAGCCAAGGAACACATACTTGCCTCAGTTGGGGTACCAAATATATCAACTAACCCTTACCTACTGAAAAACGCGCTGAGAAGACACGGAAGAACTTGGCTAAAAGGCGAACCTGGCTAAAACCTGGCGAAGTTGGCATTTCAGCGCGTCTTTCGTCAGAATACCAAGCATTAAAAGCATCAAAAGTGCCAACTAGCCCAAGTTCTAACAGTGCTATCCTCTGCCCTCTTTCTACTTGCGGCTACTTCCACAGTGTTTCCTCTGTTGAGCACACGTTGACAATGTCCTGGCCTTATTCATACTTCAGGCCACCTCCCCTTGCTTTCCTTAGCCCTCAGCGTCCTCGGTCAAGGAAATCGTTGTGTAGGGCTTGGGTGAAGGCCGTTAGTTAACAAATCAACAACAACAATATTGTTCGGAGGAGTAAGGAACGACCCTTTACGGGGACGAAGCACTTCGCTGCACTCGCACCGAGACAATGGTTTAATTTTACATTGACGCACATTTCCCTCTGGCCATTTCCTGCTTTGGATTGTGGGAACCTGTAAATAACAGGAACAGGGAAGTTTTGGCAGCTTTGACAGAGAATCTATCTCTTGCGGCAGCCACGAGATATAGTCGGCTTACTGGTGCATTAAAATGGGGCATTGTGTATACAGAATACTTCTAATATTTCTCTTTTTATTTGTGCGTTGGCCCTATGCAATACTGTTGTGCTCTCAAACACAGGGTTGCATCCACATTCCCCACAATGTGTCACTAACCGTCGGCTGCACCAGCCTCGGCTTAAGACGCTGCTCCCGCAAGACCGGCTTAGCGCATGAGCTCCCTCAAAAGACGTTCAGCGGAGGGAAGCCATCAACTCAGCGTTGCACCACACCTCGCCATCACTTAGGCCCCTCACTTTGCAAAATGAAGTTCAAGCTGGAATTTAGGTATCTTAGTTCGTCTGTGGCGAAGGTCGTATGCTATATACGCCTTATTGTCACATGACCACTTCACCTCGCGCCTCGCTTAGCAGACGACGTCTGTTATGTTTTATCGTGTACACTCTAAATCCTGTGATGGACACGTGCCGGTTAAAAAAGGTTCCCTCACAAAGTACAGCCGGTACACAGCCGTAACCGTTATCAAACAGGAAGCACAGCGATCCGAATCGCCAAATTTCAGGTGGTACAAAGCCGTCACGTCTGTATGAAACGGCTTTGTGCCCGCTGAATAATATGTGTGCCCCCTGAGCCGTGTACTCGTGTGCTTGTTGAATAATGCGTGTGCCGGCTATGCCTTAGTTGGAGCGTGCTACGTTCCTCCGCGCTCCGCCGGTGAGCAGTGACATGGCACCGCGTATTCTTCCGCAGTGCATTCCTGCATGCTTTCTTGCCATGGAGGAAGCAACCGCAAGCAGCGGCCCCTCCGACTGTTTTTTTTTTTTTTTTGATCGGGACGAGCGTAGGCGGCTTCACATTGCATTCTTGGATGCTCTTCTCTACCACGTGACCGCTCACGTGACCCTCCAGACAGCACGGCGCCACAAGAGACAAGTCTCCGCAGGTGTGTCACAGTTCAGGTGGCAATATTACGTTGAACGCATGCTTGTGCGCACTTTCTGTGTTCGGGTGTTTACTCTTCTATTAGAAGATTAGTCACAGCGCGCAGAACGCAAAAGAAGTACGCGGAACCGGAAACATCACGTGTGGCAGCGGTGACTTCCAACGTATTGTCGCGCCATACTAAATTTATACTTATACCTGTATGGTATTTTTGAGCAGCTTTTTGAGAGTACAATTCCAATAACCACATATTCAGACAATTCCACTATCATGACTTACTATATAACTGTTTACCAATATTATTGCCTAACTCTTTGTTCAACTTTCGCCTTTCCCGCCAACGACTTTCTCCTCCTTTCGTAACTGTAACGCGAAACCACCTTCCGGCGCGCACTCACTCCCCAAGTGTTTGTTTTGTATATATTTATTTGAATAAAGTGTAACCTCCGCAGTGGTACCGGACCATGCTCTGGACATATATAAGCAGCGTCCTGGGCCACTGCCGGGGGTCGTTTGTTGTATCTCTGGAAACTGTCTCGGCCTCTTGTCACTCTGCCTCTCTAGCACCGCTTCCCGCCTTGTGTGAGGACTTGTATCTTCCCTCGGCTGTGGAAGTCGCGAAAGAGGTAAACTCCCCTTCCGGCTGTGGAGGCTTTTTGGAGGAAGTTTTTCCCGCCTGTGTTGTGTGGAGCTTCGGCTCCCCTTCCGGCTGTGGATGCTTAGGATTTCCCGCCTGTGTCGTGTGGAGCCAGTAGGGTTCGGAGCAGACAAGTTCCCAATAGAGCATTCCTAACCGCGACAAAAGTGGTGGAGGTGCGGGGCAAGATCCCTAATCTACCATGAGAGCGACTCCCCAAAACGCGATCAGTGTTCACGCTTTAACGGCGAGTCAGAAACGTAACCGCCGTCGCCGCCTTTTGCAAGCAACACGCCCAAAACCCGCACAACCGATTCGTCTCCCGTCCAAAACATACGAAGAAGAACGCAGGAACAAAATAGATCATCATTTCAACCGCCTATTCGAACTCGCAGAAGAACTAATCAAAACTCATGCCCAGCAAGAAAAGTAAACAAGCGTCCAATATAATGGCAACCCCATCAGCACGACCGGCCGTGGGAGCACCCACCTTTAAAGGAGGTCCCGATGAGAGCGTATCCGAGTGGCTGACCTGGTACGAACACGTTGCTGGGATCAACGGGTGGGATCACGAAGCAAAAATTAAGTGCCTATACCTCGCACTCGACGGCGACGCACGGAAGTGGTATACCACCAAGATGCTAACGGGAGCACAGCTCACCTGGGAACAGTGGAAACACGAACTCACGCAGAACTTCGGTGGGCGGCAAACGACAGAATTATTCCACTTACACCTGTGCGGCCGCACACACCGTCCACTGGAGACACCGGAGCAGTATTTCTACGACGTGCTTCAGCTCTGTGCTCGGGTGGACCCACAAATGACTGAGGCGTGCAAACTGCGGCACCTCATGAAGGGACTGCACCCAGAAGATATGCAGAAAATGCTCCTCGTCAATCCATCGACGTGCGCCGATTTTCTGCACACTTTGCAACGCATCAGCCAAGCAAACGTCATGTCTCTCTCAGCGACGCATTTTCCACAGGGGTTGCAGCAGCTCGGCCTCGCTCAAGCGGCAGTCAACGCAGGGTCGTGGCCACCACCATCAACCGTTCCCCATCCCACACTACTCCACAGCGCCTTCGTGGAATCCACACCAAGCGGCTCAAACCATCAACGCCCGCAACCACAAGATGACCTTGGGGCATCCCTGCGCTCCCTCGAAAAGCGACTGGCTGCCATGGAGGTCCATCTTCGTCGCACCCAAGCGCGGTGGCCTCCGGCAGGAAGAGGGCGAAGGGACGATGGCAGGCCCGTGTGTGACTATTGTCACAAACGGGGTCACATTTACCGGCAATGCCATAAAAGAATGCGAGACGAACAACTGAGCTCGGCTCATCGAGACCTACCCCCACTCAACTTGCCCGCGGCGGGAAACGGGAACGGCCAGATGTAAGGGGCACGTCTGGCCGCCCTACCGCAAGGCTTTCGAAAAATGAACTGTTGAAGTTACCTGTGAATGTACAAGGACACGTTGCAAACTTTATAGTGGACACAGGGTCAGCAGTGAACATCATATCTTCCAATTTTTTATCATCGTTATCTTCTGTGACTGTACAGCCAGCACCGCATGTGTTCGTCAAGACAGTCAGTGGTGATTTGGCACAGCCAGCAGGACAATGTGTTTTGAATGTGGAATTTTCGAACAGTTTAATTTTTCCCGTGTCTTTTATCGTTTTGAAGTTTTATCGGACTTCCAGTATGACGTTCTGGGGGGAATACCGTTTCGTAGGGACGCTAACGTTGTTATTGACTTTTATAATCGCGAGCTGCATATTAACCAAGAAACCTTTTCTATTAACCTCAGTGAGCGTAATGCAAATTGCGTAAATAAAGTGACGCCTGTATATAATGTTTCCCAAGTGCGAATCGAATCGGGAACTGAAGTGGTTCTGCAAGTAAAGGTTCAAAATGATGGGCTACAACTTGTCGAGTCGTACCCTAAACTGTCCAACGGTTTATCAGTAGCACGTACTATCACGAACGTGCAACAGCAAAAGGGATTCGTTCGCGTTGCAAATTCAACCTCCTCGCCCATCATCATTCACGCCCATAGCAAAATTGGATTGGCCACCTCCATATTAAATACCCAGCTCCCGTGGTTCAGTGGTTAGCGTGCTGGCCATGTCACTGCCAGACTGGGAGGTACCCGGGTTCGAATCCCAGTGCCGGCTGTGCTGTCTGGGGTTTTTTGCTGTGTTTTCCTCAGACGCCTTCAGACATATGTCGGCACAGTTCCCTTAGAAGTTGGCCCAGGACGCACATTCCCCCAGGGCGTGAGTCGTGACGTTGCCCACATACGTGAGGCCGACAACGGCAAGCCCTATCACCACCACCACCACCTGCGTAGTGGCACCCCAAGAAGGAACGCCAAAAGACGACGGAGACATTCGGTTTGGACCCCACGTATCAGCCCAGGATCAAGCCGCGCTACACAACCTGCTTTCCAAATTCTCCCACCTGTTCACAAGAAAGGACAACCCTATTCGTCGGACGCATTTGGCGGAGCACGCGATAGACACCGGTAATGCGGTGCCCATAAAGCAGCATCCCTATCGTTGCTCTCCTTACGAACGAGAAGTAATCAGGGCTCAGGTGGATGAAATGCTGGCGGACGGTGTCATCCGGGAATCGAACAGCCCGTGGGCTTCTCCGGTGGTCCTGGTGCGAAAACCAAACGGGACGTGACGTTTCTGCGTCGACTTCCGGAAAGTCAATGCGGTTACGAAGAGGGACGTACACCCGTTGCCGCGTATAGATGACATCCTCGACGTTCTACAAGGCGCCAAGTACTTTACAACCCTAGACTTGACGTCCGGCTATTGGCAGGCCGGTATCCGAGAAGAGGACAAGGAAAAGACAGCTTTCACTTGTAATGCAGGACTTTTCGAATTTAATGCGGCCCCATTCGGACTGTGCAACGCGCCGGCCACTTTTCAGAGGATGATTAACAAGGAACTTGGTGGTCTCCTTTGGAGAGTGTGCTTGGCGTACCTGGACGACATTGTCATCTTCTCGAAGACGATGGAAGCCCATTTGACGGATCTCGAACAGGTGTTCCGGGCCCCGGATAATGCTAACCTGCGCCTAAAATTAGACAAGTGCAAATTCGCGGAGAAGGAGATCAGATACCTCGGACACGTACTCGACGGGGAACATATTAGACCGGATCCGACCAAGATTGCAGCTATCCAGGAGATACCATCGCCAAAAAACAAGAAACAGGTCTAAAGCTTCCTAGGGATCGCCAACTACTATCGGCGATTCATCAAAGACTTTGCACGTATTGCCCGACCCCTGACAAACCTCACGAAGGAGGGTGTGCCATTTGCGTAGACAGCCGAGTGCGAAACAGCTATGGCAAACCTTAAGCAACGCCTTGTCTCTCAACCTGTGCTCTGCCACTTCGACCCAACAAAGCCGACGGAAATTCACACGGACGCCTGCGACTATGGTATTGGCGCTGTCCTCGTGCAGAGGGACGGTACCGAAGAACGTGCGATGGCCTATGCCAGCCGTCACCTTAATCGAGCTGAGAGCAACTACAGCACTACGGAAAAGGAGTGCCTTGCTGTTGTGTATGCCTGCCGCCAATTTCGACCATACATATTCGGCAGTTCGTTTACAGTTGTGACCGACCAGTCCAGCCTCACCTGGCTGATGAATGTGAAAAATTCCAACGGACAACTCATCCGTTGGTCCCTGCTCCTTCAAGAATTCAATATCACGCTACGCCATCGAGCTGGTCGAAAGAATAACAACGCTGATGCCTTATCCCGCCTTCCTTATGATCCAGCACCGGAAAGTGATGAATCTGTCCTACCGCTTCTGGTCACGGATCAAGGGAACATTGCGGAGCAGCAGAGAGGAGATCCATTCTTGGCCAGAATAATTCGACATTTAGAAAACCCGGATGACCCGGCTGATCGGAGGGTAAAAAGAACAGCCAGGGCATTCCGGATGGTCGACGGTGTACTCTACCGTAGAGCAAAGAATTAAGAAGAAACAAGGCTCGTGCTGGTTGTTCCAGGGTGCCTACGTCCCGAAATACTTCGAGCTTGCCATGTTGATATAACGGCAGCGCATTTGGGTATCAAGCGCACCTGGAGAAGGTACGAAGCAGATTTTTCTGGCCGAAGATGTTTTCCGACGTTACGAAGTACGTCATGGGATGCAAGGACTGCCAGACACGGAAGGCTCCTCCTCTCAAGCCAGCTGGGTTCTTACAACCCATTCCTCCTGTTTCACGCCCCTTTCAGCAGGTTGGAATGGATTTCCTGGGCCCCTTTACGAAGTCTAGGAACGGTAACCGTTACATCCTTGTGATGACGGATTACCACTCTAAGTTTGCGGAAGCCGTTGCTACGCCGGCAGCCACTGCATCTGAGGCGGCAAAGCGGTTCATCGGAAACATCGTGCTGAGACATGGCGCCCCGGATAAATTAATCACGGACCGTGGGCAGCACTTCGTGGCTACGATGATGAAAGGAATACTCGCGCTGCTGAAGACAAATCACGCGACCATGACGGCCTACCATCCGCAAACAAATGGACTCTGTGAAAGATTCAACAAGACGCTTGTCGATATGATAAGCATGTATGTGTCGTCCAACCATCAGGACTGGGATGAGTTTCTTCCCTATGTGTTGTTCGCCTATAACTCGTCACAGCAGGAGACGACAGGGCACACGCCATTCTTCCTCCTGCACGGATACGAGCCTGCATTTCCTATTGACGTGGCCCTGCAGAACCGTTACAATGAGCCTTCCTCTCAAGATCCGGAAATCATACAACAGCGGCTCCAGCTTGCACGGGAAATCGTCGCTGAAAGAGAGAGACGCACAAGAGAAGAACAAGGAGCGCTACGACCAACGTAGACGGGGCCACAACTTCAAGCCTGGAAACTTCGTCTATGTTTGGTCACCGCCGAGGTCAAAGAAACAGACAACAAAGCTCCTTCATTGCTATCATGGTCCATTCCGCCTCGTCCGGCAAACAGCCGAGAACGACTGGGAAATTGAGAACAGAACCGGTAGGAGAACTGACACTGTTAATGTTTCTCGTCTGAAGCCATATTACCCGACGTGGGAATTACGGGAAGAATCAGAAGGCAATGAAGCTCCGGAGTGAAACGAAGGTTCCAACCACGGCAATGTAAGCGGCAGTGAGGATGAATCGGGTGATGACGAGTTCTTCAGCGCTAACGACGCGTCGGACGACGAAGCGGATTCCCGACATGCGACTAGCCTTCCGCAAGCGCGCCCAATTGGGAACTCAGATTGCCGACCTCGACGTCACGCGCGACGCACTGAGCGCCCAGACTTTTTATATTATTGAGTATTGGACAGGAGTTATATTGTCGTGTTTGAAGTGTACCTGGTGTTTGATTGTTATAATTACCTCTGCAGAAGGCTTACTGTGTAGAGTATTGATTTGTACTCAAGCTGCCTAAGAGTGGGGACACTCTTTCTGTGTACGGGGAAGATGTCGCGCCATACTAAATTTATACTTATACCTGTATGGTATTTTTGAGAGTACAATTCCAATAACCACATATTCAGACAATTCCACTATCATGACTTACTATATAACTGTTTGCCAACTGTTTGCCAGGTTTGCGTACCTAACTCTTTGTTCAACTTTCGCCTTTCCCGCCAACGACATTCTCCTCCTTTCGTAACTGTAACGCGAAACCACCTTCCGGCGCGCACTCACTCCCCAAGTGTTTGTTTTGTATATATTTATTTGAATAAAGTATAACCTCCGCAGTGGTACCGTACCATGCTCTGGACCTATATAAGCAGCGTCCTGGGAATTGGACATATACACCGGAGCAGTTCATGCAAATCACCTGGACCACAAGCATTGGAAAATACTTGGGTATTGCCTTCAACGGGCAGGGTACCTCAAACATGTGGTGGACACAAAAAATGAACCTTCTACGTGGAAGTCTGGTCCCCTGGCAAAGCAGATACTTGTCTTTCTGCAACAGGGCATACGTTTGCAATGCAGTGTTGTACCCTGCTGTACTTTACGCAGCTCAGTGTACTAGCATTGATCAACGCTTCCAAGCCAAGTTCCACAGGATTTGTGCGACTTTCATTTGGCATTCGTCTATGGAAAGCATGAGACGTTCAAACCTCTTCCTTAACCTGAAGCAAGGTGGCATAGGCCTCGTAAACCTAACGATCAAGATAAGAGTGCAAAGATTCTTTTACTTCAGAGAACAGAAAGATCCGTTCCTTAGAGCAGCACTTCAAGTTCTAGGCGGCGTATACCTCAGAAAGTGGACAGTAACATCTGAAGATAGAAGCCACCACATTCACTCTTTAACTTTCTATAAAGAAATAGCAAGTGCAATATCCTTTTTTGAGGACCTCTTCTCACAGGATTATCTCGTATCCGTTTCAAGGAAAAGACTGTATTGGGACACTATAGCTAAAGTTACGCCAACTCCGTTGTATAGACAGTGTAAGCCACCCTACGGCTCACAAGACGTGCTCAGGAAAGTGAGGTTAAGGATCCCAACAGGGTCAAAGGATTTCTTCTTTCGGTTCCATTGGGAGGTCTTACCGGTTAAAACCTGGATGCGACGGAAAGGCTTCATAGTTCCCTGGTCCCTTAACTGCGTTGTGTGCCCCGAGGAAGAGGAGACTCTCATTCATGTGTTCTTGCTGTGTAAAAGAGCCATACAATTTTGGGGTGCATTCAGGAATTTCATTGACGTGGACTTGGATCTACATTGGACCCGCATGAAGTTTCTACATTTTGGTGACACACTGGACAGTTTTTTAATTCTTGCACTACATTCCCTCTGGAGCTATCGCATGGACTATGTTGAATGTCGTGAAGGAAACGGAACAGCGTGGGAGAAGTTTGTGCAAAAGGTGTTATGGACAATTACTGTGCTACCAAACGAGGACTTGGTGGGATTGTGGGCCGAGGTCCAAAGCAAGATCGAACGCGGTGAAGGCAACCTCAGTTGACAGGTGTATGGTAGGAGAGTAGCAACTCGTTTGTGAGGCGGAAGCCAGCAAGGAACCGGAAGAAATGTAGCGTGGTTTTACATATTTTAGTAATAATAAAAACGTTCAAAAAAAAAGGTTCAGAGGTAGAATACTCGCCTGCCACGCGGGTGGTCCGGGTTCGATTCCCGGCCGACGCAAATTTGTCCTCTTGTAAGGGAAAGACGCAACGGTAGAGTGTTCGAGCGAGTCCGAACTCGTAATTCTTAGCTTTTTTGTGTAAGGGGACTCTCTTGAAGTTGGCCAAATATACCACGAAGAAACACCCATGTGGCGTCGGTGGTTCAGAGGTAGAATACTCGCCTGCCACGCGGGTGGTCCGGGTTCGATTCCCGGCCGACGCAAATTTGTCCTCTTGTAAGGGAAAGACGCAATGGTAGAGTGTTCGAACTCGTAATTCATAGTTTTTGTGTAAGGGGACGCTCTTAAAGTTGGCCAAATATACCTCCAAGGAACACCCACGTGGCGTCGGTGGTTCAGTGGTAGAATACTCGCCTGCCGCGCGGGTGGCCCGGGTTCGATTCCCGGCCGACGCAAATTTGTCCTCTTGTAAGGGAAAGACGAAACGGTAGAGTGTTCGAGCGAGTCCGAACTCGTAATTCTTAGCTTTTTTGTGTAAGGGGACTCTCTTGAAGTTGGCCAAATATACCTCCAAGGAACACCCATGTGGCGTCGGTGGTTCAGTGGTAGAATACTCGCCTGCCACGCGGGTGGCCCGGGTTCGATTCCTGGCCGACGCAAATTTGTCCTCTTGTAAGGGAAAGACGCAACGGTAGAGTGTTCGAACTCGTAATTCTTAGCTTTTTGTGTAAGGGGACGCTCTTAAAGTTGGCCAAATATACCTCCAAGGAACACCCACGTGGCGTCGGTGGTTCAGTGGTAGAATACTCGCCTGCCACGCGGGTGGCCCGGGTTCGATTCCCGGCCGACGCAAATTTGTCCTCTTGTAAGGGAAAGACGCAACTGTAGAGTGTTTGAACGGGTCCGAACTCGTAATTCTTAGCTTTTTCGCGTAAGAGGACGCTCTTGAAGTTGGCCAAATATACCTCCAAGGAACACCCACGTGGCGTCGGTGGTTCAGTGGTAGAATACTCGCCTGCCACGCGGGTGGCCCGCGTTCGATTCCCGGCCGACGCAAATTTGTCCTCTTGTAAGGGAAAGACGCAACTGTAGAGTGTTTGAACGGGTCCGAACTCGTAATTCTTAGCTTTTTTGTGTAAGGGGACGCTCTTAAAGTTGGCCAAATATACCTCCAAGGAACACCCACGTGGCGTCGGTGGTTCAGTGGTAGAATACTCGCCTGCCACGCGGGTGGCCCGCGTTCGATTCCCGGCCGACGCAAATTTGTCCTCTTGTAAGGGAAAGACGCAACTGTAGAGTGTTTGAACGGGTCCGAACTCGTAATTCTTAGCTTTTTTGTGTAAGGGGACGCTCTTAAAGTTGGCCAAATATACCTCCAAGGAACACCCACGTGGCGTCGGTGGTTCAGTGGCAGAATACTCGCCTGCCACGCGGGTGGCCCGGGTTCGATTCCCGGCCGACGCAAATTTGTCCTCTTGTAAGGGAAAGACGCAACGGTAGAGTGTTCAAACTCCTAATTCTTAGCTTTTTGTGTAAGGGGACGCTCTTAAAGTTGGCCAAATATACCTCCAAGGAACACCCACGTGGCGTCGGTGGTTCAGTGGTAGAATACTCGCCTGCCACGCTGGTGGCCCGGGTTCGATTCCCGGCAGACGCAAATTTGTCCTCTTGTAAAGGAAAGACGCAACGGTAGAGTCTTCGAACTCGTAATTCTTAGCTTTTTGTGTAAGGGGACGCTCTTGAAGTTGGCCAAATATACCTCCAAGGAACAACCACGTGGAGTCGGTGGTTCAGTGGTAGAATACTCGCCTGCCACGCGGGTGGCCCGGGTTCGATTCCCGGCCGACGCAAATTTGTCCTCTTGTAAGGGAAAGACGCAACTGTAGAGTGTTTGAACGGGTCCGAACTCGTAATTCTTAGCTTTTTCGCGTAAGAGGACGCTCTTGAAGTTGGCCAAATATACCTCCAAGGAACGCCCATGTAGCGTCGGTGGTTCAGTGGTAGAATACTCGCCTGCCACGCGGGTGGCCCGGGTTCGATTCCCGGCCGACGCTAATTTGTCCTCTTGTAAGGGAAAGACGCAACTGTAGAGTGTTTGAACGGGTCCGAACTCGTAATTCTTAGCTTTTTCGCGTAAGAGGACGCTCTTGAAGTTGGCCAAATATACCTCCAAGGAACAACCACGTGGAGTCGGTGGTTCAGTGGGATTCTACTTCCGATAGCGCAAGCGAAAGGTTGTGGGAAACATGAGCTCCGTCGGAGCGGCCAACACGGCTAACCCTAGCCGGGATTTCACCGAAGGACAAACGGCAAGTCAGACTTCTACCACGTACAGACTTCTTCTGCCTACGTTGCCGACTGGCAATATTTCCTTTAACACCATATTTCTGCATGCGGATCCAGCTGGAAGGCCTTACCGAGCCGACGATTTTGCGGAAGGGGTGTTGTCAATTATCGCGAAAGACGATGTGGCCCAGTTTGGGGCGTATCTTTATAATCACGTGTGGGCTTTAACACTGCACTCAAGGCTGCCGAAGGAAAAGCTTGTGGCGGAGAAAACTATCACAGTGAAGAACAAAAAATGCCTTATCCTGGACCCGAATCAGAAAGAAGTTCGTCTCTGCGTGCACTGGCTCCCAATGCATGTACCGGATAACGCAGTAACCAATGCTCTAAGCACCTATGGACAGGTGGAAGAAATCAAAAGGGAGATATGGCGGTCGACGGCGTTTGCCGGCGCTGAAACGACAACGCGTCAAGTTTCTATTGTGCTGCGCGACGGCGTCAGTGTCGAAAGCATTCCCCACCTGATGGAGATTATGGGTGGTCAGGTGCTAATCGATATTCCCGGCAGGCCACCGCTCTGCTTACGGTGTAAGAGAGTCGGCCATTTTCGGAAAGCATGCAAGGCTCCGTGGTGTAAGATATGTAAAGGCTTCGGGCATGAGGCAGAGGACTGCGTCAGTAGCTACGCTTCTAAAACAAGAGCAACAGTGGGGGATTCGTCAACGACAGACCTCATGGATGTCGAAGAGTGTACACAAGCGAGAGGCGCCGCTGGAGGAGTAATTCGTTGTGAGGAAGACATCAACAATTCCAAGTGCGTTTCCGAAGACAACGCCACCAGGAGCGACACCATCCTAAGAGATGGCTCTAAGAAGAAAGACGGAAGTAAGGAAAATAGTGCAGAAGCAGCAGAGGTACCAGCTGGCGGCAGCGACGCGACGACGAGCTACCACGACGCGGAGAACGACAACCAAGCGAAAGCGATTGACGTCAAACACCCAGATGGCCACGGCGAGACTCGGCATCAGGACCACACCGAAAAGTTCGACCACACCGAAAAGAGTGGTGAAAATTTATCAGAGGTTGAAGGAAAAGTCGAAAACCTCGTCGGAGCCGCGGATACAACGTCTTCAGTAAGCGACGGGGGAAACGAAAAAGGGAAGGGGTCCGAAGGCGGACGATCCGACCTCAAATGGAAAGACTCAACGGCAAGCCACAAGAAAGTCAGATACACTCCGACGCCAATAATAACGCCTGAGGAGAGGAGACAAAGACTCCTAAAGGAGAAAGGCAAACAGTCCACGGATTTCAAACTCTCAGCACAATGAAAAGAAGACTGAAAGTTGCAACCTTAAACGTCAACAGCCTGATCCGACACGAAAGAAAAGCCTGGCTAAGAAACGTTCTACTCGAAGAAAGCATCGACATCGCATGCATACAAGAAAGTAAAATATCATCCATCGAGCAAGAAACGGAGTTGGTGAAAGCCTTTCAGCGCTGGTTCTTCGTACGGCATGCAACTGGTGTAAATGGAAGCGCGGGAACAGCGATAATGATCAGCAAGAAGAGTAAGATCACCGTGATAGACTGCGAGTTGGAGCAGAATGGACGAGTGGCGTCAATAGACTGTTTGTGGAATAATAATGTCATCAGAGTAGTTAGCATCTACGCCCCGAATGAAGACGCGGAGCGAAAACTTTTTTTTGAAACAACCATGGATCATTTCACACAAACCGACAGCAGACTTGTGATAGCCGGCGACTTTAATTGTGTTTGTCGCCGACAGGATTGCACGTACAAAAGGGAGAAGACAGACAGTAGCGTGAACGAGCTGAAAAAGATCTTGCAAAATAACGACCTACAGGATTCTGCGATAGGGATAGAAGGGAGGACGACATTGTTCACCCACTGGCAGGGCACGTCACATGCCAGACTCGACAGAATATACGTTTCCGGGGAGCTTAATCAACCAGAAAACGAATACAAGGTAGTCCCAATGGCCTTCACGGACCATGCGATGGTGATCGTCGAGCTCGCAGATGATAACAGTAATCGCGCTCGACGTCGTAATCAATCATGGAAAATGAACGAGACAATATTAGAGGATGGAAAGTTCACAGAAGAGATAAAGTGCATGATTGCCGATTTGAACAGAAAAGAGATAGACGCGCCAGCGTGGGAGATCTTTAAGCAGCAGGTCCGTCTCAGGGCAATCGAGATTGCTGAAATTCGAGCAACGGATAAGAAAAAAGAAATGAAAGCGCTAAAAGACAGCCTGCGAACGATTTTACAAGAAGAGGAGAAGAACCCGGGCCAATTCGCAGACGACATCAAAGCAATCAAGCAGGAAATACTACAGCGCATGCACGAACGCTACCGAGGAGCGCAAGTTCGAAGTAGGCTGCTGACGATTCAACGGGATGAGGTATAAACGAAGGTGTTTCTTGCACGAGAAAGGGAGAACGCTAAGCGAAACGAAATTTTGAAGCTACGGACGGAGGACACCCTACACGAAGGTGCGGAAGCTGTGGAAGCGGCCCTGTATGATCACTACCGAAGTCTTTTCAAGAAGGACAGCTGTCTTGTCAACAGAAATTCAGAGCTATTCAAGAACATACCTAAGATAACGCCAGAAGATGCAGAGAAGGCTCAAGGGACATCACGCAAAGAGAAATCAAAGACGCAATCAAGAAATTATCACGGAACAAGGCGCCGGGGCCGGACGGGCTGGGCTCAGCGTTTTATAAAACTTATGGAGAAGAGCTCTCCCCTATCCTGGAAGTGGTTTTTCAAGACATTAAAAAACGAGGCCTTATGCCACCGTCATTGAGGAAGAGTCATATGGTCCTTATTCACAAGAAGCCTACTCAAGGTGGTGAATCGTCCGTGTCTGACCTGCGCCCCATAAGCTTATTGTGCACGGACTACAAAATCCTAGCGAAGATTTTAGCACGACGGCTCGACAGCATGCTGTGGAAAAGCGTAGGCTGGCACCAGACCTACGGCATCAAAGGAAGGTCTATTTCAACGAATCTTCACATCATGAGAACGATCTGCGAATTCGCAAGGGTAACGGGAGCTTGCATGGCCGTGCTGCAAGTTGACCTAAAGCAGGCTTTTGACAGGGTGTGCTTGGAATTCCTATTTGACCTCGTAAGCTGGGTAGGCGTCGGACAAGATATGGAAAGCTGGCTTCGAATTTGCTACAATGACATCTCAGCCCAACTAGTCATCAATGGAAATATAGGGCCGAAGTTCGAGATAACCAAATCAGTGCGCCAAGGATGCCCTTTATCGGCAATCCTTTTCTGTTTGTACCTGGAGCCACTGTGCCGACTCATTCTAAGGAGCACCAGCGTTAGCGGATTGAAGCTAGGTCAGGAAGAAATCAAGGTCTTGGCCTTCGCGGATGATGTGGCGGTTATCTGCCGCGACCCAGATCAAGTAAAGGCCGCTCTGCAAATCTGCGATACTTTCTGTCAGACATCGGGAGCCCTAGTCAACATGACGAAATCCAGATGTTCCTTGCTAGGAGAGTGGGAAAAAATACCCGATAACCTTTTCAATCTGGAATGCTCCTCGGAATTGGGAAGTTACTTGGGCGTAAGACTCGACCCTTACACAGAGAACGACGAAAGATGGCAGAGGAAACTGGATTCACTACACGGAAAACTGCAGCCGTATAGGGGAAGAGAGCTATCACTCCTGCACCGTAGCTTCATCTGCAATACGGTCCTTTACCCATCTGTCTTCTACTCCGCTCAAGCAGTACCGGTGGATACCATTATAGCACAGCGGTTCCACAGAATATGTGCCACCTACCTTTGGGGGTCCAAGTTTGAGCGCATGCGAAGATCAAACATCTATTGGCCGCTCGAAGCTGGCGGGCTAAGCGTCATCAACCTTGAGCTGAAAGTGAAGGTGCAACTGTTCATGTATTTTCGTGACCAAAACAAGCCCGAACTTCGCGCTGCTATGCAGAAGCTGGGATCAGGACATCTGCTGCCATGGATGGTGACGACTGAGCCCGTCATCACCAGCACGACTGCGCTGAAGTTTTACAGGAACATCAAACAGAGCGTCGCTTTCTTTCTTGAAAGGTACTCGTGGGAGTACCTGGCATCGGTCAAGAGGAAGCAGCTCTATTGGAACACCGTAACAAATGTCTTCCCACCCCCACTCTACCGACAGTCCTTCACAGGAGTAAAGCCACAGGATGTGTTGAAACGTGTAAGACACCTACCTGTGCCAACTGGAACGAAGGATTTCTTCGTGCGCTTCCACACAGAAGTTCTTCCCACGAAACAATGGCTCCTGGGGAAAGGCTTCTTCGTACCATGGCAAGGAAGGTGTGACGTATGTGGACAACCAGAGACATTGCGGCACATCTTCTATGATTGCAAGAATGCAGTCTTATTCTGGAGCGATCTAAAGACGTCTCTGCGTTTAAAGGTAGAACTCACCTACGAGTCACTGAAGTTCCTGCATTTCCAGAACCGCGACCACGCCGAATTTCTCAGTACCATTGTCATAGTAGGACTCCACGCTATTTGGAAGGCCCGCACTGCGCGTGTGGAATGTGACGTCAGAGCCCTATCAGTTGTGACATACCTCAAACAGAAGTTGATGTGGACGCTATCGCTGTTGGCTTCTAACAAATTGAAAGACGAAGATATGTGGGGGAAGTTGGCCTCGACAGTGCAGTGGCTGGATATCAACACCTTCGGGCGCGTGTTTAACAGCAAACTGTGAACGCCATGAACCAGAACTATCGTAGTGTGGTAGCGTGAGACGCGTAGATTGCTGCGAATCTTGCAAAAGTTTGTTTGTTTTTAATTGTCAGGTACATAAGCAGTGTACGATGTGACCCTTACGGTTTTTAGGCAAATAAAAATGCCAAAAAAAAAAAAAAGAGTCGGTGGTTCAGTGGTAGAATACTCGCCTGCCACGCGGGTGGCCGGGGTTCGATTCCCGGCCGACGCAAATTTGTCCTCTTGTAAGGGAAAGACGCAACTGTAGAGTGTTTGAACGGGTCCGAACTCGTAATTCTTAGCTTTTTCGCGTAAGAGGACGCTCTTGAAGTTGGCCAAATATACCTCCAAGGAACGCCCATGTAGCGTCGGTGGTTCAGTGGTAGAATACTCGCCTGCCACGCGGGTGGCCCGGGTTCGATTCCCGGCCGACGCAAATTTGTCCTCTTGCAAGGGAAAGACGCAACGGTAGAGTGTTCGAACTCGTAATTCTTAGCTTTTTGTGTAAGGGGACGCTCTTAAAGTTGGCCAAATATACCTCCAAGGAACACCCACGTGGCGTCGGTGGTTCAGTGGTAGAATACTCGCCTGCCACGCGGGTGGCCCGGGTTCGATTCCCGGCCGACGCAAATTTGTCCTCTTGTAAAGGAATGACGCAACGGTAGAGTCTTCGAACTCGTAATTCTTAGCTTTTTGTGTAAGGGGACGCTCTTAAAGTTGGCCAAATATACCTCCAAGGAACACCCACGTGGCGTCGGTGGTTCAGTGGTAGAATACTCGCCTGCCACGCGGGTGGCCCGGGTTCGATTCCCGGCCGACGCAAATTTGTCCTCTTGTAAGGGAAAGACGCAATGGTAGAGTGTTCGAGCGAGTCCGAACTCGTAATTCTTAGCTTTTTCGCGTAAGAGGACGCTCTTAAAGTTGGCCAAATATACCTCCAAGGAACACCCACGTGGCGTCGGTGGTTCAGTGGTAGAATACTCGCCTGCCACGCGGGTGGCCCGGGTTCGATTCCCGGCCGACGCAAATTTGTCCTCTTGTAAGGGAAAGACGCAATGGTAGAGTGTTCGAGCGAGTCCGAACTCGTAATTCTTAGCTTTTTTTGTGTAAGGGGACTCTCTTGAAGTTGGCCAAATATACCTCCAAGGAACACCCATGTGGCGTCGGTGGTTCAGTGGTAGAATACTCGCCTGCCACGCGGGTGGCCCGGGTTCGATTCCCGGCCGACGCAAATTTGTCCTCTTGTAAGGGAAAGACGCAACGGTAGAGTGTTCGAGCGAGTCCGAACTCGTAATTCTTAGCTTTTTCGCGTAAGAGGACGCTCTTGAAGTTGGCCAAATATACCTCCAAGGAACGCCCATGTAGCGTCGGTGGTTCAGTGGTAGAATACTCGCCTGCCACGCGGGTGGCCCGGGTTCGATTCCCGGCCGACGCAAATTTGTCCTCTTGTAAGGGAAAGACGCAACGGTAGAGTGTTCGAGCGAGTCCGAACTCGTAATTCTTAGCTTTGTGTGTAAGGAGACGCTCTTGAAGTTGGCCAAATATACCTCCAAGGAACGCCCATGTGGCGTCGGTGGTTCAGTGGTAGAATACTCGCCTGCCACGCGGGTGGCCCGGGTTCGATTCCCAGTCGACGCAAATGTGTCCTCTTGTAAGGGAAAGACGCAACGGTAGGGTGTTCGAGCGAGTCCGAACTCGTAATTCTTAGCTTTTTGTGTAAGGGGACGCTATTAAGGTTGGCCAAAGGTACCTCCAAGGAACACCCATGTGGCGTTGGTGATACAGTGGTAGAATACTCGCCTGCCACGCGGGTGGCCCGGGTTCGATTCCCGGCCGATGCAAATTTGTCCTCTTGTAAGGGAAAGACGCAACGGTGGAGTGTTCGAACTCGTAATTCTTAATTTTTTGTGTAAGGGGACGCTCTTAAAGTTAGCAAAATATACCTCCAAGGAACACCCACGAGGCGTCGTCTTTTTTTTTTTGCGAGCTCGTGCGAATCGGCCGGACGCAACAAATATGTGCTCTGATCGAGCGGCTTCTACGGCTAGGCCTAGCCGGGATGATGGATATAAATTTGTTCTGCCAATGATTCCTTCAGGTACTGTTGCCTTGAATACAGTTTTCCTACACGCGGACCCCGCTGGGCGACCGTACAACATTGGTCATTTTAGTGAGGCACTCAAGGACAAAGTGAACCGGAGTGAGGTTACATCAGTTGGTCCCTTCGTATACAATCATCTGTGGGCCCTGACGTTCGATAATGTGGCTGCGAGGGACCAGTTGCTAAGCCTTGGGGAATTTACAGTAAAAGGGAAACGCTGCGTCATTCTGGACCCCCACAAAAAAGAGCTTCAAATCAAGCTACATTGGCTTCCGCAGCATGTACCTGACGAAGCTGTTGAGGCTGCTTTAGACCGTTTTGGTGTTGTGAAGAATATCACTCGAGAACGGTGGAGAGACTCTTTCTTTGCGAGCAGTACAAGTGGAAACACACACCTCAGACTTACACCATTATTCCATCATTTTATAGTTTATGCGATATTATCGAATCATCGCACTTGGGTGCAAAGAAGTTTCCCATATTAAAATTAGTTCCATACTCTGCAAAGGAAGACAATATCATTCATTACGTTTTCCAAAACATGCAGTATTTGAAGCTATTGCATAATGACATAAATGTCATTTTAATTAAGTTGTGTGATGGCTCTGGTCGACCTCTCCACTTCAAAGGACCAGGCAAAACAGCTCAAGCTCTACATTTTAGACATGTATCCTAACGAAATCCCGGAAATACACTACGGTCATGGACTGGGCAACCTTACACCATACTCGGGACTAATGTTTCAGAGGGGCAGTGGATTCCTTAAATCATGGCGCAAGTTTGCATTACCACTCCTGCGACGAGCACATCCATACGTTACTAAGACCGCAATGAATGCAGCAAAAAACCTAGCACAAAAACTCTCAGATGGTCAACATTTGAAAGAAGCCATTAGAAGCAGTGCATCCGAGCTTAAGGCGCACTTCTTAAAAGATTTCGCTGGCGGCAGTGGCAGACGGAGGAAAAGAAGAAGAAAAGACGTCTTTGACAAGCAACCCAATTGGAGCGAGGACTAACTATTTTCGTCAACGCTGGCGTCCGTTTGTCTGACTGGATAGTAAAAATGAGCAGTCCAAGATAGGGCAAAATGGGAAATAAGGCAAGATAACTGATTGCAGTGGGGATAAGTCAAAGCGACACAGGACTGTCCACTTAAAAAAGCTGTTAGAACTGGCGCATCCACATGGGAGGTCGCGACACGGAGTTGTCCAATTTGAAAGAAAACCATTAGAAGCTGTGCATCAGTGCCGGAGGTCGCGACACGGTATCGGATTTTGTACTCGTTACCATAGGTCATGGGAAGATGCCATAAAAAACTGCTTCGAAAAGGAAGAGCCGCGAAACGATTCCATTTCTTCTTAGAACCAGTGCATCGACGCCCGAGGTCATGGCACACTGTCTTCCACCCTGAAAGAAGTGCCGGGGGAGAAAAGCGGAAATAAGTAGGCGACAGATAAATGGCCTGTCAAGTCCTAAAAATAAAACAAGGAAGAGGGTGATACTTGTATTCAGTCGCGAACATTTCACTGGTCAACGTAGTCCACGCCCAGTCCGAATTGGTTTTGAAGGGGGAGTGTGAGCTTTTTCAAATCCCGCCCACTCAAATTTCTATAGAATCATGCGATAATCAACTGTTCTACCCTGTATCGACAATTACAGGCGGCGAATCTACGATTGAATCGAATATAAGCAACTTATCTGATCTCTATCTTGATGTTTCTAGTATGTACATTAAACTAACTCTGCAGATACTGAGAAGAGATGGGAGTGATCCGTATACAAGAACGGCGGATGGTGTAGCCGACGATATTGTATTCTCTGTGAATAACTTGGGAGCTGCAATGTTTAAGTATATTAATGTGTATATCAACCAGCGATTAGTATCGTCGAATTGTCTGACTTCCTACCAATGTATGTTTCATACTTTGCTCCACACCAACACACATCTTCAGTAAACAGTAGATGATTGTGGTATGTATATTTATGATTCAGGTGAACTTGCCGCAAACGATCCAAATTCGAATGTTTCGTTGCTAAAGCACTCATTTCTAGAACAAGGGTTGGCAAACTATTTGAAGTTGTCATGTGTGTTAATACAGATTTGACAGATCAAATTAAGCTATTATTACCGGGATTGGATGTTAGGGTGTCTGCCGTGAACGCCAGGGACATGCATCGCTTATCGACTGGTCCAGGAGAAACGCATCAACATCAAATCAAGATACACAATGCAGTATTGTCATTATGTAAAGTCAAAGTCAGTAACTCAACTTTCCTCTCTAACAAGTCTATACTGAAGAAACATCCAGCATGTTATACTATGCGAGGTTTAGAGAGCAAAATTAAGACATTAACTGCTGGCTCAGTGGATGGAAATTTCGACAATCTATACACCGATCGCATTCCAGATCGGATCTCAAATGGTTATGACACGGACCAGCGCCTACCAGGGTGACTTCAAACTGAGTCCATTCAGTTTTGAGCATTTCAATGTGAGTTCAGTAACACTAACAATTGACGGACATCGAAAACAACTACCATACGATTCGGACAATGACCTATGCAGAGGAAGCTATTATGATTTCCTATCTCAACTGAATAATAGAAGCGTCGAGCTACGTTATCAGAATCATAAAACTAATTCATTCATATTGCATTGGAACCTCAGTGCAGACGAGTCCGTTGGTGGCTACTTTAATCCAATACGTAAAAGAAATTGTAGAATTGAACTTAAATTTGGCAAAACCATTGCCTCACGCCGTGTCGGTTATACTTATAAGTCAGAGCCCCAAGATATTCACAGTCAATGCTGACCTTGCAGTTCATTTGGATTAAATCATGGACGTTCTAGATCTTGAACTACTGTGGGTATTGCTTTCAATGAACCCAAAAACTCTGAGAATGTATCGAGGAACCTACGCTGTCGACAGAGTTTTGCCACTTCAAGAAGAAGGCTTCATTGTCATTAATACGCATCCACACGACGGCCTGGGAGAGCATTGGTTGTTGTACATGATGGATCGAAATTATAGATTCATCTATGCGGACAGCTTTCGTCTACCACCAATTGAAGAGGAACTGCTAGATCTACCCGTTGGCGAATATTGTGACAAGTGTATACAGCGTCTCTACAGCTTCCACTGCGGCCTCTCTGTTTCCGTATTTGCTTCTCGTCTTTGTAAGAATTATCCACTCAAAAGCATTATGTCATTTGACAATAACCTTGTACACAATGACCTCAAGGTAATAAAAATGACTGAAGAGAAATACCTCGTTTAAAACAATTGTCTCATTTTATTTGTTCAATGTACAAGCTCTTTGAAGAATATCATCCAGACTCACTATCTTGCGAGAGCCGTCTTCTTTTCGCTGGACGATGTAGTGTGAATGCTGAATTTAATAATTGCGAAGGATTGGTCTTCTCAAACCGGCATTGATAAGGGTCGGCGAAATCTGTTCACCACCACGATAACGTCTTAACAAGTCACATTTCACGACGAAAAACTTTTGTAGTCTCTTCCTTAGTTGTCCGCGTCTTGTTTTGAGTTGATGCGGTAAACTTCGCAAGATGAGTGTGAAGTCACTCTCAGGTCCGTTGCAATTCAAGTACGAGTTTAATTGCATCAGGTCCTTATACATCATCTACTGTAGAGTCAAGTGAAATCTCTCAGCTGAGCTCATACTCAATCCGAGTTGGGATGGCATCCCAGATATGGTCTGATGTTATGATCAAGCCAGTCTGACAATTTCATTGAAATCAATCCCCCGCAGCCACATTGTCTCAGATGGTCGCCATTTTGTATAAAGAAACTTCTGGGTGGTGTCTTCAATGTTGGCACAATGGGCAAGTCGCCTGTCAGAAGACGCTCGTAATCTAAAACAAAAATCTTCTGAAAGTTACTGGAAAGAGAGGAGAAAAGCTGTAAAATTTGCAGTCCTCCAGGGAGAGTGAATAGCACTCGTCTGTTTTAATCATTGATTTGTGAGAAAATGAGATGGAAAGGATGCCTATTGGTTTTCTTAGTATGCCACTCTATATACAATTTTCGGGCCCGCCCACATTTACTATAAAATAGTGACCCATGGGTTGTTTTTTCCACCTAGTTATGTTGCCCTGGTTGCAGTGCTTGTTTCCTTTGCCAAAAATTTGTTTTGGTGTCCTGCCGATATCTTTGAAGAGTAAGTCTACTTCTTGCTTATTGTTCTTATTTTAATTTACGGAATGTCTATTTTAGTGCCTCGCTGTGGAATCTGTGACATGATTGCGTTGAGGAAATAATTCGTTGTATGGAGCAGGAAGCTAATGTTCCAAAGTTAGATCCTGCTTTGTTTGATGAAGAGTGGGGTTTAGAATTTGATCGAGTTTTGATGATAATATGCGGGCAGATGCCGTGCAAAATCCAGATAACCCAGAGCCTGTTGTGAACAATCTTGTGGAACATGTTTCGGTGGCTCATTCAGGTGTTAGCCTACCATACTTTCCATTCTTTGAATCCGCTGCGGCCTTTGGATGGTACCTTGGACGTTACGTCGTGTTGGCGTCACCGTATGACGACCTTGTCGAAGATCTGTTCGAATACCTGGTACATTACCAGCACGATAAAATTTCCATATTACAACAGCACCCCATACCTTTTAAATTTTACATGCGTGTGAAAGTACTGATGGTGAAGCAAGTTAGCGATTCGATGAGTAGCCATTTTGCTTTTCTAAGTGCAGTGTCACGAGAAATTCATAGTCTCGCGGATATAATGGTTGCGCTAAATGAAATGATTAGCAAGTTAGCACACAACCTGGAAAATTATCAGGGTGAAGGTAGCGGTTACGTCTCCCGGGACGTATCCGAAATCGAATTGAACATAAGCACGATTGAAAAAAAGAAGATTGGTTGTGACACTGTAATTCCTGCCGAATTGAAAAAAAGAAAGAAAACACTCACAAATGTGCCCCGACAACGAGTGTTTTAAATACAATACTTTAGCATTGTTGCAACCTTAAAAATCACATGGAAATGAGTGGAAAACATATCGTAACTATCTGGTGGATCTCGAATCGAATCCCGCAGCTAGAGTCAATGGTGGCCCGACGGTCCGGTATCGTATTCGGAGATTGCAGAATTTGAAGACCGGAACCAAATTGAGATGCATGTGCACTCATATGAGGATGGGAGTATCCACATATCCCGTGTTCCGCGTCTCACATTTAACGATAAAGTGCAATTATTATAATTTGATAATCACTTTTTTGGAATACAGAATTTCAGTACCTTGTTTGGTCGCAAAGAAATCTTTTTGTGAAAAGTGTACTAGGGGATTTACAACACAGGAAAACCTAGTGTCACATAGGAGAGTGTGCAGGAATTTTGAGGAGCTTTTGTTGTAGTTCCCTGAGCCAGGTAAGAATGTTCTAAAATTTGACAAGTTTGGTCACATGTTTGCATTTCCATATATTATCGGACTCGATGCAGAGTCTGTCCTCGACCCTAATACGAATGTGAAAAGTGCCGTGCAGAAGCATGTTATGAGAACCTATGATTCGAAAACACTCGCAAATAAAAAATATTTAGGCCCCGATGCCGCTTCCAGGTGTGTCGACTGCCTGTTACGGTTTCATAACAAGGTGGTCGATATCAGTCGTTGCCCTGCCCCATTAAGCTCACAGACATGTAGAAACATCACACAGAACTCGTAAACATATCGCTGCAACGCACTGTGAGTATTGTGTTGTGTTATTTAGTGGTGACAGGAAAAAGGTTCGTCATCACGATCACAGTCATGAAAGCAGTGTCAGCAACTTTTTGGCTACCATTTGTAATGAATGCAACATCAGTTGTAACAATCATGGCAAAATTCCTGTGCTCATCCACAACCTTCAGTACGACATCAGCTCCTTGTTGCATTGCTTCCATGCTTTGAAGTGGAAACGCCCACCCAAGCTCAGGGCGACGAGCACGGAGAAGATTCGCAATTTTGAATATGGCAATTTCATATTCAGGGACACCACGCAATTTCTAAATAGTTCCCTTTCTTGCTTGGTGGATAGTTTGAAGGTGTCTGAAGGAATGGAGGCATTTAAGTGCCTACAGCAGGTGTATGCTAATGACTTTGCACGTTTAACCAGGAAAGGCATGTACCCTTATTCCTGGATCAAAAGCTTTCAAGTCTACAATGAAGAATGCCTGCCAGCCAAGGATGGTTTTTATGATGATTTGAATGGAACACACATCAGCGATGATGACTATGCTTTTGCTCGGGAAACATATGATCATTTTGATTGCAAGTCATTGAAAGATTATACTTTAATCTATTTGGAATGTGATATCCTGCTCCTGTTAGATGTTATACAGCAATTTAGACAGCTTTCTCGAAAGACATATGGATTGGAAGTGCTGCACTTTGTCAGTCTACCCAGATTCAGTTGGCAGGCTGCTCTCAAGTATACAAAGGCCGAGATCGAGCTGCTTACAGATGAAGATATGTATCGAATCATCCAGTCTTCTATTAGAGGTGGTATTTGCCAACAAGGATTGAGGTATGCTGCTGCCAATAACAAATATTGTGCAAACTTTGACCCGGAGAAACCACAAAGTTACATCTCCTATTGGGATGCAAACAGTCTGTATGCAGGTTGCCAAACATTGCCATTGCCTATTGGGAGATTTGAGTGGGTGCCCGAATCCGAATTTTCGAGTTTGGACATCATTAAACATCCTCAGGATGCAGAGTATGGCTACATTTACATGTGCGACCTCGTCTACCCGCTGGAGCTACACCAGAAGACCAGGTATTTCCCACCAGCTCCAATGAAGCAAAAGGGTGATGAGAGTTCGTTGTCAGAGTATCAGTTGGCTCTAAAAGACCAATTGAATTACAAACCTGCAGCACAGGGTAAGTTACTTCTTACTTGTAATGATAAAACAGAGTATGTTGTACATTATCGTTTGTTAAGTCAATATTGCAAATTAGGTATGCAGGTGAACAAAATTCATAGAGTGTTGAAATTTCATCAGGGTACGGTCTTTGGTCCGTACATTGAAATGAACATTCAGCGACACATTGCAGTACAAACGGATTTTGAGAAGCAAACGTATAAAATGAACCGTAACTCTTTGTATGGTCGTGTTTTACTTTCCCCCATGCGATTTAGATCAATTAAGATAGTATTCACCAAAGAAGAGGCCCAAAGATATAGCTCCTCGAACGACCGCATTCGATTTGAAATTTTGTCAGAGAATTGTGTGTTGTATGAGATGAAGAAAAGGAAGGTAAAATGTAGCTTCCAATTGCAGATTAGTTTTTGTATTCTAGATTATAGTAAGTTGATGATGTACGAATTTGTCTATTGCACTCTCTTTGAAAAGTTGAACTGTCTCATTACCATCATGCATTCGGATACCGATTCTATCATTGGTGTACTCATACGTCAGAGTATGAAGACGAAATCAAAAAGATTGCAGATGATCACCTCGATCTTTCATCCTATACCACTGATCATCTACTCTATAGTAATAAAAATGAAGGTGCATTGTTCCGCTTCAAGGATGAGACTGGAGGTACGATAATTGAAGAGGTGGTTGCTCTGAAAGCAAAAATGTATTCTGTCCGATTGAGTGATGATAGTCAAATTGCTAGAGCAAAAGGTGTTAAGAAAAGTATTGCTCGTAAAGAATTGCATCACAATGCATATAAAGATGTTTTGTTTAATAGTGTGAAGGTAAGTCATCCACAAAGGACCATATGTAGTAAACGCCAATGGATGTATGCAGTGGAAACAACTAAGCTTGCACTTATGCCCTATGATGATAAGAGATACCTCCTTAATGCCATTGAGCCATACCCATATTCCATACCCAGATGGAAGCTGTGAAATTGGTAATGAGTAAATATATTCTTTATTACGTGTATTGTGTTTCTTCTGTTACAGGTCGTGAAGGCTTTTTGGCTGGGTTTTTCTCCATCACTTGATTGGCATCACAATTGGCTTTAATAAATATATTTCAACTTGATTGGCATTACAATTGGCATTAATAAATATATTTTCACTTGTTCTTTTTGTGTATGACCCTTCTTTGTATTTCTCTGCATGTTATAAGCGCGCGGACAACGCCACACGCGCCCGCGCTGGGAAAAATACGCGAACGAACCAGACGCGATGGTGGCGCTGCCCTGGTGGCCATGTCGTAATTTCTCATCCCCACTCACGCCCAACATAATAGTACTACTGACACCCAACTCTACGGTTACACTAGTCGAATAAGAAAACAGGCCTTTAAAAATAACATTACATCTTGTTTTCCTTAGTCTGTTATTCTCATTGGCGTAGTTCTTTCACGTCCGTCCGTCGATCAATCAGTGGAGATTGAGTTCGGCGATCCAGAGATCCAGATGTGGCAAGCCTTCGACCGTCCAAGGGCGAGAAGCCACTCGGCATGCTGGTGTCCTGACAAACAACAAAGGTGTCCTGAATTTTGAACTGGGGTGCGCTTCTTGAAAGACACAACTGTCGCGGCAATCTAGGCAATCTCACAAAATATTTGAAGCGTACATGCTCCGAGCAAATCACATTGCTCACAGACGCGTCCATTCGCATTGGCAGCCGCGAGCAGGTAACTTCTCCTGCACTGCCCTATACCCTGCGTCCTAACCGCAGTCCTACTCTGAGGGACGTGCAACATGTCGCTACACTGCGCAGGCAAGCCTTACGTGTAACATCACAGTACTATTATTGCCGACTGGCGACGGCGAAGGCTGTGATGTCACAACAGCGTATGTTTCCGTATTCGTGGTGCCACTTTCGCTCTTTCTATTATTCTCTTCGCTGTGGAAATTTCGATGCAGGTTCACATCGAGAGTTCCAGACCATGTATGATGTGTTTGAGTTAAATCCCCGGGCTACATAATCCGCGAACGAATGCACCAATCAGAGAACCTTCCTTTCTACGAGTGTCTATACGGTTCCGCCTACAAGCTGCGCACCGTGTAAATGAGTGGAAGGCGCCCATTAATCAATTAGAAATTCAAACGAGTTCCGTGAGAAGACATTAACTTCTAAAGCACAACGCCGTCACCATTATAGGGGTACTTCCCCCATTCGCGACCCTCATTAGGCAACTTTCAGAGAAAAAAAATGCTACAGAATCGGGTCATTTGTTGCAATAAATAATTGGTTTCCGTTTATACATTCTTCTCGTGGCTGGTCGCGGCGAAGCGCGAAAGGACGTAATTGATTGGTGTATAAAGGGTGGAAGAGCGTCCTCTTGCTATTCACCGCGACCAGCGACTTTTTTTCTAGAAAAGATGTCCACTGAAAGTCCCAAAAAGGGCTGCTGCCCATTTTAATGCCGACGGAGCCATGCTTTAGAAGTTATGCATTTCATGAAACTGAATTGAATTTTTATTTAAATAATCAGCGCTCCCTCTCATTCAGACGGTGTGCAGCTTGTAGGCGGTACCGGACGGATACCCGTAAAAAAGAAAGTTATTCGATTGGTGCACCGGTTCGTAAGTTATTTAGGAAGATGATTCAGCTCACACCCTGCATATCCATTACTGCGCGCTGATATCCATCGTTGCTACCATCATCCTTCTATGCCTCCTCCACTTCAGCTTCAGGCCGCCATTCCTTGACGTGGTGGTAAAGAACATGGTCGAACTTTAGTTCCGCCTCAATCATTACTCACTGCTGCGTTATTTGACGCACTGTTCACTTAACGGGACCGGCCGCACGGACGAACTGGCAACGGGTGCGCTGAATAAGTAGAGTACGGCACAAACGGCAATGAGAAAGCAGATAACCTTGACCTACACTGAGTATCATCAGTAACTATTGCTCTCTGCAGGCAATAAAAGTGACAGTCGAGCACATTAATCGCACTATCACGAAGCGGAGCGATGCTACGCGTATGCTTCGGTTTGGCCTTCCCACTGCTTGCTTATAGTGCAGGTGTAGCAAATAACGCGAAGGCAGCCAGGGACGCCAGAGAGCTGCTGATTTCACCCCATTTCCTCGTCACAGTTCATTGAGATGTAGGTGAACAAGTTTTATGTCGTCTACCTGTGCCTCCTATTGGCTCACAGTAAGGATTTTGGAGCTCCTTACAATGTGTGCGACGTAGATCCAAAGACACGTAATCCACGTTCTGTTGTTTAGAGTCGTTGGCAGTCATTGCGATCGCTAACATATCATTACGAATTTGGCGAATCTGTATACGTGTTAAGCTCGCTATCTAGTCTCAAGCATTAGCAGCGAAAATAAGAAGCAAAGAAGAGTCACAGTTTCCTGTATGGTACCGTGAATTCGAGGAAATTTGTTGTCTTTGGACGGTACTGAAGGTGTATCGAAGATGCCGCGTGAAAGTAAGGAACAAATAGCTCTTATTGAAGCCAATCCATCGCAGCATATCACTCCCGATTTGTGAGAAAAACGGGGCGTACGCCTTTTGTGTAGCAATTGAGATGACTGCGTAGGGGTCACATATAGGCCGCCCCTGTTTTCAAGGAATCGACGAAGATAACTATGTCAGTCGGGATAATATAATATAATAAAACGGCACGAGCTAAAAGTATCAAAAGCCATAGGCGTGAAATTCGTCCAGTATTACGTACACAACGCAAGCTAACTATCGGCAGCCATCAATGTAATACATACAAATTGACAGTCGCAATGCTTCAAACGTCTCACACACAACGAAAAAAAAAACACTAGTAACAAAAGCAAGGGGGCCCTTCTTATAGTGACTGGGTAATTTAGTTCAGTACATTCTTCTAAATGAGAAACAAAGTTAGTTTGACGGTCGGAGACTTGTTAGTTGCCAAAAAGAGCTGGGATGTTTATATCGAAACCGAAACCGATACAGACTCTCTCTCCGGCCTCCTGTAATCTATGTGACGTCACAGTTAGCCTCTTGCAGGGCTACATAGTTTCGGGAACGCGCATGGTAACTTGTGTGTGATATGAATGACCATAGCCATCTCCTTCTTCGATTTCTTTATAAAGTACTCGCTTCTGGCAGAGCGGAACCTACAGAAAGGCGCATGTGAGTTATACCTGTGACGTGAATCTCAATGTTGCTGAACCGCTCTTCCGCCGAAGACCGCCGTGGACCGCCGGATTACTCAAAGGATAATATTTGTTTTCTAATTATCTGTAGCTCCTAGGGATGAGAAATGGTGCTCACCGAAACGTCATTGGAATAGGTTGGTGTCGCACTGTTACTCCGACACGTCTTCCTTTTTTTTTCTTTTTGCGGAGTCTCCGATTGATTGCTGCATCGATTAACCTCTCGAGATTGTCACGACTGCGTCGCTACCATCGGCCCCCGATTACTTCCTCATCAGTAACGTCATCGTTGGTCACGGGCAAACGTCATCCGGCTCGTGCACGGAAACCTACAAAACTGAGAAGCACGAGAGCGTGCGCTCCTCTTGGCTGTTTTGGGCCCTCTTCGTGTGTGCCAGAGATTCGGCCTTTCATTAAAATGCAATTCTGGACCTCATTGCCTCTTCAATTTGGGGAAACAAACTCGATCAAACTTCTGTTTTCCGCCTAGTGTTCCAAAAGTAGCGAGAAACTGCAGTCCATGTGGCTGCCCTCCACCTCGCACACTGCGCCGCGAACCAAGTGTCTGGGGTTCAGACATAGATAGATGGAGAGTGGGTTGTTTTTGTTCGGTGTACGTGCCGCGAAGCAAATGTGGCTATGGGCGGAATACAAATATCAACAGATGGAGAGAGGATAGCAGGGAGAAGTAGGGGACAGGGGGTAAGTATGCGTCCTGAGAGGACTTCACGGGGAACTGTGCGGACGTTGGTCCGAAAAGTCTTCGGAAAACCACTAGAAAACCTCGGGCAGCGCAGCCAGTGGTAGGATTGAGAACCCACCACCTCCCAGTCCTCAGCATGACTTTTGGCTGCAACCAATGAGCGGGACGCCTTAACCTGCTCGACCATGTCGCTCATGACGAATTGACGAATATCAGTGTTTGCCGCTAGTAAGGGTCAAAGATGGGTGATACACCTACTTACACAGATCAGTGAGAGGGACACGATGTCGATACGACCACGTCATGTTCTGTTCGCGGATGTCTTTCAGCGACGTCCTCGGGAAGGTGACACCAACGCATGCGCTCAACATCCCATAATTTTCCTCACGATTGCCGTTTCACCGAGTACACCGAGCATGCCATTCACTCTCCTCTTCTGGATGCGGAGTAAGCGGCATGTAGCAATACGCCAGGAACAACAACAACATTATTATTTCGGGATGATGGGTGGGGAGTTTCATCGCCGGGGGCGATGCCCAACCCGCCAGGATTCGATCATGTCTCTTTAGGTTTTCGTAATCAGAGCGCCCAGGATTCAGTGATTCAGGAAATCGTTAGGAACAGGCTCGAGCCCTTTTTGCCAATTTTTTTTTCAGAGTTTTTCTTTTTATTTTTATTTCGTTGAATCCTGGGCGTTTGGAGGCTTACGCGTTCATGTTTGTCCTTAACCGCAGCCTGTCTCCTCTAGCACCCGTTGTTTAGGCTATAATCACAAGTTCGCCCTGCCTAAATCAATCGCTCTGCCTCGGTATGAATGAGTGAGTGAATCAGTGGTAAAGATGCGAGAGAGAATGGGAATTGCGTGATTCGCTCGAGAGAAACTCCTGCTGCTGTAGTGTAGAGTAGCAAATCTCAATGGTAGTCAGATGGTCCAATTCCGAATCCCTGCATCAGCGCCTTTTTACCTGATTTGTTCGATTAATACGAACTATGCAAATATGAATGGACATATCCTGACATAATTCTTTCTTTGCCAGCGATATTTTACGCACCCGCCATTGGACGGGCAACGCATCAAGCATTTAACGTTTGTTCTCGACTACTCGAGAACGCTCGGCGGGGTGGAGAACCATTTCTGTTTTTCTTGCTCCGCTTCCGGAGCCTCGTAACTTCGATTTCCCCACATCGAATTCTCTCCTTTCAGAAATTCGAATTTATAAAGAAGCCGTACTATTCACCATCCTGGAGTACATTGCTCCAGTGTGCCCTATGTACTCCCGTAACACCGTGCCTCCTAACACAGCTACTAGCGTGCGCACATCACCATGTGGCTAAGCATGAGCAAAGGGCATTTCACTTTTTGATTCTATGTCTGAGTGGTTCCCCCTTCATGTACTACAGCCATAACCCGTATGCTCGAAGTCACTATTTTGTTGTATACGACACAGAAAGCTCACAAAATATATATACAAACACCTACTGGAAGTTTCAATGCTTTAGTACCGCCGCATCCGCCTCAAGCGCGTCTGACGTCACGAATAGCCGCAACGCTTTAAAATGGACAGACGTTGGTCGTTCTCTTCATTCCTGAAGCAGGCGGAGTTTCCGCCGAAACGTCAATTTTGAAATAGCTAAATTTTATTTCTACTTTGTATAATATTAAATATTAGTTTTAACTTATTCCTATTTGTTTCCGTCTGAAGCCTCGTTGATTTATCCATCTATTCATATATATATATATATATATATATATGTCTGTAACTCAAACATCGCCATGCCAGTACTGGACGGCTGTTTCGGCTTTCTTGGGCCTCATCAGCAGTACGCAGGCAGGCAACGTTTGAGTGGATGGCGTCAGAAGGTCACGTAACACGTGATTCCTCCCGTCAGGGTGTGATAACTCACTCACTGAAAGCCCAGTGCAAAGCCAGTGAAGTATAATAGGAAAAAATAGCCGGAGCTCTTTGGCTGCACGTATAGCATATGTCTGTAACTCAAACATCGCCATGCCAGTACTGGACAGCTGTTTCGGCCTTCTTGGGCCTCATCAGCAGTACGCAGGCAGGCAACGTTTGAGTGGATGGCGTCAGAAGGTCACGGACCGTGCAGCCAAAGAGCTCCGGCTATTTTTTCCTATTATACTTCATGGATGTTCCAGATCATCTAGACCCACTGATGGGTACTGATCTCAATTCCTTTATTGTTCTTCTTTCTATTTTTTTCTCTCCAGCACGAGGCCGCCATACCTTGACGTGCTGGTAAAGAACAATGATGATGTTCACGTGTGCCGCTACCCTTGCTCGTTGCTTCGTTACTTGACGCATTGTTTCCGGCAACGGTGGAGCTGAATCACCAACGTACGACACAAACGGAGATGGGAAAAGAAGTAAACATGAAGTCTATTGAATATCAAGAATAATTCTTGCGCCCCGCAGGCAATAAAAGTGGAAGTCAAACACATTGATCTCGCTGTCATTAACGCAGATTCATGCTGCGCGTATGCCTCCGTCTGGCCTTGCTACTGCCGGATCATTCTACAGGTGTATCAATATTTCAATGTCAAGAGGCAATAGCGCGAAAGA
This sequence comes from Ornithodoros turicata, assembly GCF_037126465.1. NCBI lineage: Eukaryota > Metazoa > Arthropoda > Arachnida > Ixodida > Argasidae > Ornithodoros > Ornithodoros turicata. Next base: position 219,029,325 of record NC_088201.1, read on the forward strand.
AGCCGGAGGAGCCAAAGTAGCTGCATTCTCCCCATTTCCTTGTCGCTGTTCATCGATATGTTCGTCGACAAGTTTTGTGTTTTCTACTTGTGCCTTTTATCGGTTCTCAGTACGGGTGTTAGAGCTCCCTACAATGTGTGCGCCGTAGACCCAAAGACAGGTAATACACCACGCGAGTGCAAGGAAGTGTTTTTTTTATTTTTTTGACGGAACTGAAAGAGTATTTGAAGACGCCGCGTAAAAGTGCGGAACAAAGAACTCGGATCGAAAGCCAACCACTGCAGGACATCACTCCCGATTTGTGTGAAGCGCGGGTGTATACTTTTTGTCACAAGTAACGCAACTGTATAAGTGCGATAAAAAGGGGTCCGCCTCCTGTTCTCACGAAATCAGAGGAGATAAGGATAACATGTGGTATAATTGTTGGCTGGAAGCGTTTCGTGCGGCCAGGCAGAGGCGTATCTAGGGTGGGGCAGGTGGGTACACTTGCTCTACGCGCCGTTTCATGGGGGGCGCCGATAGGCTAACTAAGGTGGTAAAAATGGTGAGTGAGTTATCGTCTTCGCGGAGAGATGGACGAAACATTCACCCGTGTGCGTGATACTGACGTCATGTTCGGATTCCTTCTCGATATCGAGGGTTTATGTTATGGCACAAACACAGACAGTCTGAAGGAGAAGTGTAGCCGCTTCGGTAGTTTTTACGACTGTGATGTTGATGGGGAGCAACCCTATGAAGAAATTTTAGATTGCAGAATGTTGCTGTGAAGTCGTTCCAGCCTGAAGATAACGAGTCCTGAGGGCCTTCTTGAATTTATTGTTCGGTGTGGCGACGAGAGCGTATTCCGCAATCTTCGTATCGCGATCCAGATGATGCTAATGATAGCGGTTTCTATCGCCAGCTGTGAGAGGTCTTTCAGTAAAATAAAACAGATACTTTTATATTTGCGAGCTTCCATGGGTCAAAGAAGGCTCTGCGATCTTACTCTGCTGAGCATAGCGAGACATGACACTGAAAGAATGGTGATGACATCAGGAGCATGTCCTCCTCTCCGCGCATCTTTGCTACTGATTTGGTGCGCCGTTGAATACCCAAAACTTGAAGCGTCAATTTCGAGTAATTTCGCTACGGGCTCTCTAATTCTGTAAAAAAAACGTTAGGTTGACTTAGGAAATTTTGGAGTTCAATTAAAGAAATTCAATTTCTTTTAATTAAAATCAAATTGAAATATTTTTGCAAGGTGTAAAATTTAGTTTCCACACAAATGCCGTTGACCCCGTATTTTTCTGTCGCCTCGTTGTTTTATAAAGTCCGAATGACACATTTTGTGAAACACCCTGTATATCGATACAGGCGGATATTCGGCGTGAGATCGTAGAGCAGGAGGGACCACTTTGAAGACAGTTTTGGCTATTTCTCTTATGCAGCGACAATCATTAGACAAGTTCGAGGTCCGAAACGTTAACACACTTTCCTCATCGGATCGCGTCCACCGGTACAGGTATACCGACGGAGCTGAAGGGAGGATATTCGCCGGAGGAGAATGTTAATTACGAACCGTGTGACATGAAAGCAGGAAGAGAACCAATTCTGGCAGCGCATTTTTTTTTTCTTTTTCGAATTACGCGACGCGGGCGAATGTGCTTGTGGATATCCTTTGGTTCGATTAGACTGCACACAGATTGACGCAGTTCGTTGGTTAGCTGTATAATTTTCTTTCGCCCGTCTGTCGCTTTTTGAATAACTTGCGCATCGTTGCTTCAAATGTATATCTTTCTATGACTGACACGAAAAGCACTTTCTTGAGCACCTCGAGGAGTTGTAAAACGCGCCGCGTGGCGTGCCACAACAAATCCGCACGCGCGATATGAATACGCCACTCTGTGGTCTAGACATCGAGTGTCAACACCGCATCGTGAGAATTAAAAAAAAAAGTGTGTTGGAAAGAAAATGCGGGGTCGAAACTGTCCTCAACTTTCTCCCGTCTTCAAGCAGCACCACCTTATGATAAGCTGTTTCACCTAACATGTAAAAAATCGTAATAAATATTGACTTCTCTGAAAATAAATGGGACAACGCTATTTATCGCCGGGGATCTCTTGCGATGACTTCCGAGCACTTTACCAATTTTAATCGCGACAGATTGCATTTTCGGAATTGAATGTCGCCCCGTCAAACCCACGCTCTTGTGTTCTCTTTGTCAGAAACAGAAAGGGCATGTGGGATTTAGGCGACGCAACTACAACGTTCAACATTCCCTACTACAATGGAATTACCTAAAAGAAAAATAAATAAATAAAAGAACCGGAACCGGTCGTTTCCAGGCGCGGATATTGTCGGACGTCAGCGAAGCTTCGTTTAGGACCTGCTTACCCCAGGAAGGTACTTATGATATTTTGCACACGCTTTCGAGCACGCCTATCGCTGGGTTGGAAAATTAACTTGAAACGATTAACCAGGCAGTTGTAAAACTAAAACTGGAAAATTAGCAACGCCGTTATATCGCTGGCCTTCAGGCGTGGTAGCGAACACGAGATTGTCCCTCCGTGTCTGTGCCTCTTGCGCTCCGCTCCCGCTTGCACGATTAACGGCATTACTTAATGATGTCCTCAGAAGCTCTAGTAGTGCATCAGGTACGCAGTACAGCCCTCAACGCTGCTCGCGCCTAAGACATTACTAGGTCTTCCAGCAGGTCTCCCACACGTTAAAAAAGTGACAGGAAAACGCGGGGTTAAAACTGTTCTCACCGTAACCGGAAAGCTGTCAATCCATTCCAAGAAAGTGAACAGCCCCACGAAATCTACAGAAAAAAAAAGGAAAAAGAAACTAGATACACAGTGCAAGTGCAGATCGGGCATAATCTACGAAATCACCTTGTCCTGCGGGACCTCCTGAGACCCGGCTATAGAGTCAACATATATTGGACACATTTGCTCTAACCTGTAGGTCATTCGAAACGCTTCTTCCCCGTAGAAACCCAATATGTGATATTTTGGACACCTGATAGTGCCATCTAGTGAGTGCCCATAGAAGTAGCGTTCATTGAGTGGCGCGAGAGAGATCTAAACTGGCAGCGTTCTGTAGCATCCAGTCTCACAGCGACTTCGAGAAAGGTAAGTGTTGTTTTGAACATCCTGATGAATTATTGATCTTATTGTTAGGTCAGCACGAAAGCCAAAGCTTCAGAAAAGGCACACAACTGAAAATTTTCTTTAAGTGTAATAATATTTCCGTACGCTTTGTCGGATTTCTCGTGTCCAATGCGTTGGACTTTGGAGCTGAATCTCAGTAGGTGCTCCATGCGACTCACAGTGCCGGCAATGGAAATATTGTTACTTGCTGGTAATTTTGGCTCAGTGTTTTATTACTTGTAACGTCCTGTCGTGTTTTCATCTTGCACGAGACAGCAACCCAATCAGAGTCAAAAATTTTATTGAGAATGCCACGAAATTTGTTGGCATTTCTATCAATAAATTTACGTCCCTGAGAGCTTTAGAAGCTTTGAAACTTAGCTTTCCATAGGATTATAATGTAGCACATACATATAGGCCCAAATGTCTAGTACATTGGACATCGCACTGTAATAAACCAACAAATAATATTTTGATAACAGTTGATTTTGCGAAGTTCTTGGACCATAAAAAATAATTACCGAAATATCACAAATATTCCGTGTCATTTCGGGTCCCAGGAAGTCCGAGACGGGACGATCCATGAATGACCGCCTCCGACAGCACTCCGGTGCGATAAAGAACAACCAGCACATACCAATGAATGCCATTGCAGTGCTCTTCTTTCTGACGCCGCCAATTAGCATATCATAACAACAAGGGGGAGTGAAATAATAGAAGTCAAGTGCATCAAGGAGATTGGAAACGGATCTATAAGTTGCCGGTCTGTAGACTTAAAAAGGGTGAACTTGATTTCCTATCAGGCAAAAAAGCGGTCCCACTCCTGCGCAGACCTGATGAAAGCTCAAGCTTAGCTTAGCTTACCTCAATTGGTAGAGCCCTGGACCGGTTATCCAGAAGATGTGGGTTCGAATCCTCCAGCTGCCTGACCTTTTCAGTGACTTCAATTTTTCATCATTAATTTCTTAGGCACTTTGTGGCTATGTATGTAATTGTCCTTTCTCTGTGTTCCAGCCTCACAACATCAATTTCTCACGTACATATCAAGCACAATTTTAAACAATACGCATACGTGTAGTATCATCTAAAGCAGCACTTAGCATATATTTCAGAAAACCCGACAAAAACAGAGGTCTCCCAGCTGATGCAACGACGAGTAATGCGATAACAATCGTTCAACTGTTACGAAAGTGCGGGGATAATTTTAAATTGCGCGAAATGGTTTGCAGATATCGAACACAACTGCAAGTTGTGCTCCAAGACAACGTCAAGAGTTATGACGTAATGTACCAGAGCGGATAGGGTACTGGTGTCTTGGCGTAAAGGAAAACTATTTTGGTGGCACCGTGAGATCATTCACACTTCAATAGATGTATGCGGTTCATTACATTACGGACGCATTGTGCTGTACGCCACAATGCCGAGGAAAAACCAATTATTCTTCTACGTGTCGTACTTACCGAGATGCAAACCCTCGAACACACTCCCGAGGAAAGCACAATCGTCAGAGAACTGAGACTTGCGCCCATTCCCATTGGTAGCTGTTCCCACGTGACTCCTCGTGCGCTGCCTCACTGGCGGCGGCGAGACGTATCACGCCAGAGCCGCTTGACTTTTGGTATTCGCGGTGCTCATTTTCACCGTTTCTACGTATTGCCCTTTTCGCGGTGAAATTTTCAATACAGCTTAACATCTGTGCAAACAAGCGTCTTTTACGTTTATCTGGGGTAACCTGGGATTACCTATCGCAACCTCTTTAAATGTCACACATGTCACTATCTCGCAGCGTTGTAGCCCGATGTGAAAGTGAACGAACCGTGAGTCCACAGTTTGTCCTCGAATGAGTTTGAAGGTCGCATAACCCGGCAACTGTCCACCTTCCGCGGCCTGTTAGGAGCTTCCTGCACGGAACGCGTGGACGCCATGCTACTTCGAGAGCCTTTTGTTCCTTACAGCGGCCAGTAAAACATGTACTCGTACAAGTATAATACTATTGCATACTGTTTCTGATATGTTTTACAAAATCCGTACTTTTCAGCTTGTCAAGTTCACAACCAACCTCAATGTCCATGTCGCGCCGTTGGTGGCAGCAAACACCCTGAGCGAATGATGCACACCGTTTTTATTTTTATTTCTATCGTATTTCGAGAGCCATCGATTTTAATGACCTGAAACATTCACGTGAAACCTCTGAGGCTAAGGACGGGCGTAAATGGATTTTCTCCAACGCATAGACAAAGGCCACAGACATAGGAAGTCCGAGAACGACCCTTTGTTCGTGTAGGCAGGCCAACGCCACGACGAAGCATGACGGCGCCGTCCAGCTTTGCCGGTCTCGCTTGAGGCATGTGATATAACACAGAGTGGGGCAGAGTGGGATATAATACAGAGTGGGCCTGAGAGCAATTGCCGGAATAACATGGCTAACACTACCTTGATGTACGCTCCGCAGGTTTTTTTGTCTCTGATGTCGTTCTGCGTCCCAGCGCTGCCTCTAACCGGATTTTCTGCGCCTGCCTGCCCTGCTTGTGACTTCGAACAATCTTATCTGTACATTCCTCTGTGTGACCGCATCAACTGGCACATCGTCGCCACGCCACCTGATATCTTCATGTCAACGATGCTTGCAACGCCATCTGGGCCTGGCACTGAATTTAACAGCCAGCATCTCAGCTATCTCTTCAGTGGGCCTGGGAGCAATTGCCGGAATAACATGGCTAACACTACCTTGATCTACGCTCCGCAGGTTTTTTTGTCTCTGATGTCGTTCTGCGTCCCAGCGCTGCCTGTAACCGGATTTTCTGCGCCTGCCTGCCCCGCTTGTGACTTCGAACAATCTTATCTGTACATTCCTCTGTGTGACCGCATCAACTGGCACATCGTCGCCACGCCACCTGATATCTTAATGTCAACGATGCTTGCAACGCCATCTGGGCATGGCACTGAATTTAACAGCCAGCATCTCAGCTATCTCTTCAGTGGGCCTGGGAGCAATTGCCGGAATAACATGGCTAACACTACCTTGATGTACGCTCCGCAGGTGTGTAGACGTTTTTGTCTTTTCTCTAAAAAGAGTGACAACAGGTTCCTAGTTTTGCTCCCACGCCCACATGTAATTTTTACCACTGTTCTTCAATGTTATGATGCTTTTTTCTTGCTACTGTGCTGCGGCGATATTGAGTCGAACCCTGGTCCGATGACACTGCGCTCTGGCACTGACTCTGAATCAGACCAGCTGAATGAAATGTTCACGATGATAAAGGGTATCAATGATAGAACCGCAGAGCTGGTGAAAGCTCAGGCTGATATGTCTAGTGACATCAAATCTATTAAGTCCAGCCAAGTGGCAATGGAATCAAAAGTGTCTGATATTATTAACCGCCTTCAGTCACTGGAAAACAAAACTAAAAACTTATCTACTATTGAACAAGATGTTGCGGCTGTATATAAAATGACTGATGGACTGGTAGCACAACAAGCATCATTCCAATCCCGGCTTGACGTCTTGGAGGACCGTTCAAGGCGGAATAATCTCGTACTTCGTGGTGTTCCTGATGCGCGTGAAACCTGGGATAAAACGGAAGCGAAAGTCGCGTCTGCTTTAACTACATCTCTTGGCTGCGAATTTCCTCGTAACTCTATTGAACGGGCTCATCGCTTAGGCACTTTTTGTTCCTCCAAATGTCGTCCTGTTATTGTCAAGTTTCTATCCTACAAAGTTAAAAACATGGTTGTAGCATCTCGTTCAAAGCTTAAGCCCAGCAATATACAGGTTTCTGAAGATTTTTCTTCTGCTACACGGCATGCCAGAAATAAGCTTTTTGAATTCGGTAAATCCCTGCCCAACACACCCTTGTTTAAACTACGCTACAACAAACTATTTGTGAACAACACATGTTGCACTTATGATCCCGTAGCAGATGTTGTGAAGGAACTTGCTAACCCTCCTCCTGAACGCCCTCCCACTGAACCTCAAGTCCCTGCTGGCACTACTGGAAATAGTCAGGCTAACCTGAATGTCCTTTTGTAGGATCAAGTGAGGGGATGTGGTATTTCTGTCTTGCTTGCCAACGTCAGAAGCATTCTTAACAAGCGAGATTCACTCGACTCCATTATTGACACTTGTAATCCTGACGTCATAGCTCTCACTGAAACTTGGCTTCACCCAGCTATTAGCGATCATGAGATATTTAATAATCCATCACGGTTTATCATATACCGTTGCGATCGTTCACTGCGTCATGGCGGTGGTGTGTTACTTGCAGTTTCCAGAAACCTTCAATCCTTTCAGATCGCGTGTTCAACTAACCTTGAAACTGTTTGGGCATGTGTTGATATTGGTTATCATAAACTTGCTTTTGGTGTATGTTATCGCCCGCCATCTTATTCGTCCGTTTTTGTTGACGAACTTCACGACGTATTATGTTTTGTTGCCACCTGTTATCCATCAGCATCATCATCTCTTTTCTTGCTTGGTGATTTTAATTATCCAAATATTTCATGGTCTTCCGTTACGTCCACTTCCTTTGCGCATAATTCTGAGCATTCTAATTTCCTTAACCTTTGTTCAACATTCTCCCTGTCTCAGCTTGTCACTTGCCCAACACGCGTAACGGTTTCCACTGCTAACATTTTAGATCTCGTTTTGACCTCGCGTCCTGACCTCACCTCTCCTTTAACTTACTTGCCCGGGATAAGTGACCACTTAGCTATTTCCTTTAATATTTGTGTGCCCATAAATAATACACTAAAAATTCGGAAACAAATTCGTAACTATAACAAAGGCGACTTCAACGCGATTAATAACGAGTTGTCTTCCTTCCTTGATTGCTTTCTTGACGGGTTTGACAACAGATCGATTGAGAGCAATTAGAATATGTTTAAAACTATGGTTCATAACTTAACCAATAAATATATCCCTTTGCGCATTATCACCTGTAATCCTCGAGCAGCTTGGTACAATAACAATTTAAAACGTTTGTCCAATCGTAAGAAGCGTCTGTATCGTGCAGCTAAGCGCTCTCAATCTTCTGCACATTGGCAATCATATAAGGAAGCGAACACTGCTTACTTAGCCGCCCTAAAGCTCGCCAAGACTATTTTTTTCCAACATTCCTTGCCATCCATGCTTACCAGCGACCCCCGCAAATTTTGGCGTGTGGTCAGCCCGGCGAAAATCAGTCGTATTGCACTCGCTGACTCGAATGGATCATTTGTGCCGGACTCCGAGTGTTCATCCTTGCTAAATATGTTTTTTTTTTTAATAATTTTGTTCTAACTACTACATCTTCACTCCCTATCCTACGAACATATGACTATTTTCGAATGGTGCCCATAATCGTTGAACCTTGTGGCATCATCAAACTAATCAGTAATCTGAAGGTTTCGTCAAGCTGTGGTTTTGATGGAATCAATACGAAGTTTTTGAAGAGCACTGTACAATACACGTCAATCATACTTTCCAAACTGTTCCAGCAGTCACTCAATACGCATACAATTCCTAATGATTGGAAAGTCGGGAAGGTGGTTCCAATACACAAATCCGGGAGTAAATCTTCGCCATCTAATTATCGTCCTATTTCCCTCACCAGCATCCCCTGCAAATTGTTAGAACACGTTTTATTCTCACATTTAGCGTCTTTTCTTGAAACAGGGGGGATTTACTGGAATTTATAAAAAAAAAGAGAGAGATGAAAGGAAAGGTGACCAAAGAGATTATGCGAAGGACATAGCGTTTAGGAATCGTCCCGCATACAGCAGCTCCCAAAAGGCTACCTACAGAGACATTTTCTGACGAAGAAGAAGCCCAGCGAGCGAAACGTGCTCCGGTAATCATGCTTGCAATCAACGGCTACATTACACTTCTGGTATGATTCTGTGTCAACGATTATACTATACGGTCTTAGCCCCAGGTCAAACTAAAACATATTTCATGGCGAAGTGTGCAACCTTGCTTGCAAATTTTGCAATTTGCTCGCAGAAGACGGTTCGTGACTCGGCAATACGCTCTGTGAATGATGTCACGTACAGTTGGCCTCGTAGGCGGGTCGTAGCAGCCGCCGTTCACGCCGTGGTTAATATGGAATATTTTCGCTGTTTGAACGATTTTCAACTGGATAATTCACAGCGCGAATGCTTTAGTACAGAGGAACAGACTGTAAAGGATTGTCGGCGTGTCAAGTATCCTCACGTGGCCCCTTTAACATTCCACTACGGAGTAAAAATAAAGATAAACATATATACACGTTTGATTTCGAATCATAAACGAACCTCACTCGAAGACGCAGTGAGCAATACATGAGTGTTATCAGTGAACATCGCAGATCAATGCATAGGTAGTGATTCTTCAGGAGCAGGTGATGTCATCGAGAGAGAAACAGCGAAAGGGTCTCATCACTCAACCCAGCAGCAGAAGCGGCGTGAGGACAGATATCACGGAGGGAGGAATCCTAAGGGTGTCGCACACCGCGTCCCCCCGCCGCAGAGAAACGCGAGAGAAATTACACGTCACTCTGCCCGCTGAACGAATGGACATTCACAGATGGGCGCTGCCATTTATCACGAGGAGGTCGAAGAGCAAGCGTCGCGCAACACGGCGCAAATATTTGCAAGACCAATTTTATACGGGTCAGGGTTCGTACGAGGAGGTTGTGTGCCCGTAACAGGCAGCAGGAATAACGGCTTCTGCTCTCACGTTACGTCACTCGGTCTCCTTAGTGTCCTTTCCTCTGTGGCCGGAAATTGACCTTTAGGGAACAATGTTACCAGACGCATTGGAGCTTGATCCCTATGTGATGTCATACTTCTTAAAACGATAAATTAATTTGATGATACTTCCGCTCAACACGGAGAAAATATATTTCGGGAGAATACAGATGTAGACAAGCATAAATTCTGTGAGACTCTAAAAGGATAGAGAATCAGCACGTCGTGGCACTGGGACAAACGACGATTGCGCTTTCTGGCTGTCTGGCGGCAAGGTTCGCATCTAGAAACGCTAAAACAGTATTGTAACACATATCGTTGAATACGCCGGGCACATTGCTGTCTTTCTAGCTCACCTCTTCCACACTGATAACATCTTCTCATGAGGATGTCAATGACGATCTGGTCGTCCAACGTGAGGCTTCTTGGATATGGCTGCGCTGGCTGCACTAGTTATGGGAAGATCTGTGATGGTACCGTGATAGTGCGGCTGCGATTCAGACAGTGTAAATGCAGATTATCCACCAGCGTTCCGAGGTCGCTTCCGAAACTAGGGAGCGAGTACTGGTGCAGGCTGGTCGTCTGCAGTCCGTGCTCGGCCACCGTCGTGTTGTTTATTCTTGTTTCTTAACATATGTTACCGGCAAAGTGTCGAGTCTTGCATTCTATTGAATGCCTAGGCATTTCATAACATGCGCGAAATTGAGCAGAAAAGAGCTGGAAATTAAACGCATCTCATGCATGTTGTCTAGGCATTACCGTGGTAGGCAAATTAGAGAAACGTTTCTTTTCGTCGTGGCGCCATCGTGTCGTGTGTTTATGCAAAATAAAATACAGATTACAACTAACCAAGTTAGTCACGACGGATGAGCAGTCAACGTGGAGTCAGCCTGACCGTGTGTTTATGCAAATGAGTACCGGCCAAAACTAACCATGTCAGTAACGATGGATGAGCTCTCTAGGTGGACCCACTTTATTCATGTCTTTATGCATAAAGTACAAACAAAAAACAAGTAAGTCAGTCACGGCAAATGAACCGTGAACCGTGCATGTCCCACTCCGTGTCCCACTCTAGTCGTGTGTTTGAGGGAAAAAAACAACACTGACCAAAACTAACCTAGTGGGTGACGATGAATGAAATCTGTCCGTGGACCCACTCTGGTCGTATGTTTATGCAAAGAGTACAGGGAAAACCTAATCAAGTCAGTCACGACAGATTAACTGTGTACGTGGATCCGTCCTGGTCGTGTATCTATGAAAAAAATAAAATACGAACCGAAACTTACCAAATCAGTCACGTCTTGGTACGGTGATAGTATGAACGTGTCTTGCAGTAGAGTGGGATAAATCGATTTTTTTTTCTCGCAAAACAACAAAAAAGGTATGGTCGCTAGCCAGTTCAGGTAAATAAATTGGTTTCAGTTAAAATGTGATAAAACTACATGCAGTATCTGACAAAATTTGCTTACAGGTAAATGGCTTTACGCATATTTATTTATCGTCTCCTAATACCGAACAAGCAAGCATGCTGCGGCCTTGGCGCGACTCCATTCTGTCCTCCTACAGAATAGACCTTTTTCCATAACTGCTCACGTGTGTGCACTGCGGCGCCGATGACCTTAGTGGCACCGGATAAGGGCATCTCTCTGTTCAGTATATGGCGCTGCATTGGGCCGACGGGAGTGGAGACCACGTCGGCAGCGACCACCCGAATTCGTCAAACCTCTTCCATACCGGTTTCGGTCTGCCCACGGTTTTGATGTTGCCAGCACTTTCGTGACGCCCTAACGGTATCGAGAAAGGTGGCAGAGGGTCTCCAATCAGATTTGACGGCAGGTCACTGGTCGTTCCGTACATTCACAAGAACTGTTCGCAATATCATGGAAGCGTAGCGGTTGTGTTCCCAACCCTGCAAAAACTGCGGATGCTTCGCACGCCGCTAAATTTAACGGACCCCGAATAACCGTTAAGTGAACTACGCTACAAGTTGCTCCTGTGTAAAACGTATGTTGTCTATAGGTTCCGTCAACTAAAGTTTCGAAGTTCTGGTAGCTCCCGTTCCCGTGCAGGCCGCTTCCAACTTGGTAGGTGGTTGACACATGCTAGCAATGTGGGGCAATGGAAAACGGATATTACAACACTGAAAAGTGTTAAAGAAGAACGGTCATAACAGGAGATACTGTTGCATTGTTCGTTGCCTTAACATTGAGAGCTATGTTGACAACGAATCTGGGAAGCATTTGTAGTTCCACCGCTTCCCCGTTGAAAATAGGGAAGTGGATCGAGACAGCGCTGGGGATCTGTCACTCAAGTGAATTCAAACGACAAGGTAAGATTTTAGTTTGTTTGTTATAGCAAGCATATCATTCTAAATTTCAAGAACAAGAGTAATTCTTTCTTCGTAGACAAGATGGAGATCAGTGTTTGCCCAACGGCAACACTAGTGCCTGCAGCTGAACTTCGGAAAATTTGAAGGTCAGCGACTACCAACTCCAGGAAGACTGTTCTGAACTCCCTGAACGTTCGTGTGCTGACAATTAATATCCGGAAAACTGTACAGGATAGCATTTCGCCAACACATGTTAAGCGCGCATTAAGCGCGACAAGTCTGAGCAAGCAATCTTGTCTGTGCTTCACCACATTGCTCAAATCGTAAAAAAAAGGCGCAACAGAATACACTGAAATCAGTATGATCACTTATATTGTAATAACTGATTTACGATATATAACTAAGCCGTTAAATACATGACTAGGGCATCTAACTTGCGTTGTATGTTATTCTGTAATATATTCAATTTAATGAAAGAGTTTCTCGGCGTCTGTTCTTCTTAGTAACAGGATATCTCGAAACTGGTTTCAGCTGTGAGACCACTTCCTGTATGTGTTTCATATCTATACTATTTTGCAAAGCAAAACAACTGTCAAAATCGTTGTGCATCGAAATCATAATGCTGGGTTAGGGTCGCCGTAATGTGTATAACACGATGAAAGATGAAAGTCACTGAAAAGGTTTTCAGTGACTTTCATCTTTCATCGTTGATTTCTTAGGCAATTTGAGGCTTTGTTTGTGTCTGTCCCTTCTATGTGTTCCAGCCTCTGAACATCAGTTTCTCTCGTGTATAACACGTCTAGGAAAGACTGCAGTACACAGACAGCGCCCTAAATAATATTTCATCACGTGTTTCAACGGAACATTAGATCTTCACACCACCGACTGATCTGTACGCCGTAACCATGTATGCCAGTATGGGCAACGTAGCGTGTATAGCAATCAAGGAAGTCAACGTTTATCTTGTCGTGAGTTTCACGGACCCCATACATATGACTACTGTTGTTAACAGATCAGCTACAATTCTCAAAGCCAGCTACAGTCATTGCAGTCGGCTCACCTACCCAGTTGGGAACAGTTCTGCCGCTGAGTGGCGCCGAATGCGGAGCGTCGAGCTAACCGCTGGCGAAGTGCACTCTGCCTATAGCATCCCTGTGTCCTCTGAAAAAAGTATATGTTGGAGAGACAGGCCGATGCGTGATTGTCAGTAACGAAGCCCGGTTCATTTCTGACGAGAGCTCCGCTTGCGCTGTCCAATTGCAAATGAAACAGGTGCCGCAGATGCGGGTGTCATGTGCAACAGATACAGATACGCAGGGTTAGTAATGCAGGGGTATAGTAATGATAGGATGACCCAGTAAGCAGGGGACAAGGGGAACAGTAGTGGGGTATCCTATGGACAAACAAAAGGGTAGCTGCGTCAGCCAGCCATCGGTGCACATCTGGGCGAAGGAGTTGGCATCCCTCATAAGCACACGTCTTTGATTGTGTTACCCACAATCCTTCCCCTCTCTCGTTCTCAACTTGAACAACGAACGAGATAACAAATATATACTGGCTTGTGCTTTAATCGGCCTTTTTATTTAACCGTGTATATCCATTAAAGTAGTGAGGTTGCTGGTCAGCGCTTGTGCGATGTGTGTATTTCTCTGTCTTCCGCGCTGTGCTCCACTTTACAATTAGAAACCGCATCTGGTGGCGAGCGAAGCTACAGAGCGGAACCAGCGCCTCGGTCGTGGGCTAAGTGGAGAAGGAGTCGCTGCACAGCGTCTTTTCCGTCGTGACCCGATGGACGGTGTTTATTTATTTATTTATTTATTTTCTAGAGCTTCCTGGCTTTTGCCTGGTCCGCTACTTTGGGTCTAGAGATCATCAGCATGCCGGCGGCTACGCCGGATACTATGGCACCATCCACGCCTATCCGGGTGAACGTTCCACCTCCATCGGGATCACTTCGGACCAGCCTGTCAGAACAACTATTCTATACCATATGTTAACCCTTCCACTTGCTTACGTTTCACTGTTTCTTCCCGTATCCTCCACAGCAGTTCACGGGTAAATGGGGCAGTCTACCTAAGGGTATACTTACCTAAGCGCCTTTCCAAAATCTTCTCACCTCTTGAACACGAGCTCATATTGACGTCTCTAGACAGAAGATCTGACTTACCAGTGTTGTCGTAGTACCTGGAGCAGAACTATTTCCTTCATTTATAATTACAGAAGTAAAATCTCCTTTAATATAAAAATTCATCATGTTAAAGCTTTTCACTCGAATGAAGGAGTTCCGTACTTTTATTTCATGTTCAAACATCGTGCCCGGGCTCCTTACCGCACTACCCTGTCAGCTTTCGCACGTACAGAATCAAGTGTTTCCCCACTTCAAAGCTCGGCACTACTTCATATGCACATCGCTAAAAAGGAATGAAAAAGGACATTTATAGTGTAAGGAAAGAATTTCAATGGGACCTCCAACTTCCTAAAGCTGAGAAAGCTGTACTAAATAACAGATCAACAGGAAAACGACAAATTTTATTTGTTGGCCACCAACACCAACATGCCGCACGGAGTCCAAGGCGCCATCGAAAGACACTGAAAAGCGGCACGCCCACGAACGCCGCAGCGTCTAATTGCTCAAGACGCGCCCTACCAATCTCCGTATATCACTTGGTGTAGTGTCCGCCTACAAATCACAGGGTTACGGGTTCGAACACGGCCAAGGACGTTGCTAAGAAACTTCGACCTCCGTGATCGACGCAAGGTATAAACGTCTGCGCGAGAAACGTCATCCTGATCCATAACGTAAAAACCCGAGAATAGGGGACAAAAAATGACAACGGTTTTTAAGTTATAGATCTATACCACCAGCTCGCTTGTTACCTCTCTATCCTCTCGTCATCATGATGTTGGTAGACAAACTTAAACGGAAACAGATTGAAGGGGAAAGCGGAGTTCCACGAATGGACACTTGTTCGCTGCCTCCTATTGAAAGAAAAGTAGGACTGAAGGTCGCGTCCCTGTAAGGGCTCATCGTAATCCCCCCAAGACCATGGTTTTCAGGCCCGATCTTGTTCGCCCCATAGCTTCGAGCATAGTTCAACTCTACCAAACCGGTGGCGCAGTCGAACACTATGATGTCATTTGTTTAAAAACAAGGAGGTGTCTATTGTTCGCCGTATGCCGAGATTTACGCATACATTAAAGAGGCCTTCAGTGTGAAAAATGAATCTCCGAGCTGACCTCTGAATAGAGTCACTAATTAGAGAACAGAGTAGCGACACTGAGCCACACCGACGAGCGAGGCCGTCATCTTTTAGTCGTGCGGGGCTGCGTCGCCTAGCAATGGGACGCCATCTCCCATTCTCAGCCGGAGAATAGCGCGCAGTCGAGCCAGCTCGCAACAGAGGAAACCGGTTTCGGATGGAGGGAACTCTACATGGACGGCGCGTTCTTGGAAGGAGAAACCACGTGACTCGATCGGCCCACTCGCGGACACCGAACGGCGGCTCCGGCGCGGAAAAGGAACGCGATAATCTCTACCCCTATTCAGTGACTCTAACCTCTGAAGAGTCACTCGTGATCACGGTGGTCTCGCGTTTCAAAGCCACCTCGTTGACCAGCGAACGTTTTCTCTTTTAGAACAGAACTGCCGACGGAAGCAGCCCAGCGCTGCAGAAACGGAACTTTTGCTACCAGCTTACGAATCTTGCCAGCTCTTGAATCTTACGAAAGGAAGCGCTTTTAAACTGTAGATGACTCAATCTGATGAAAAAAATCTGAGACACGGACTTCTATGTGTGGCGGTCCTCGTATACAGGGTGCGTCACGTAACGTGCCATTTGACCTTTGTAAAAAACGGCTCAACAGCAAAATATGAGGTAAGCGGCTACCTTCCGGCCATTCAATTTGCCACCTACTAAAAAAACTTTCGACGACTTTTAATTGAAATAAATTACATTTTCTGAATTGAACTCGGAAATTTGCCGAGTCAATGTAACGTTTTTCTTGTTAAATCAGATAGATCGTGGTTGAATTAGCCAAACCCACCGCAAAATACGTTATGCAGTACGGCGGTTATGTCCAGAAAAGTCGCAAGAAAACTGAGGCTTAAATGCGCATTTTTCAGCGACGCATTAAGTCGGCCGCAAAACAGCGGTGTGAGAAGGGCATATCACTCGCCACCTGATAGAGCGATAACGAGAGCGGTGACCTCCGTCTGTGATATCCGTTGACAGCAGCAACCTACATTGTCGCTAACCTTCCCTTATTTTTCAGCTGCTCTGTCTATCAGGTGGAGAGTGATATGCCCTCCTCACGCCGCTGTTTTGCGGCCGACTTAGTACGTCGCTGACAAATGCGCAAATAAAAACCTCAGTTTTTCGACGACTTTTCTGGACATAACCGCCGCAGTACGTAACGTATTTTGCGGTGGGTTTTGCTAATTCAACCATGGTCTATCTGATTTAGCAAGAAAAACGTTACATCGACTCGGCAAATTTCCAAGTACAATTCAAAAACTTTGTTTCAATTAAAAGACGTCAAAAGTAGTTTTAATTGGTGGCAAATTGAATGGCCGGAAGGTAGCCTCTTACCCCACATTTTTCTGTTAAGCCGTTTTTAACAAAGGTCAAATGACACGTTAGGTGACGCAGCCTGTATAATGCTCTGTTCGCATATCAAATCTGGCCAATATTTAACATAGGCGAGGCCGGGGAGCGTTGTCACTGTTTTTACTCCGACTTTGCTGAAACGAAAGTACGTTCGTCAAGCTGATGAAACCAAAGCTGGATTTTGGTGCGATCTTTTGGCTACCACAACGCGCATATGAAACTAAATCTGCCTTCAAAAAGCAGTATATCAAACATATGCGCGGAGGTCGTCAAGTGTGGCATACGCCCCAGTAGCGGGGAAGGTTGTCTCAGTTGCATTTTCTCGTAACCTTTATTGTCGAGGTGTACCGAATGGATTACCCATTTAAAGTACATATGCAAAACAAAATAAATGAGCACAAAAAAAAGCTGTTTACTTAAGCCCTAGAATTGCGCAATGTACACGTCCCAGCTGTACAGGATTCATAAATGCACTGGAAGCTAGCCATTACTGGCTGTAGACCGCCATTGTAAATGTAAAAAGCGGCACCAAATTATTGCACAATCTCTAAGATGCACTGAAAAGCCACTCAAACACTTTCACGCGGATATACAAGGTGTTCAGGATTACGCGGATCGTGGAGGTGAGAGTTATATGGCATGACAGTGTGCTTGCCACGGAAAAGGTTGCTCATTTAATCTGTGCTACTATGATACCTACCAGAGCTTCCACAGCTAGAGTTTTGTCGTGTTCGTCGATTCTATTCCATTCTGTCTGTAAAAGAACGTGAAAAATCTTGAACAAGCAACTCACAGTAAATAAATAAATAAACAATGCTCAGTGCATTCCGTGGGAATCTACTGGGTCATTCCAGGCGAAATGATCCAATGGGTGCGCTCGACCCCCCGCAGTTTTGATTCAAAAAATTACCAAGCATTCCTTACGACAGGAAAAGGCGCGTCTCTGAGATTTACTCCAAAATATTTGGCCGCTCAACATTTACGCGTTTGTAAGATTGACGTAAACCATACCGGGAAGTAAGTGGACTAGTGGGCAGAATATTGCAGCTGGGCAGGTGTTTGGGGTGCAGAACGAGAGAGCAGGGTTTATATAGTGCGCCGAGGTTAAAATATTCCCGCTTCTTCCGCATTTGACCAGTCAAACGGGCCCCATTCGCAGGGCTATTTCGTCCTACTTCGGGCCTCGCTAAGGGCACTTTCCATATGAGTAAGAAATCCAAGAAAAATTGAGCCTATTATCCACTTCCAGTACAATAAGTTAGTTTATTTTGAAGATTCAATTCGCAGTAACGTTTGTTACATTTAATCTCAAAGTTCGAACTTTTGTTCAAAGTTCGGTGAATTCGATGCCAATTTTGAAAATGAAGCGGTCGGCGGGCAACAGTAAAGAGGTATGCAGATGATAGCTCGAAATGCAAAGCAAAACATAAAAAACTAAAAAATAACTTTTCCATAAGCGCGAGAAAATATTTTTTAATGTAGGACATGGTACGTGCGGACCATGCGGGTATACTGACGGGCGGCTCGCGTGGCCGGGCTTTGCAGAAGATGCCTGCCGGCGGGGTGACAGCTGTACCGTAGTAGTTCTGGACCTTTTTTTTTGAGAACCTAAATGGTCTGTGTTGATATCATTTGTAATTCCCTCTTCATCGTTCAATCGTGGCAGTAAAACAGGGGTACGACGGTGTGAAGTCGTGATGACGGTGGCTTTGCGCGCAGATGGGCAATATGCTGTTTTCGCCATTCCACAGCATCAACAACCATTCACAGATAACGTCGGAACAAATTACGGCATTGAGGTGGTACTGCACAGGCAAGCATTTACTCGTGACTCTGAAGTTGGATTAGGAGGCTGGCTGGGGAGACTGGGATGATTAGTTTATGGCCGTCTTTCCGCTCTATATGGCACGCGGTTTCTATAACGGCCCTCTCCCTGTAGTGACTAGCACTATGCGGCCCACTTAAGCGGCCTTCCGGGCGGCCCATGTGTATCCAGCCCCACCGGCCAACCGAGAAATTTCGCGGTCAGTCCTATGGCCAGCCCGCCCCTGCCGCTGATGCTGTGGAAACGGGCGAAAACTGCCTATTCCCCCTGTGAGCGCACCGCCACCGCACTTCACGGACCGTTGTGCATTTCTCATACTGCGACGACTGAAAGCCGAAGATGGAATTACAAATGATATCAACAGAGACAATTTAGGTTTCTAAAAAGGAAGGACCAGAACTATTACAGTACAGCTGTCACCCAGCCGGCAGGCGTCCTCTGCAAACCACGGCCACGAGAGCCGCCCGTCAGTATACGCTCCGCAAGCCCGCGAGTTTAGTGCGCATGACGTCACTGTGACGTTTCTAGGACGCTCCCGATTGGCCGAAGGAACCATGTGCGCGCTTCAAGAAGGTAAACAAAGGCACATTCGATGCACGGAGTGGCCCCTGGGAGGGACAAAACAGCTCTGGTTTCTGTATTAGAGGTCCCACTTTTCGTTGGGAATGATCCTGGTTTATCGACAAAGACAAACGAAAGGTTAACGCAATATATTTGCTGAAGTTTCAACTATTCGACTCTCGTTTAAGTTCGCTCGTGCGAGCACCCTGCAAACATTTTCCCCGTTTTGTTCAAATTACGGTCTCATGGAGTTGACAGCTGTCTAAGGCGTACAGTGAGTGTCCTCGTAGACATGGAAAATTCAGTCACATGGCAGCTGCAATGGTCTAAACTACCTTGAACGACAGGACGACGACCACAACCGTGCCTCAGCACGCGTACGAACTTCCGTCCTCCACTGTGAAGCAACTGGAGCCTTGCGCAGTTGCACCCGAACAGACAATGATCATGCTCGTTCCTGGTTCGTTCCACTGTTATAAGACGTTAGAACTACTATGAGACCACTCAAAACAGCACATTAAACTGTGACCTGCCGCGGCGCTATTCGTCACTGTCACGAAAGCAGAGCCTTGGGAGTGCACCGTGTTTGAACACGTTCTGTAGTCAGTGTAAATCACTGCACAACACACACGCACACAAACACTCCCTCGGTCGTAGAATGCCGTTTGAACTCGACAGCAGCAGCAACAGTTAATCGCGTTCTCCCACCGTCAGCGAATCCGTATGCGCTTTGGAAATAAATAAGTGACACTACATCCAAATGCGACGAAGTACAGTCATCAATGCAGCAGGTGTTTAACACCGTATCACTTTGCAAAGCGGAAAACACACAAAACGTACGGCGGGTTCCCTGCTGTTTACCTCTCTCTGGTTCGCACGTGGAGGCGACAGGGGCCTTGGCGAATGGGAGCGCGGCACGCCGCCGCGCACGTCATTTTACACCCTCGCACTCTTCTTCTGCGCAGAAACGTACTTGCGGAGCGTATACCCGCACGGTTCGTACGTACCATTTCTGACATAAAAACTATTGTCTCGCGCTTATGGAAAAGTAATTTTTTACTTTTTCTATATGTTTTGCTTTGCATTTCGACCTATCATATGCATACCTTTTTACTGTTGCCCGTCGAGCGCTTCATTTTCAAAATTCGCATCGAAATCACCGAACTCTGAACAAAGTTCGAACTTTGAGATGAAATGTAGCAAACACTACTGCGAATTGGATCTTCAAAATAAATTAGCTGATGGTATTGGAAATGGTTAATATGCTCAATTTTCCTTGGATTTCTCACTCATCTGGAAAGTTCCCTTAGCGAGGCCCAAATTGGGACGAAATAGCCCCGCGAACGGGGTCCGTTTGACTGGTCAAATGCGCAACGAGCCGGAATAATTTAACCTTGGCCCATTATTTGAACCCTGCTCTCTCGTTCTGCATCAACCTGTCCAGTTGCAATATTCTGTCCACTAGTCTACTTACTTCCCCGTATGGTTTACGTCATTCTCACAAACTTTTACCCCGCGTAAATTCTGAGCGGGCAAATATTTTCGAGTAAATCTCGGAGACGTGCCTTTTCGTATCGTAAAGAATGCGTGGTAATTTTTTGAACCAAAACTGTGGGGGGTCGAGCGCACCCATTGGATCATTTCGCCTGGAATGACCCTCCTGCGTATTAAGACCTCTCCCATCAAAGCAGCCCTTTGTCCCGATGGATTAGCAAAGATCTCTACCGCTGCGGTCACTGAATTACATGAAATAAAATTAATGTCTCTTTTACACGACGAAATAAACGCGGCGTGTCTTGTTAGGTTTCCGCGAATGAGGTATTGAAATGTCACAACGATACCATCAGTGCTGCTTAACGTAGTACTCCCTGCAGGCAACATCTAATAATGGAAGAGTCGCATTACTAACCCAATTGGTGTTTAGCAGCTCGATGATACATTCCATGTACTGTAGGGTGAAAGAAGGCATCAGATAGACATCTGCAATTGTTTCCGAAATAATGGACAGCAAAAGGAATGCAGCAGCTTTATTATTAGGTAAACGATAAAACGTTGTACCGACTGTTCTTACCGAGTACAGCCGAGTCTCTTTCATCCGACATTGGCAGTTTTCGGCGAAAACGTCCGAATATCGGGCTATCCGGGTGTATGAAACTCGAGAGCAGACGAACCTTCAGTCATTAACAATATTTGTGCTTATTACGGTAGAGTTGGTGAAAATACCCTTATTATTGCGTGACGTAGAGCTCCGGTGAAGTCTTATTGGTGACTTTAACGTGGGCAAAAGTTCATAGTGTTAATGAATCGTATTTGTGATAATTCAAATCGTTCGTGAACAGTAACGCGGAGCGGAAATCTTAAGAGGAATCTTCGATGAGGATGGAATATTTCGGTTGGGCAGTGGAGAAAACAGGGCGGCGATGGTGCAATAGAAACCTATTGTAGCGGGAAACTCACGTGACCTCCGGAGCTGGACCAATGACTGAGGACTAGTCACCCTACTTTTTTCTCTTTTGATTATGACGCCAATAACGTAGAATGACGTAGCGCGCGTTCCTCTCGCTACTTTCCTCCTTTCTACTCTGATTCCCGTCTTCTTATGTTGTTCCTTGTTTCTCCCTTTCGCTGTTTTTTTTTTTTTTGCGTTTGTCGGAATGCAGTGGGAGTTACAGAAACACGACGGAGCCATGACTGTTTTGGTCACATTAAGTATTTCATTGTGGTCTGTACGTTTATGCAAGGAAGACGTACACAGCATGTCTGCAGTATCGGAAACAACGTAACATTATTATTGCTCCGGAATTTCCTTGAAGAAGCCTGACGATGTCGGACTGCCTCGGGCAAGGACTGCTACGGAGTACTGGAGCTCGGTGGCTGCAAGATAAAAATTAGTATCAGATATATGGCTATGCATGTGGAAGTTGCAATGTAAACAGAACGAATAAATGTGCTATTGAATGCGAAAAATAAGAACGATTGTAGTATGGTTGTGAGAAGCTCGCAGCTATGGGGTATGATGAGCGACCTAGTACAAAAAATATATTTTATTGCTCTACTCAGGCCAAATATCCAGAAAAACTTGGGTTTGGAGCTACGTACAAAACAGCTACTAAGTTAACGTCGGATGAAACTTGTCGAGCGAAATCACCGAGAATCACTGACTTACAGTAGTGTCATGCTTTTACACAGTACGACGTGAGCGGGTGTTTAGTCGTAACATGAAAATGATATTGTTTCATGAAAAGAAATAAAATCTACCATCGTAACTCCAAAGCTACGCGGTCGGTCACAGCGTATTTCGGATTTACAATGACTGTTGAGCTACTTATAAAAAAACAGTAAGTAAATGTGGTGTTGTAATTCAACAACCAATAACAAATGACTTACCTGTCGACCGGATACCGGAAGAACGAGGCGTTCGAATTCTCGAATCGTTTCTACACCACGAAACAGAGCAGAAATATTGCGCAGACATCTTCCCTGGCAGCTGTGACTGTTCGGGGACACAGATAAGGTCCAGCCAACGTTTTCAAACGGGAAAAATCCGAACTCATACAGCAACCCAACCGCTATACACAACATCAGCCATCCGAGGCGGACGCCTGTGACTCCGCGGACGCCGGTTTCAGCCGGCACAGCCGGTGCGCTGTTGCCTGTTTGAGCGCTCGAGAACAAATTTGAAAACGACCAATCATCGCTCAGAAAACGAATTCATCCTCATGGGAACCAATCAGTAAGTACTAGCCACAGGATGTCGCCGTGACGTTAAATTTATGACGTTTTCTGACGTCCAATGACGTAAAACGCATGAAGTGCCTCATTTTATCCTGTAAACGAACTCGCGAGTTTCGGGCCCTTGGAGAAACCTTTTGCGAACCATTTCACCGAAAACAATTCTCAATAAATTCATTTTAAGGAAATATTGGAGAAATATTCGCACGCCAAAACCGTGATTGTGACGCACGAGACAGCGCCGACGGTAAGTATCGGCCAACTTCCCCCTCACCCGTCTTCACCACGGAAGAGCAGCTTGTCCGAAGTACAAAGGTGCGGACGGGGGAGGGGGGGGGGGCTTCAAGTTCATCGTGCCCCCGGCGGACTTTGAACATCCCCTCGGCTCTGGCAATAGCGTCAGGTTTAATGAACAAACCATCTGGTACACTACTTAAAGAGGCAGTAAACCTTGGAAAATCCACTCTCCGACATGAAAGATGCCTTTCACTAAACACCGATACGAAATGAATGAGATTCATCCGTTGTGTCGTTTGTGACTTCTGAACGAAAGAGACCGCAAATCAGGCTCTCCCCGTCCCTGTTCAATGATGTTCCACCAATCAGCCCAAATGTTAGTGAGTTTTAGTATACCGTTGATAAGGTTACCGTGCCTATCGGAACCAATCGCAGTGGTGCGTGACTCACAATCTTGTCCACTGATTGGTTTTGGTTGATACGGTTCGACGCTAGCCATGTTATCAACCGTCTGCTAAAACTCTCTATCAACACTGTTTCCCCGATACTGTCCTTCTCAAGAAGATCGAGGGTCCGGAGAACGCTCACATTGGTGTCCTCAAGCAAACGTGAGCATCGGAGAAATCGTTTGCGGAACGAGTGGGAGCACGTTCCACGTGGTCAGCCTTTATGAGAAGGAGAGAGAAAGCGTGAATTGCAGGTGCGTTCGCTCATAAAACAAGATTGACGCGAAGGATCACTCTCGTTCACTTTGCGTTTGTGTCACACCAACAGCATATTTCATTCGGCTAGGAATTTTTGCACTGTAGCGCCCATTTACGTATTTTCGGACAACATCATCATCTGGTTTCGCATACACGCACCTGTGAAGAGACTAAGACCAGCCGAGATATCGATAAGTAAAATCAAATTTGCTTGTGAAGTGGCGAACCGAAGATTGCCCTATACACGAGCTTTTCAGCTTTTCTCTGTTATTTCGCAGGTTTTTCCTATACCTCTAAACAACGCTTCCCTCAAGAACATCACACCGTCTGGCCACCTACCGTCGCATTGTAGGGAGTGTGGTTGTCAGCCTCTTTCCCACAACACCACTATTCATGCTCGGTTTTCAGGGAAATCGCCCAAGCTTCTCTGATCTCTAGACATTGCACGTGCTGGTGTGCCAGCTCGCCATCTCTTAGGTTCTTGGAACTCGATATACACTACCTATAGGCTATAGTGAGGACGTGTTGGGAAGAGGGGCTGGCTGTCTTTTATATCCTTATTAACCTTGCTTCAAATTATTGACATACCTATCCCCTTCATTCCGCTTGTGTCTCAGAGTGTCACTGGGTACGTAAATGATTCAGTATAACACTCAGCAGCTGTCCTCTGCTGTTTCAATGCTGCTGCGTCTTCCTTTGGCTGTTGTTCGTTC
This sequence comes from Ornithodoros turicata, assembly GCF_037126465.1. NCBI lineage: Eukaryota > Metazoa > Arthropoda > Arachnida > Ixodida > Argasidae > Ornithodoros > Ornithodoros turicata. Next base: position 219,053,869 of record NC_088201.1, read on the forward strand.
ATCATGGTTTGTCGACATAGTATAGCAAAACGTGTACCTTTGGGACCTCTTGTCCAACGCTTTCCATGCAGACATAACCGTATTTGCAGCTGAAATTCACCATCTGCAGAATAAACGTTTACCACAGACGATTAATGACAAATGAGTAATCGACAAGCACAGGAAATCTGCTGTTCGTAATTGTGGTTCTAAGTCCATGGTTTTTCATACTACCGTAGTGTCCAATCAAAGCCGGATATCGTGTACTCCACTATCTTTTCTTTCTTTTTTGTCAAAGCACATTTACAAGCGGCAATGTTTACGAAATGTATCTGTGCTTGCGCCGGAAGCAGCCTCACTTTCTGTCCTGCGTCACTTCATTTAAGTAGTCTCTTTCTCAGGCCATTTCCTTAGTCTCCAGTTTCAGCAATTTTGCATCAGCTAATTACCACTGCGGCTCTGGGTATTAAGCAACCTTTACGGATGTCCATCGTGCGGCCTCCTCTAGCCTCACTTTAAATACGATGTCCGCAGTAGCGGAGGCCCTAGACACGAACCCGGTCCATGGATGGGCTTGAAGCGCTCCAAGCAGTTGTTGAAATCCATTTTATAGTACCTCAGGGTATGCAATGCCAGCAGAAACATGACGTCCAGGTAAGAAGTGTCGGATGCACTTAGGCATCCTAAGAATTTCAGTATGCTTCATGATTGTTCCGAAATACCTACTGTCATGGTTGAAACCGCTAGATCAGGCCTCAAGAGATTCATTAGGCTGATATAATTTAATGTACGTATGATATGACTTTGACGTATACACATTTTACAACACGCCACGAGACCAGCGTAGGTGTCGTTTTCACAGCTGAGTTGTACGGCCAGGTTGACATTCTCTCGAAGAGAGTATGTAGCTACACGATGACGAACTCACTAAAATTCATTAAGCAATTATTTCATGGAGGATTTCGTGCAAAAGCGGAATGGTAGAATGGAAGGCAATCCTCGTTGAACGTAATTCAATTTTTTTTTAATCCTGAAATGCGCACGTGCGTTAGAATATATTGAACCTAGTTTTGATATGCACATGAACCAAACCCACGACAACCGGGAGGGCAGGTAGCACAGCCAACACCACATAGATATAGAAGGTCGGCTTGTCGCCTCCTCTCCCTCCTTCGCTGCATAGACATATAAAGTCAGAATTCGCCTCCTACCGTGATTCACCGTTCTGCGAAACTCGCAAACGATTGCAGCTAACTTCGCAAATTTTAACCTGTACACTAAAAGTGCAACACGCTTCAACCAGTCTCCAGAAAAATATGGGACCACGTTGCGCTTTATTTTGTTTTCCCATTTAGCACGGATGACATTTACTCGGAGACGACAGCTGCTGCCCATGAAGCCGACGGTGGCCCCTCTACATGACTACGACGCTGAAAGCACGTTCGTGATTGGCTATGGCTGTGTAAAAAAATCGCAATTACCTGACTCTTTGTTGTTACGCCATGTCGACTGGTAAGCAGGCTTTCTGTATGCCGGTGGTGTTCACACAGCTCTCATTCCACGTCTGAGGACCACGTGCTTTGGAGCGAGGAAGATTATTGTGCTGACCTAATGGCCAGACTTTCTGGACCAGATAACCCAAACAGCACTATGTACTGAAAGTCCAATGCAATGGCGGTGCACGGCTTGTCACTTATGAATGTCCTTTAGTTTCGCGGGTCAGCTCATGGGCTTCCACCTACCCGTCCGCACCCATTGCACCCGGCTTTCATTACATTGTGCTCCTTGGGAAGCCACCGTCGGCCCCTTCGGCCAGCTCACTTGTGTCTACGATTCCCTACGACGGTTACGGTTGTCATTCCACGACGAGAGTGGGAGGATACCCGGGTTTGAATGATGTAGTCGGCAGTGTTGTCTGGGTATTCTTCCTTGCTTTTGCAATGATTGCCCACTGTTTTCCTCAGACGCTTTATGAGAAATGTCGGCAGTTATCTGTGAAGCTGGCTCAGGGCGCACGATTCCTCTCCTGAGATTGTTGTGGCATTGTTGTCGCCTGAGCGTGGACGACTACGCCAAGCATCACGAGAACAACCGCCACCGTCGGCGAAAGTGATGAGCTTCGGAGGAGCGCTGTTTTGGTTTCGGGCCATCGGCATAGCGAAATTCAGCTACGCTTATTTCACAACACGAGCGCGTTTCTGCATTTTTAGAAGATAAAAACGCTTTGAACGATTCGCTCGCGTTCTGCTCTCTCACTTTTTGCCGAAGTTCCGTGTTTAAAGAGCTTATTGTTGAATTTTAGTTGATCAGTCCTTTTATAGTTGAAAACTCCATTAGAGAGGATACCTCCATGACTCTACAACTGAACTGCAAAAACGACATCTATATGCTTCTCCCGTCGTAAAAATTCTGCAAAGGAAAAAAAAAAAAAAGAACGCCCAGGTTTGATGCAGACAGGGAACAATACGGGCTCGGGTGAATTTTCGAACAAGGCCTCAAAACTCCGTAGATTCGGATTTTCCTGAGGTTGGTGGCGCCACTGAGTGTTGGCGCCAGAGTCCGACTTTCGGCACCCCTTACCGAAACTTGAAGCAGTGATTTATATAGATCCCCCTACACCACCTAACCCCCCCCCCCCCCAAAGTCACTTTAGTTAAGTTTGTCTTAGACTTTGTGTAGCTCAAGCGCTTTAACAATTTCAAAAGCAGATCAAAGAGCAAAATCAGAGCAACTCTTCCCTCCGTCGCAATGCGTCAGCAAACGACACTCGGCTCCACTCCCTGTGATGTGCACATCAAAAACACCATGTTGGTCTAGTGTGCACATCAGGGGAACAAGACAACACCGGAATCACACAGGAGACGCACCAGACAACTTTGCTGTGCACCACCACTGTGTAGTTCAACTAGTGTAGTCCGGGTGTTTCTTTAGACCAAGAGAACCCAAGGCCCCCCCATGGTGCAACTGATCAGTGTAGTACCTTTTGTGGAACGCTACACAGACAAAAAATCATCAGAGAAGATACAACAAGAAGATATCATCAGAGAAGATACAACAAGAAGATATCATCAGAGAAGATACAACAAGAAGATATCATCAACAGAAGATACAACATACATGGGGTTATAATAGACGCATTCCGAAGAGAATACTTACATGAAAGAAGTAATTTATGGTTCGATTCATGACAATGATGCAAGTCTTTTGCAGTTATGGCCTACTTTTGTGACCTACATTTGCTATTCAACCTATACTATTCGTAACTTGTATTACGTATATTTCAAATGCATCGCTGGAAGAGCATTGAGGTGACCCAGTCCTCGCGTCATACTCACACTCACGAGGACGCTGGAAGTCGGGGCTTTGTGGAGTTCTTGCAGAGGCGGGAAACATGTCTTTATGAAGTGTTGCACCGCCCGCCCAACGGCTGTCGCCACGAACATACCTGACGGAGTTATGTGCAATCAGACGTCACGTACTACCCTGTTAGACTAGGGACGCAGGAATTGAGTTACACAGACACACAACACAATGTAAGTATCATTGATATGTATAGTGACAACCATCATAATTATCAAATGGTTCCCGTCCAGTCGCCGTTAGACTTGAATTGCCCCTATAGCATAAATATCGTACTTTTCGAATCCTCGCGCCTCGCACTGTGCTCCCGCAACAAAATATTATTGTCTCATACATTAGTGCCCAGTTGCTTTGCATACTACAGACAGGATAATCACGCGACGTCGCACCGTCGTTGTCCGTATTGTTCTCCTTCTGTCGCCTCGCTTCAGGATAATCACATCAGTAACATTGTGCTTTTGCAGTGCGGATTTCCTTCGCAAAGCTGTGAGTGCTCAGTTAAAAATAAACACTTGTTACCTTCCCTCGGGTCCACATCGCAAACGTTGTAAGGAATTTGTTTTCCAGAGGAAAGGAGCGAGAAGAGGCACAAGTAAAGAGTAAGGCTGATCCTCATGGCTGTACTAACAAGGAATGCGCATATAGGAAAATAGAATAGACGTCGCAGCGACGGAGCTTTATTTGTTTAAGGAGCGCTAACGATATGACTCAGCCGTGCCTCGCAAAGCTCGTGAGGGTGCACCTGTAAGAAGAACATACCATAAATAATGAGTGTAGACATTTTTTTATCGCAGCGTGCGTCGCCCATATAAGGCATAAATAAATTGATATTTGCTGCGGGTGTGGCAGAAAAGATCACACGCTTGTAGGTGGATTCGAATGTATAAGGTTAAGCTAATGAAAGAAGTAGCAACTGGGATGCCTGGTACGCATTCATTGCAGAAGCGAGGACAATTTAATAAAGACAACTGTTGGATTTTCCTGATATATCTACTTACAAGTGTGCGTTCATAACTTGGGTCAAGGACGCGTACGCCCACATAGCCTCGCAGTCCCTTTGGTGCTAAAAGGGATGTACATGGTGTGGTTTGTTTTCTTACTAAAAAAAAAACTTTTATGTGTAAAGACGTACTTCGTTGATCCGTTCAAACGCAGCAACGACAAAGACGGGCAAGCCGCCATATCGGTGCACCAACACTCTACCAACACATGTCTCTCCCTCAAGAACAGTCGTGGCGGTTTTACCACGTGCCTCAAGTACACCTCACGTTACCATTCGAATTGCTTCTGTTGCACCAGAAGCTGGCGCGAAACCACATTCTTGAGCACAACGTGCCAATTATAAGGAACTGACACCTCGGTTTTTAAATGCGACTGTATTTCTTTCGCACTTTTCAAGCATCAGTAAAGCCACGTCGCCTCAATTTGAGGAAGAGGCGCATGAGCGAGGAGCCCTCTCAATCTCGCGACCCCCGACATCTCCGGCTTGTAAAACTTCACTCAACTTTATTAATAACACTGGAAACAATTCGGTCTCATTTCCCAGTTTGATGGGAGACTGTGAAATGAACTGGGAAGTTCTTGCGTTAAACTGAAAGAATAATTTTGTTTAATCAAGATTTCCTCGTGGCCCCAAGGGTTGCTGTAATTTTACCACATTTAGTTAATTAATTAATAGCCACATTAATACCACATTTTCCCGGTGTTGTTATTAAGGGTGGCCGGAGCTGTACATCGCGCCACTTCGTCTAAGAAGTACACACTTAGTGCGCCTACTCTGTCGGCGTCTGCAAGACGCGTCTCTTGTGAGCGCAAGTGATTCATTAGGCTGATGTAATTTAATGTACGTATGACTTTAATATATACACATTTTACAACACGCCACGAGACCAGCGTAGGTGTCGTTTTCACAGATGAGTTGTACGGCCAGGTTGACATTCTCTCTAAGAGAGTATGTAGCTACACGATGACGAACTCACTAAAATTCATTAAGCAATTATTTCATGGGGGATTTCGTGCAAAAGCGGAATGGTAGAATGGAAGGCAATCCTCGTTGAACGTAATTCAATTTTTTTTTAATCCTGAAATGCGCACGTGCGTTAGAATATATTGAACCTAGTTTTGATATGCACATGAACCAAACCCACGACAACCGCGAGGGCAGGTAGCACAGCCAACACCACATAGATATAGAAGGTCGGCTTGTCGCCTCCTCTCCCTCCTTCGCTGCATAGGCATATAAAGTCAGAATTCGCCTCCTACCGCGATTCACCGTTCTGCGAAACTCGCAAACGATTGCAGCTAACTTCACAAATTTTAACATGTACACTAAAAGTGCAACACGCTTCAACCAGTCTCCAGAAAAATATGGGACGACGTTGCGCTTGTGAGCGCGTGCCACCGAAAAGGCCAGGAAGTGGCAAATGACAAAGTGCGCCGCTATTAAACTCAGCCAGATATCCGTAAATGCACAAAGATGACATTGATTTCAACATAAGGGAATGTGCTTGCACTCGACATCCCTGTTTCTGCACGAGGTCCACGGCAACTTATGTTCGGGTTTGCCGCTGCGCTGCACGCAAATCATGTAAGGTTACAATATTCACAAGTACTACAAGTCTCCTACAATACTGTCTCATTTCGTAGCGCTTTCTTCCTTGCCCCTATGCTCGCGCAACCTCTCATTAATGCATCTCCCGGTTTCCGCTGGTTGTGTTCTTCCACAGGCCAATGGAACAGCGGCCAGTCCCAGCAAATAGTTCCCATTGCCTTTCTACTCTCTCAAACATGGTCTTATGCCCAAACAGCGGCTAATCATAGCGAGCGCAACATCGTTTGAGAGTTCAGTGCCATCCGAACCCGACATCCGGAAATCGGGTTGTACTTCCTGCCTGTCGGTAGTTGATTGGGTTAGCCACTGAAGTGGTAATGAAAATAATGTATCGCATTTCCACACTATAGAAACTTCACTTAAGAAGCAAAAGAAATGTAGTTCGTCATGTCCAGCACGCCGTTATAGATAAGGAGACCCAATAGCGCTCAAAGGAGAAATACTGCAACGCCACCATGCGCCATAGTACGGGAGCGAACTTTCTGCCGCAGCGTAGTGTCATGCGGCTAGATTTTAACATCCAATTCGTAAGCAGCGTTAGTATGATGTATTAGATTATTTGGCGCAGGGAAATACCATAACCTCTCTGCGTCCAGCAATCCTTCTGCGGCTCAGTAATATTTTGGGAGCTGACGGACTCGTTTTCTTTTTCTTCTCAAGTTGAGCACGACTACACTTAACTCGGTACCCTTTATTGTAACTTTTAGCAATGTGTAACCTTTATATAGACGTAGATTTCCAAATATCGTAGAGGTTACACGTCAGATACCTCTATTAAGAGGTTAAACACAACTTGTAACGCGACACTGGAGGAGCAGTAGAGGTTACATCAGTGTTCAACGGAAATCCAACCGTCGTAACTTATAAATGTACCCTTTATGGAAACGTTGTAACTTCTAAAGGAATTCCGCGTTTGAATTTCCTTCGCTTGTTTTTCTTGTTTCTTTGCAAGGTAACCTCTATAAAAGGTACTGCTCAAAAGTCACTGCGTTCTCGTTCAAGCCGCACATTCAATCATTCTGTACGAGAGTGTCGGATCAGTGTGCGTTACGTTATTGTGTCTCTGCGTCTGTACGAACTGCGTATCGTCTTCAGAATTGTGAAGAATGCACAAGGGTCAAGTGACGGAACTTTATCACGGTATTTCTGCGGTATGTTCACTACATAGTTTTCGTGGTTACGTTTTTTGGTGGACAGTCTAGGAACACTATCACAGCACAGTCTCTCTCTCTAACACGGTTCAACGGTTCAACACAGCGTGTACGTGTGCGTCTAACGTCCGTTATTTGCTTAGTCCTTTGTCATCCTTGTGTTTTACTTCTTCGTGTGCTTCTGATTAACCATAGCCGCGTCGCTGATGTGTCATTCTGACATATCAGAAAGGAATAGAAATGTTTTCGGCGTACTGGTGAGGGAGTTGCAACAACGTGGGACTGCAAAGAGTACACCTCCTTGAAACTGAATGTCGTTCATCACAGCTCAAGTGTTTATATTGTGACGTCCTCGTGCTCTTGCCTCAGCTGTAGTTCCAGGTTTGCCAATTAAATAATACATATGCTCCAGTTGCAATTATTTATTTATTTCATTTGTTGTGCATGTGAATCTGTACATGTAGTGATCAGTCACTTTTCGTCACTGGATGCCCTTAGATGAATTACGTATATTATAGCTATATGTTCCGAATGACAGTGTGCGTTCTGCACTGATGAGAGCTCATTTTGAAGACCATTTGTTCTGTGGCGTCTGTGAGGAGGCGAGCGTCTTAGAAACAGCCATGCCTGGCGAAACTGTAACTTTTACGTCGGTATGGCGGTTAGGAGACAGTAACCTGTATTTATAGGTGTTCCGTGTAACGTTTATAGAGGGTATTGCCCATAAGTTAAAAGGTAACTTCTGAAATAGAGGGTAAAAATTTTGAAATTTTACCCTTTACTAGATGGTACCAGGTTTAGAGCGTATAATAAACGGAACGGTTCCGTTTACTACTCCTACCCTGCTCAGAAAGCAATTTGAGTGAGGTAGCGAGGATGTGCTGTTTATAGGGGATTAAAAAGTGTGCGGTGTGCATATGAGGGGGATTCTTGAAAAAAAAAAAAACGTGACATAAAAGACAGGAAATGCGCCATGCATACTATGTGTATTTGGTAGCTCCTCTGCTTTCTTGCATTCTGGTTGGTTGGTTGGTTGGTTGATTGGTTGGTATGTATTCGATTCTACGGCGGGGATGCTGCAGTGGCAAGTGTGTTTTGCGACTGTTACTTTCCTTGCAGCATTGCCTGTTGACAACAGGTGCACGGACATGTAATTCAGAGGGGAATATTGGGGAGCATGTTCTTGTGCTTTACACTCACTCTGTGTTATAAATCTTGGAAGTTATTCTTGACATGTCTGGCATGGTTTGACCTAACACTACAATTGTCCAATCTGCAACAGACCTCGGGACGTTCCAACTCTAGGAACAGGATATCGTGACCATTCCTGGGAAGATCCCTCATTCAAAGTGCCCCCACACGCCCTGACTTGGTATTTACTGGAGATGAGGTAGGACATGCTCCCTCTCTTACGACATCATTCATGGAACATGAAGAAATGCTTTTAGGTTAGAACGCTCACAATAGGACAAGCACTAATAACACCTCAAATGAGCCAATAAATTGTAGATCCGAGAATAGTTGAAAAATTCCTTAGAATCACCCGAAATGGAGAGCTACATCAAAATGAATCACTCGTATGAGTTCCTGCAGCACTGAGAACGAATCAGACCTGACACAATTGCTGAACAGTAACGAGAGGAATTTAACAACAACAACAACTTTATTTTCGACCTTGGAGAGTGGGGAGTTTCATCGCCACAGGCGATACTCTACCCCATTGCTGGATGGAATGGGGGGTATAAAATAACGAGCCCCTTCACAATAACGATCGAAGTCCGATGGTGTCCAGAAATGTCAGAAGAGCTTTGAGCGCAGAGCGTTGCTGGGCTGGATTGGGCCAGCACGCTCTTGTGCTTGTGCAGCCATTGTGCTTGTCCAGCCTTGAGATCTTGGTCTGACAACGTTGGTTCGAGTTCCGGGCAAAGTAAACTACCTGCCCTGCGACGTTGTTGCTTCTGTTTCCGGTCGACAATATATCTGTTCTATTTCATGCAACTGGTGACTCTTGAGAATGGCGTAAATGTCAACAAGGAACATTTTCAATACCTGCTTGACACCCAGAAGGACTCTCTGTTCTCCCGCGACATGGTGAGAACTCTATGGAGCACGGAGCAGCTGGCAGAGAGAAGTCTAACAGGAGAAACCTACCGTCTGTTTCTAAAACAAGGCGCAGAGGGGAAGCGACGCCGCAACCCCCAAAAATTGGATACCCTTGGAAGTGAGTTTCATAATCGTCTCGTTATTCGCTCTTGTACACGACTTGCGTATTAATTTTTAATTTTGTCATTGACAGTAACAGTAATGGTAACTATGCACATCTTTATGGCTGCTCTTTTTATGTACATATTAAATATTTCAGAAACATAGTCAGTCAGGTTACTAAGGTGATGAGATACACAACAGTGAACAGCTTCTTTTACAAGTATTCATGGAACATGTCAGAAGACAGAGTTTTTGCATTCCAATTTTCTTTCACATTTGCTTTATAGGCCATTAAGCTTATATCTGGATCTTTATTTACAAATACAATATTTTTGATTGATTAACAAGTTGTGCAAATAAAATACTATTCAGGTTAGGGAACATTTTCGCTGGCCTTCTAAAGGCAATTTAAATTTCCCCTTACGACAAGTTTAATTTATTCGCTTTACCTTTGATATATTCAACGTTAACATCACGTTTTCAGCAGAAAACAGTTTGGTACCGGCTTGATGAGACTGTAACGCATTTTGGCCAATGAGGCAAGTGCATGATGATGGAAATTGCCATCTGGCCACCACCACTTTTAGGGGTAAACCGAGGTGTGAAATCCACAACAGCAAATAAGAAAATATGATCGCACTTTCATTACTTCTATATCTGTTCTGAGAGGTGGAATATCTCCACGTGTTTATCTTCTGATTCATTGCTCCATTTGTGGCTCAATCAAATGGAGCCTTAGGGAGTGGGAGGGACAAATTGGAGTCTTCTTTGCTTCTGTATGTTCCGTTTTAGTTCCACCCTTTGTTCTATGAACTGAAATTAGTAGCGGATTGAAAACATGTCTGGCTGATCTGAGCTGGAAAAATACTCAAGATAAGCTTCTCAAGCTAGAGTAGAGTAGAAAATTTGCAAATACCTCACAAAGCCAGGAAAACGTTATCTGCTAGTCAAATAATGTACGTCCACCTAACTTTCTGTAAAGTATGTTATTGCTAGAACGTTTTATTATATAACGTGAACCACCCCGTATAACAGTTGTCATGGTATGTAGGATACCCTTGTATAACATTTATTTTTTATTTTGCCTCATTTCAGGTGCCTACGGGGAGTACCTGAAAAGAAGAACACCTCCGAGCGACTCAAAGGAAGAATGATTTAAGATGCTTCCTAGTTATGTTCGTAACCTGCTGTCTGACACCAACAGAAAAAAATAAAAAATGGCCTGGGGACACAAACTGTTTGCATATCCTGGTACAGTATGCGACACAAGCATGGGCACGCCGTCGGGGGGGAGGCTTCCCCCTGCCTTTCAGAAACTTAGGGTTTCTGAGCCGGTGTAGCTGTGGGCACAGTTGATGCACCACCACTCCAAACATTCTACCCTGCCTCCCTCCACCTAGAAAGGATCCTGATGGTGCCCATGAGCGCAACACAACCATCAGGAGCACAGACATGGCTGCCTTTGCATGCATTTCTTGCAGCTTACATAAGTTAATGAGACTTCCACATACATGCAGTCGCACGAGATACACATACTGAACAGGTATACAGATCCGGTACAGCACTACCAAGAGCAGGTATAAATGTGCTGGTATACAGTTATACAGATGACATACATGGTTCCCGAACACGATATGAAATGATACTGGAATTCTCATACTGGAAAATTATGTTGGATTTTTTAGCAGGGTGCAGACACAGCGCAGGGCGCATTTTATTCCGTTTCTTGGGGGTTAATAGAGCGTTGCCACGACCCCTTTCGCAGCGTACACCGAACTCTGCGCCGCGTGCACTCATAACATTGGGATCGCTGACACTCCAAAAACGGAGCATTATCTCATCGACATCGTCCGGCAGAATTGCAATTCTGGGTGTTATCCTTTTCTCCATCCCAATTTGTTCATAACGGGAGGTGTACGGCTCTTTGTGGTAATTCGCGTCAGCGCATCATGCCACAAAAGTCGTGCTCACCCTTTTTTTTCCCACTCTGGTGTAAGACAGATATCATTCGGGACAGTGATTTGTTCTTAGCGCGTTATTGGCAAATGTTCTGGTTTTAGAGTGCAATAGTGGGAACCAGTAGGAAAGAGCAGGTTATATGCTTCAGGCTAAAGTACTCGCTCAGTATAACAATCATCCGCGTTGTTTTTTTTTCACCAAAATACTACTGGCGTAAAGAAGATAAATACGGAATTTTTAGTATAAACTACCCAAAAGATTCAAACGTCATCACCGCCTTTACGAGCTCGACATGCTTAAAACTATAGTGAAACACGTCGATTCATAATGAAATGTACGACGAAAATGAACACAAATAGGGGGGAAGCCAAATATGAACTGAAGTAATAAGCTACTTATAAGACAGTGAGAAACTGGCGTCGTTGGTAATGCCTGGCTGGTCAATGTTTCCCATTAATAAAGATAAGAAGTTGCTAAAATAGCTATCTGTTTCGAAAGGCGTTGCGTTTCGTATTAACAAGACGTTTTAAACGACCTTGACATAACGTTCAATTGCTTAACGTTAAGAAAACGCTTAAACGTTTCACATTAACGACACGTTTAAACGTTTCGCATTAAACAAAACGTTTAAACGTTTCATAAGGAAACGTTTTCCAGACTATACGTCAATCTAAACGGCGTGTGAAACGTGTAAACGAAAACGTTTTAAACGAAAACCGGAAAAAACTTGTTGGATCCCGAGCCTATAGTAACAATGCTGTTATTCACGAGCAAGTTGACATGCCGAAACATGTACAGGACGGAGCGGTAGATAAAGCAATTAAACATAGGGAGCAAAGACAAAACAAGACTCGCAACACACGGTCCCTTACTTCAATTAAATAATGACAGTTGAATAAAAGGTACCAGAAGTGCATTCGAACCTAAACCCTCTCAGTGCCCATCACTCATGCCACCAGTTAAGGTGTTCTAGGTACCGTCTGTTCAGCGTACCAAGCGAGCACGCACTATGCACAGAGAGAGTGCCTTATTTGCACACCTGATGTGAGACTACGAAAGAGCTGACAAGGTCCCGCACGGGCGCCGCTGTAAAAACATGTGCAGGCTATAAACAGAACAAGATATGCACACGAGGCATATATTACTAGAGGCTCAAACTCAAAAGCAGTCACGGGGCGCAATGGCAATTAACTACATCGTAAAGAACCAGGAAAAATGAATAAATGAAGTATAGCGATCATAGAACACCCACGTGCTTAGGAACACGAGCGCGGTGTGCTTGTATAGTCTTCCGGACGATTCGCAAAAAAAAAAAAAAAAAAACTAAATCAGATGCAATACTCCACTCAAAGTGCAAAAGCAAACAAGAAGGTAGAGAACAAAAATATTAAAAAAAACATGTGTTCAAGTAAAATACGTAGTCCTACTTCTGTGTCTGTCGTCAGGATCTCGAAATTTTTATTTACCCACTGTAGTGTTGCCCGTGCGTACACTTCTAACTTGAAGAATAAACTAGAACAAGTAGAGAGGGGCCGAAGGTAGTAGACTGGATTTGTTTTCGACATTGCATGATACGAGCTTTACTGCATTAATGCGGTACAAAAATAAATAACTCCAATGCCTCTTTAATTGTGTGTTCATTCTGTGCATGTGACCAACGTGAACATGCGTGTTTCAGACCATCTTCTGCAAGCTACAGCATCTGAGGAAAATGCCACACAGTATCCCCACGAGAGACAAATCCAAGTGGCTCATGGACGAACCGTCTGCAGCGGCCACTGGCCAGAGTAGTAGCCATTCTCGCTTTCACGCTCTAAAAAGAAAGAGTTAACCCGGAGAGGGTAAACCGGAAAAGGGTATTAAAGGATAACCCGGAAAGGGTTACACGAAATAAGACGCGATTCGCTAAATACTTTATAATTATTAACGTTTAAAAAATCACTTTCGTTCATGGCTCGCAAATTTTTCTTTCTCTGCGAGTGTAGAAAGCATTACCCGAGCAGTTAGCAGAAGAGGTATCCAATGCGAGTACGAAACACGACATCTCTGGCAGTTCATTCTGCCAACCGCAAAAGTTAACGTGAGATCTAGTGGCGAATCCGGGGGGGGGGGGGGGGGGTCGTCCAAAAAACATCAGTTGATACATTGGATCTCCCTCTCTCTCCTCCTCCCCTCCCCAGTACGCGCTCCGAGAAAGCAACCCCCCCTCCTCCCACCCCATACCGCTATCGCTGTAAAAGCTCGTGATCTCGGGACTCGAACCTAGACCTTCCTCACCTGCCGTCAGCGTCTTTTTCCAGGGTTGTTTGATTTGATGCAATCTGAATGTTGAAGGGTCGCGTTCTTTTTTTATTCCGTGCTAGAGCCGCGAAGCAACTGCCGCTATCAGTTGTGCACAGACGTGGAAACATGGACAGCAGGAAGAAGTGGGGGTGGGGGTGGGGGTGAGGCTCACGTGTTCTTGTGGTCGAAGTCCACAGCCTGCATAGGCAGTGTAGTGTACCGGTGTGGGTACAGCCCAGAGGTTTTGGTGGTGGTGGTAACAGCTTGCCGCTGTGAACCCCATAGTCCGTATTCACCAACTTACTTAAACTATTGGTTTAGTGACGTCGGGTTTAAATCAATCACGTGAGACTTTCGTTCGCCAATCCTGGATCACCACCCCATGCTCTACCACCTGCTGCTGTGAAGCCTATGGCGGCGCACATAGCGAGCTTCCTGCACAGCGCATGCGCATTTCACTAGAGTCTGCCAGAAGCGATGGTAGCCGGTAGGCCTTATCCCCGGTTCACGAAGAATTTTTCTTCAAATCTTGGGTAAGTTTCGATTAATATAGTTACTAGAAGCGCCCAGGAGACAGATTTGATCACAATGGGACGAATATTTGCCACAAATGTTCCATTTCGGTCATCCACCCAAGCTACTTAAACTGGTGGTTTAAGCCCCATGCATTTGAATGGGACGTATTTTAAACTAGTGGAGGGGCTAGTTTAACATCGGTCTAAGTATACGTTGCAACTACTGTGGACGAGTGTGTTGAAAAAACTATCGTAGATTGGTTGCGGTAGGTGATGTTGCACTAATTCGATGTTAACTGGTAAGAATTAAGCAGAATCGTTTTAAATGCACGGTTAGTAAACAAAAACGGCGTAACGCTTGACCGGGGGTACGAAATGCCGCTGTTGTTTTTAGAAGGCGCTATTCCGAACTTTTGCATGACAAACGTAAAAAGCACCGTCAAAGTGTGGTCAAAGAGAGTGACATCGACATGTGCCACCGGACAAAATCCATATACCAATCCAAGGGACCGAGAGAGCGTGCGGATGGCCGAACGTCAGTGTGCATCTTCAAAAACAAAGCATAAGTAGTGCTGGCGCTTATTATGAGCGTCATCTCCTGTGATACACACTGTAAGCGCCCCCGTCATTGTACAGTAAGAGCGATAACATACTAGATGGTTGTTGCGAGCCCCGATGGAGAAATTGAGGGGCGTTATCCACTGGCATGCTTATCAACCATCCCAGTATCTATCATCTCTTCGCAGCGTGTCTAATCTCCAGAGACATCTAACAGTGCAATAGGACTGATCATAAAGTGCATTAGCGTCTTGCGGCTGTTGTGTGGGTACTATCAAGGCATGGAGACATTGCATGTTGTTGCACTACACTGAACACGAAATCTGAGCAGATTTTACGTTCCCCGATTATGAAAATACCGGAGCAAAAGCTAAGGAGGTCCCCATTTCCCCTGGATTCACATGCAAACATAGGTGAAACTGAAATGTGTGTTTTACTTATTTCAACATGCCACAGCAGAACAGACCAATGAATATCTGTTATTCAGGTATCGTGTTGCCACTGCTACATTAGAAAACATTCAAAGGGACAGCTGCTTACTTCTATATTGATTTATCATTTGGTAACAGTAGATGTGCTTTTGTAGGGCTGCTTCTGCAAAAGACACTACACAGCAATGTGCTAAAGGAGCCTGCAAACCTTTTGGAAGTATCATTACTATTGCAGGTACATAACCATGACCAATCACTGACAGCTTTTCTGCATTGTATAAGCACATATATTCTGGAGATCCTCTCTTTAAAATTTCTGCTATGGACTCATTCATCACAACAACTTTGTATTCGTGAGTTTTTTGTTTATATTCAGACAATAAAGGCTATTACGTAGTTCCACAAGGATGACTTTTTTCATAGAAGCGTGCACTCTGGATATCCTGCTCAATTAGTTGTCAAGGTCACATGAGAACATAAGTGAGCAATGGTGCACAAGGAAAAAAAAAAATCCTTGCTACATTCCACATGCTGACTCCGCCAATATATCTGAGGTGTCGTACTGCAGTACGTTTGAATTGCACAGGAATAAAGGGCAATTGTGTACAGAAACAGCTCTCTTGCTCCCATTGAACTGCACTTAAAGTTGAAAATTAGATGAACTGCAATTACTGCATATAGCACCTTCCAGACGAATATAACAAAACATAGGCTACAGACTCATCAATAGATAGTATTGACAATTATAATAGGAGTCAGCTGGTTCATGCAAGATCAAAATGGAAATGTCGTTCCCCCATACTGCAGCATGAGCGCATGGATAAATTGTACATGGCCACATGACAGTTGTCAACTACTTAAAAGAAAGTTAGCTTGCGTTGACATGGGTACAGATTTGTCCAGCCAGTGCAGCCGTTTATATCCACACTGAGCACACGAGCACATGGAAGAACATGCACCCATGTTAACAGTAGCTATCGTTCTTTTACGTTACTGACAGCTGCCGTATGGCCGCATAGTTTATTTCTGTGCTCATGTGTTCAGTGTGGATATAGACGACAGTAGTAAAGCAGGGTAAACAAGCACCCATGTTACACTAGCTCTCCTCCTTTTACGTCGTTGATAGCTGTCATATGGCCACAGAGTTTATCCATGTGCTCATCTGTTCAGCGTGAATACAGCGCTAAACAAAAAATGGTGTCCCTTTTGTGTCTCCTGAAGCTCAAGGCTTTTCTTTCAAGCAAAAATGTATGCATGCTGTTCTGCATCATTTTGTGAGCAGGACTGTTAAAAATTACTCGACGCACTGCAGCTTTACACTGGTGTGATCTGTGCACTCTTTTTGTGTAGCCTCATATCCTGTACAGGTAAATCTTAAACGTGAACATGTTTGACACAGGTGTGCCTGGTTGGGTAGAAACTGAACAGGATCAACGTGGCTCCAACCAAAGTTAGCCCTGTTAGTTCGTCACCCCTGAAGAAGGAGCCGGTTCGGCTCTGAAACGTCGGGACCCCTCTTTCAAGCTAACTTTGGTTGGAGCCACGTTGATCCTGTTGAGGTAAATCTTAAGAATCGAAAAACACATCCCTATGGAATCATGCCACATGATTTATCATATACACCTGCATCCACATTGCAATCATGCTTCTATTCATCGCAAATGCCACAATACCTCTAATTGTAATAGGAAAATTTATTGACGGTAACAACATACAACACACCCGAAACACTACCCTCTAATTTGGCTGTGTTGTGCATGTCTTCAACGTGTTCTGAATAGCTGAGTTACAAAATAGTGAACCAAACCAATATCCTGCTAATATGCATATGTGTAGTACATCACTTTACCTTCAATTATGTTACAACTTGTTCTCTTTGCACCAGCTCAGGTGCATGCTAAGTGTCCACGGTTTTTGCTGTATGACATGTCCTGTACATTGGTACTCTCATTTCACACCAGCTCTCCTCTTCCTTGACTCGCACTCCACCCATAAATGTACAGCAGTGAGTGGAGAATAAACAGAATATGGGCATACTACGGTCACAAAGTTCTGGTGTAGCTAAGAATGTGTCATCAGCATCATGACAAATGATTCTAACATCTATGGATCTGTCATTGGAAACAGTGCCTGAATGCTGTTGCAATACAAGATACCACGTACATACATTTACTGTTGGAAAGCCTTCACATCATCACCAGAGAGAGAGGAGAATATGTGGCGTCTCGTGCACACTGCTTTCTTGCCTGTGACATATGATTGTATATGTGTCAAACCTGATTATTTATTTTGTTTCAGGTAAGCTGTTCTTCAATGCCATATGTGAAGAAAATAATTGCTATACAAATTTATTGCTATTCAAATATGTGACTGGCATTAGCTTAGGCACACCATGCCATGCCCCACAAAAAACATGTCTGTGTAAGAGCTAGCTTCACCATAGGTTCAGAAATCTTGTGGTTGTGTGTGTGGAATTTTTCATTTCTTTTTAATGGGAAATTCACACTACTACTGTTTCTTTTTAGAACTCCCCCCCCCTCCTCCCCACATTTTCTATGGCACTCTTAGGGGTGCTAAAGTTCAGTAAAGTGGACCGAAGTAGTTACATGCTCTTCTTGTGTGCCAACGTAATGCATATGGCCAGAATCTGTGAAACTGTTGCTTTGGGTGCTGGTATCTTGCAAACCATCTCCCATATGACATGTATTAATTACCAGAAGTTGCCAGAAGACTCTGCATGTCCACCACTCATTACTGAAGTTTGGTGGTTAGTCATGCAGAGGCATCTACATTATTTTACCATGAATTCAGCATTGTGTCCAATAAATCTGCTCCCAGGCTTTGTCCTTGATGATACAGTACACCATGCTCACTACATTAAACTGTTCAGTTGCATAGATTTGTGCTGACACAACTGGATCAATATGTCGGCTTCTGCAAAGTGACAACTACCAATGTGGATAAAAAAATAACTGAAATTGCAGAAGAAAGATATGCAGTCATGTAAATTTTAATAAAAGTAATACAGCACATTGTAGCTAAGATGCACATGATTTAAAGTTGCATCCTTTTCTTTGTATAAGCTTATTTGCATTGCGTCCAATTTTCCACTGCAGACTTCCCCTTACGGTATGATACAGATCAATATAGAAAGCGAGCAGACAATAATCAGTGCTGCTGTTTGCTGTAGCACTGAGATTTTATGCTAGAATGAGCATCTCTAAGTGTGCCTTGCTGTAGTATTCCACTGTGTTGTTTCTCAAGAAATAGCACAATTTCTCAGTACAAAGGTGCACAGTCAAACTGCATAACCACACGGTGCAGAAATGCAGCCTGTGCAATAATTTTTCATAGCTTTATCATCTGTGTAAACGAAAATTAGTCGAAGCAGGCCACAAATACGGATGATACAAACATGTAAGCCTCAAACGCCCAGTTGCTGAGTTGCTTGAATCATCGTCTGTATTTCAGGATGTCTGCAATCCAGTAAAGCATGGAAAACTGGGAATAGTCTGAGAACTATTGCATGACTGAAAAACTAGAAAAAATGTCAAGAAAGCGGTGAAGAGCTGCTGAAGTAAAAATTCCCTAAATAAGTTTACACAATTGTACAATGGCGATTATCTTTCTCATGGCATCACACCGGCCTCTTATGTCATTTCACAGTCGAAGTTGAGTGATTTGTGTAAGAGTGAAGTGATAACTGTAACTGCATCGCTATGCAAATTCTTTCGTAAATTTAAAAAAAGCCTGAATAAGGAGTGATTTCAAAGATCGTAGTGAATGATGCAGTCGTCGTCCTTCTGTCCACGTCTCTTTGCTGCGGAATGAATTCGTACCAACTACCCCGCCTTCATACGCTTGTTTAGTGCATGATGTAATGTTGGCAGCCGTATTATAACATGGCATGAGCTGTGGGGAGTTTTTAGGCATTGGTGGTGGTGATGGTTTGGCATGTAATGGTGCGATGATAATGCCAGTGTAATTGTTTACAATGCCAGTATGGAGTCGAGAGAGAAGTTTCTAAAGAATGAGCATGGAAAAATGGATAAGTCCCCAACCAGGTGTGTAAAAGTGTTTCCTGAATAATGTATGGCTTTGAACAAATAAGCTCAACACAATTATTGAACAAAATGGCAGCACAGGCTTGTTTGTGGCTGATGCTGCAGCTGTTGTTGTGTGTGTTTTCTTTGGTCCTTTCCTGTTTGCTCCATCCTTGAAACACCACTATTGAAACCGGTATAAGATATCCTTCTTTACGAGGTATTTGGTTCATTTTAACATCTGTATTTTGTGTACACGGTCTCAATAAACTACAAATTCTGAATGGCTCGGATGCAGTGTAATGGCATTAAAGTGTGACCGTTTATTTTAGCAATTATTATGTCTGTGATGTCAAGTGCATCATAGCAGATGACAAGTAAGGACAAATATATACATTAGGTATCTTCCCATTGTGTGAAATTTCATCAGAGCAAGAGACAGTCGCAACGTAATGATGTATCTTTGTTGGCTGAACAGAACAATCAATTTAGTGCTTAATGATTTGTACAATAATCTTATATGCTGATATGTAGAAATAAAGGAGGTCAGAGGCAAGCACAGCACCGCACTAACAGGGGGTCACGACACTGGCAACTTCCACGCTCACAAGCAGGGACGCCCTGGGTAACTGACGAAAACAGCGCTAAACAAACAAAGAAAAACACACACACACACACATGACGAGGACGTAAACAAGGCAGCACCATGAGTACGTTTTCCGCAGGAGTCACACTCCAAAGAAACACAGCCAGCAAAGAGATGCTCTAACGCGTTTCAGATTTGTGACACGTTGAAAATACCACGTCGAGTTATGCATATGGGAGTCAATTGCAGGATAAGGTCACCCTTGCATCAGTGTTCTTTCTGTTTACATAGCCCACAGTGACCAAGCACTTGTACACACGTTGCGAACATGATATCAGGCTCGAAAGCGTATGAAAGACTCTGCTGGAATGCCCCATCAATCGCGAGGCTATCTTGATCGTTGCAGTTCACCACACAGGCCGCACAACAGACGATAAAAAAGCGATGGTCGATGCGGATGACGTTATTATACGCATCCACAATCGAGGACCGAACACCGACAAAAGCACAACGATCACCTGCGCGAGGATACCTACTGCTGCCTTTCAAATAACATGGCAAACGCTCTCTTTTTAGCGAGCATATCAAGAGCTTGTCATTCCCAAAGTTCACAAATACAGAGGTAGGCATAACGCATAACCGACGATTACCGACACCCCGATCCGCAACCACCTGCAGCAGCGCCAGCGCCGCCTGAACTTTTCTTCCGTTAACATCATAATCAAAAAACAAACGGGAGCCTTCCTCTTCACAATCCTGTCGTCTGCTACGTTCTCCCTCCCCTCAACCATCTCGTGCCAATGTCAATAGTGCGCATGCGTTGTGGTCACCCTTTGGTCAACCGCTCTTCATAGCCGAAGAGATCACGTGATCGATTTAAACCCGACGTCACTAAACCAATGGTTCAAGTCGGCTGGTGAATACGGACTCATAGCTCTGACATCGTGGGCAGCTGAGATACGAACGAAGAGCGAACGGATGGACCAACGAAACGTGACCCACGTTGGATTGGAGCGGCTCTGCGACATGCAACGAGTGCATCATCACGAGTGACATGCATCGAGCCAGTGTAACTTGCTCCGGAATACAACGCCCAGCGCGATTCCCCAAACACATTTATGTGTTTCCCGTTTATGAACGACATAGGCTTCGGACAGTTCTCTTTAAGTCTCTGTCAGAAAAATAACGTATATGATATCTGATAATGGTGTGGAAGATTATACTGGCACTTCCGCAACCTTGCGTGTGTAAGCCAAAACGGGTATACCGGGACGCTGAAATGGCGGAGCGTTTCTGTATCACTGTATCACTAGTATCGCTGTATCACTAGTAAATTAAACAACTGAGCATAGATTTACACATAAGGTCAGTCCGCCAACACATCCGCGGCTGCATGCTGCATGTGCTGCAGGGCGGTGGGAATACGGATAATATCGACCTTGTGGGGATCCTTAACGTACACTGGAAACCTGGGCTACCCGGTGCTGGCAGCGATGCGTACCTCACTTGTGTATCTTCGTCAGTGTCTCCATCTCCATCTCCATCTCTTCTTAACAAAGCTGGTTTACTAACAAGGCTAATTTCCTGCCTTGATCACCATCGATTGTTGCCACCAGTAACGGGTGTCACAGCTCTGCGCAGTTCTTTGCGCTTCATGAGGCATATTGAGACATTGCGTGTTCTCCTTGCAAAAAGGACAAATTTGCGTCGGCCGGGAATCGAACCCGGGCCACCCGCGTGGCAGGCGAGTATTCTACCACTGAACCACCGACGCCACATACGTGCTCTTTGGAGGCGTATTTGGCAAACTATAACAGCGTCCCATTTAAAGAAAATATACGAATCACGTGGATGGCTCCCTCAAATATCTCTCTTCCGAATAGTGATATACTTGATGAGGCATACTGAGACATTGCGTGTTCTCCTTGCAAAAGGACAAATTTGCGCGCGTGGCAGGCGAGTATTCTACCACTGAACCACCGACTTTTTTTTTGACATTTTTATTATAATAAAATCACAGAAAACATGTCAACGTATACAGAACTTTTGTACACAACACTTTTTTTCCCCTTAAAACCTCGCTCCGTCTGTGCAGTTTTCTTATTCCTTTTCCTTGCAAGTGTTTCTTCTTCTGCAACCAAAAGTTTTCGGGGACAGCTGTTGTATGGTATCCGCTAGGTCCTTCCATCTCTTCTTCTCTCTTAGTCTCCTGGTGCCTATCAGTGAAAGCGTCCACATCAGTTTTATCTTCAGGAAATGGATGGGTGATCTGGGCTTTGCGTCACATTCGACCCGGGATGTTCGCGCTTTCCATAAAGCTTGAAGCCCTGTTACCACAGCAACGCTCTTCACTTCGGTGAATTCCTTGCGCTTGAAATTGAGAAACTTCAGGGCCTCGTATGGAAGTTCTTCCTCAATCTGCAGAGATGTACGCAGATCGCTCCAAAAGAGAAAAGCGTTCCTGCACTCATACACGACGTGACGCAAGGTTTCTGTTTCGCCACACATATCACATCTTCCTTCCCAGGGTACCAGGAACCCCTTGCCCTGGAGCCAATGTTTTGCAGGAAGTACCTCTATGTGAAACTTCACAAAGAAGTCCTTGGAGCTCGTTGGAATAGGCAGGTATTTTATCCGCTTTAGAACATCCCGCGGCGAGATTTCTGTGAAGTTTTGCCGGTATAGTGGAGGTGGGTACATCATGGCCACGGTGTCCCAATACAACTTCTTCTTTTTGACTGTTGCCAGGTATTCCCACGTAAGGATCTCTAAGAAAAACCTGATGCTGAGCTTCATTTCCCTGTAGAAAGTTAGGGTTGTCTTATCGAGCGCTGTAGTTTGCGTCGTCGTCACTATCCACTCCAACAGGTGACTTGTTCCCATTACTTGCATGGCAGCACGAATCTCGGGCCTTCTTTGATCCCTGAAGTACAGAAAGCGTTGGACTTTAATTTTTATTTCCAGATTTACAACGCCCAGTCCGCCTGCCTCCAGTGACCAGAAGATATTTGACCTGCGCATGCGCTCGAATTTCGACTGCCACAGGTACCTTGCACATAGCCTGTGGAATTGCTGCACTGTTCCCCCGTCTACAGGAATCGCCTGTGCACAATATAGGATGGCAGGATAGAGAGCAGTATTAATTATCACACTTCTATGTAGGATGGACAGCTGTCTTCCCATGAATGGCTGGAGCTTTCCCTGCAGCTGGTTTAGCTTCTGCTTCCATATCCCAGGGTGCCATACTTCTGGATCTAGTTTTACTCCTAGGTAAGTGTCCAGTTCTGTAGTCCATTCGATTCCCAAAAGGTTTTCTGGCTTCTTCGCCC
This sequence comes from Ornithodoros turicata, assembly GCF_037126465.1. Classification (NCBI taxonomy): domain Eukaryota; kingdom Metazoa; phylum Arthropoda; class Arachnida; order Ixodida; family Argasidae; genus Ornithodoros; species Ornithodoros turicata. The sequence goes on from NC_088201.1 coordinate 219,076,879, forward strand.
ATTCGCCCAACCAGCAGCCCTTGGTCTTGTCCAGGTTCAATGTTGCTCCCGACACTTCGCAGAAGTGACGGATGATCTCGAGCGCTCTCTCCACATGTGTCACCTCCGTGCAGATGATGGCTGCATCGTCGGCAAAAGCCAGAAGTTTTATTTCCTCCTGGGCTACTTTTGTACCCTGGATTGTCTCGTCTTCTATAATATGGCGGCATAATGGCTCCAGATACAGTGCAAAAAGCGTGGGAGATATGGGACACCCTTGCCGCACAGACCTCCTAACGTCGAACTTGGCTCCAACGTTACCGTTAATGAGTAGCTGGGACGTAATGCCTGCGTAGCATATCTGTAACCAGTTCTGCAGTTCCTCTCCGATATTAATCCACTTGAGAAGGTCGAACAAGAAACAATGGCTCACCGGTCGAATGCCTGTCTAAGATCTACTTGGACGACAGCGAGTTTATTTCCCGTCGCTCGAGCTTCTTCACATGCCGCCCTCATGATGTGTAAGTGGTCCCCGATGCTTCTCCCTTTGACACCGTATGCTTGAGCCTGCCCATGACTTTGCACAACAGCTGATCCAGACGTCTCGTGAGTACTTTAGCTAGTATTTTGTAGTCCGAGCAGAGAAGGCTGATCGGACGAAAATCCAGCACCGTTGGGGCGCCCTCTTTCGTCATTTTTTTCGGGATAAGCACTGTGTGGCTTGTCCGCAACGACGGAGGCATTAGACCCCGCCTTCTAATGTCTTCAAATACTTCTTCAAGAATGGGACATAGTTCGTCGATGAACTTTTTATAAAAGGCCGAGCCTATGCCGTCCGGTCCCGGCGCCTTGTGACACCGCAGCTTCTTTATCGCATGCCTTATTTCTTTTTGGGTTATCTTTCCACCGACCTTTTCCCTGTCTTCTTCTGTCAGCTTCGGGGTACCTTTAAAGATGCCCACGTTGTCCTTTCTATGTATTCCGCCCTGCTCTCCGAAGAAGTCTTTATAATGGTTGTGAAGAATATCGTGGACAATTTCCGATCCCTCGTGTTGCTCGCCGCCCGACATGATCTTCAAAATCTCGTTCTTTTTTGTTCTTTCTCTCTCACGTGATAGGAAGACTTTGGACGGAATCTCATCACGTTCAATGATCTGCAGGCGGCTGCGTATCTGCGCTCCCACATGTTGTCTACGCATACGGTCAGTCAGTTCTTTTTTTATTGCTTTAATGTCTTCCGTGAAGTGATCTGGGTTGGATTCTTCTTGCTTCACTAACCTGCACAAGCTTTTCATCAGAGCTGTCATTTCTTTCTTCCGTTCGAATGCTCTTCTTTCTGCGTATTCCACAGCGTAGGCACGAACTTCCTGCTTGAAGGATTCCCAAGCCGGTGCGCTCGCTCCCTCCCTCTTCAGAGCATCGATTAACCTCTTTATTTCCTCCACGAAGGCATCTTCTTCGAGGAGGCTCTCATTCATTTTCCAAGGTGTGTTCCGCTGCTGAGTGTGACGTTTGGCTTTCCTCATCAGTTCCGCAGTGACGAGGGCGTGATCACTAAAAGCCACAGGCACCACTTTGTACGTGATTTCTTCTAGATGAATTCCGCCAGAGATGTAAATCCTACCCAACCTGGCATGAGATTTTCCTTGCCAATGTGTGTACTTAGCTGTGGTATGCTCTTTTCCAGTGGTCACATCTACCAAATCATTTTCTTGTAGCAGTCGTTTTAACTCACTCACACTGCTATCAGACTTATGAGTTTTGTATGTGCCGTCTTCCCTGCGGCATATACAGTTGAAATCCCCAGCTAAAATGATGTGGCTATCCGTTGTGACGAAATGCCGAACGTTGGATTCAAAAAAAAGCTTCCTTTCCGAATCTTCATTCGGGGCATAGACACTGACGATCCTTATTATCTCGTTGTTCCAGATGACGTCCACGCACGCCACCCGTCCATTTTGCTCCAAATCACAATCGACAACGGTAATCTTCCTTCCTTTTCTTATCAATATCGCCGTTCCTGCACTGTTGTTTATCGCGGACGCGTGTTGTACAATAAGCCATGGCTTGAAAGACTCTACAAGTTCAAACTCGTGCTCCTGGGACGATATTTTCGTCTCTTGAATACAAACAATATCCAGATTTTCCTCGAAAATAATGTTTCTCAGCCGCGTTTTCCTTTCATTACGAATTAGGCTGTTGACGTTGATGGTGCCTATTTTTATGTTGCTTTCCATGACGCACAATATAAAAACGGAAGCTTACTTCTTTTCCTTAAGTAGTCTTTGCCTTCTTTCTTCGGGAGTTATTAATGGGGCCGGTGTGTACCTGGACCTCTTGAGGTTGGTTGCAACGTCCTTCCACTTGAACTCTGTCCTACCCTGGTCGGACGCTTTGCTGCCGTCGTTGAGAGTAACTTGTCCTGCTCCCATCGTGATCCATGGACCGTCCTTTATTTCATCATGCTCATGTGACTTGCCCCTTACCATGGTAAAATCTTCCTGCTCAACGCTCGCCTCACTTTGAGCGTCGGACACTGTACCCCCCAAAAGGTCCTCATTTGATGCATGTGCTCTAGCACTGTGTTGTTGGCTGTGATCAGGGTCCTCGTTTGAAGGGTCCGCTATACTTCGACGATCTGCGGAATCCATTTCTTTATCCGGCGTAACGTCTGCGTTGTCCTCAACCACAATTGTCTCTACGCCAGTCTGTCCAGCCAACGGCACGATGACTTCATCTTGCTTTGCTGGCGCTTCACAGTTGCGCTCCGGACGGGAGTCCGAACCGCTCAACATTTCATTGGACTCGGCCTTGGGAGTTTGCTTTTCTTCGGCTGTCCTCGCTTGAGCATTTTCTTCAACGTCCATGAGGTCTATTGCCGCTACATCTGCCGCAGGTGTTCTGGTCTTCGATGCATAGGTGCTGACACAGTCCTCCTCTGTGTGGCCGAAGCTCCTGCATGTTCTACACCATGGCGACCTACAAACCTTCCGCAGGTGGCCGATCCTCTTGCACCTGAGACATAATGGCGGCCTTCCGGGAATATCAATTAAGACCTGGCCTCCCATGATCCTCATGACATGTGGAATGCCCTCAACGGACACCCCGTCCCGCAGCACCATTTCTACCTTGCGCGTCGTGGTTTCAGCGCCTGCGAAAGCAGTGGATCTCCAGCGTTCTCATTCAATATTTCCAACTTTGCCGTATGTACTTAGCGCATTGATCACAGCAGCATCCGACACATGCATCGGCAGCCAGTGAATTGACAACTGGATTTCTTTTAGATTAGGATCCAGTATGATGCACTTTTTATTCTTCACAGCGATCTGTTTCATCCTTGCAAGTTTTTCCTTGGGCAGCCTTGAATGGAGCGTCAGCGCCCAGACATGATTATACAGATAGGCGCCAAATTGGGCCACATCTTCTTTGTCGATAACCGAAAAGACGCCTTCGGCAAAATCATCCGCCCGATATGGCCTCGCTGATGGGTCCGCGTGCAGAAAAAGAGTGTTGAAAGACACGTTACCTGTGGGCAGTGTGGGCAGAAGCAGTCTGTAATTCTCCGATGACGGATTTGCCAAAGAGTATGCTGTAGAATCCCGGCTAGTGTTAGCCGTGTTAGGGTTAGCTGCTCCTGCGGAGCTCATGATTTCCACAACCTTTCGCTACCGCTGCCGGAAGTAGAATGACCCTGAACCACCGACGCCACATGGGTGTACCTTGGAGGTATATTTGGCCAAATTTAAGAGCCTCCCCTAACACAAAAAGCTAAGAATTACGAGCTCACACTCTACAGTTGTGTATTTCCCTTACAAGAGGACAAATTTGCTTCGGCCGGGAATCGAACCCGGACCACCCGCGTGGCAGGCGAGTATTCTACCACTGAACCACCGACGCCACATACGTGCTCTTTGGAGGCGTATTTGGCTAACTATAACAGCGTCCCATTTAAAGAAAATCTACGAATCACGTGGATGGCTCCCTCGAACATCTCTCTTCCGAATAGTGATATACTTGATGAGGCATACTGAGACATTGCGTGTTTTCCTTGCAAATGGACAAATTTGCGTCGGCCGGGAATCGAACCCGGGCCACCCGCGTGGCAGGCGAGTATTCTACCACTTTTTTTTTTATTAAAATCTTACATCGAAAAGTCTATACATATAAAACACTTCAACATGACTGCCTTGTCATGCGACTCTCATGTTGCTCTGTACCGCCTCCGTATGACGCAGCCAAACGTTTTTGGGTCGATGTTCTCAATTACTGTGGCTAACCTCTTCCATTCGGGCTCTTCCCTCAACCTGTTCTGTCCAACCAGGGATAACGTCCACATCAATTTCGATTTCAGGTATGCCACCGGCGATAGTGCTCGCACGTCGCACTCTACGCGCGCAGTTCGGCTTTTCCATAGAGCATGCAATCCCTCTGCGGCAACCACACTGACGAGTTCAGGGAACCTGGCCCGTGGGAAAAAGAGGAACTTGAGTTCCTCGTATGAGAAGTCGATCGACAACTCCAGCGCTGCACGAAGGTCGCTCCAAAACAGCACGGCTGACCTGCAATCGAACAGTGCATGCCGGAGAGTCTCTTCTTGGCCGCACACATGGCACATACCAGCTCGTGGCACGTCGAAGCCTTTGCCTAAGAGCCATTGCTGCACCGGAACCACTTCGACATGAAAGCGTACAAAGAAGTCCTTTGTGCTGGTCGGAATGGGGAGTCTTCGCACGCGTCTTAACACATCCTGCCCATGCTCTCCGGGTGTTTCATTGTAGCTGCGGCGATAAAGGGGAGGAGGGAAGGAGCTGGATACCGTATCCCAGTACAACTTCTTCTTCTTCACCTTGGACAGGTAGTCCCAGGAAAACTTCTCGCAGAAAAAGGTGATGCTTTTCTGAATCTCCCTGTAGAAGCCAAGCACCCTGGTGTTGGGCACGCCGCCTTTCGTGCTGACGATCCACTGCAGAAGATGGTGGGTTCCTAGGGTCTGAATAGCAGTTCGAAGCTGGGGTCTCGCTTCGTCTCGGAAATATATAAAGTGTAACACTTTTATTTTGATCTCAAGGTTGACGACACCGAGCCCTCCCGCTTGTAATGGCCAGAAGATGTTGGTTCGCCGCATTCTTTCGAATTTGGACTGCCACAGGAATACGGCACATGTCCTTTCAAAGCGATGTACTGTCGCTGCGTCAATGGGCGTAGCCTGGGCCGGGTACAAGATTACTGGGAAGAGCACCGTGTTGCATACGTAGCTCCGGCTTATCAGTGACAGTTTTCTGCCTTGGTACGGTTTGAGCTTCGCCTGAAGTGCGTTGATTTTTGGCTCCCATTTTGCAGTGTCGGCAGTTTCCCAGTCTAGGCTTACTCCCAGGTACCTTCCAACTTCTGAGGACCACTGTGTCTCGAGATATTGCGTAGGCTTCTCTTCCCAGTCTCCTATCCACGCTCCTTTCGATTTGTTAATGTTGAGGCGGGCTCCAGACGCATCACAGAAAGCTTCCACAATCGCAGGGGCGACCTTCACTTGTTCCTTACTTGAACAGATTACCGTGACGTCGTCCGCATACGCTACAAGTTTAACCCCTTGATGAGGCGCCCTCAGCCCACTTATTAGGACGTTGTCAATTATCGCACGGCACAGCGGCTCCAGGTAGAGTGCGAACAAAATTGGCGACAGGGGACATCCTTGCCGCACTGACCTCGAAACTGAGAAGCGTGGACTCAGACAGCCGTTAACCCCGAGCTGCGCCGAGATTTCCTTGTAACAGATTTGATCACATTCTACCATGTCCTCCCCGACTTCGATCCATCGCAGAAGGTCGAAAAGGAAGCCGTGGGATACCCTGTCGAAGGCCCGGTTCAGATCCGCTTGAAATCCGCTAGTGGAGGGCCAACTGTTTTTGCCACCTCGCATACTGTCCTTATCAGGTGAATATTACTTGAGATTTTCCTCCCTTTGATTCCATAGGTCTGATGGGTGCCAATGATTTTCCAGAGCACGCTGTCCAGTCGTCGTGCTAGTATCTTTGCAAGTATTTTATAATCACTGCAGAGGAGGCTTATTGGGCGGAAATCAGACACGGTTGGGACTCCCTTCTGCTTCATCTTCTTCGGAATGAGAACTGTGTTGCATTTCCTCATTGTCGGAGTCATCAGTCCACGATTTCTAATATCCTCAAAAACCACTTCTAGAACGGGAGACAAATCGTCCACAAAGGTTTTGTAGAAAGCTGAACCGAGGCCGTCGGGTCCAGGTGCCTTGTTCCTGGATAGCTTCTTGATTGCCGCAAGAATTTCTTGCTGAGTGATTCTTACACGGCCTTGTTGCCTGTCTTCGGGGTTCACCTTTGGCACTCCTTCGCAAATATCCGCGCATTTCACACGTGTGTTTTCTTCCGCGCTGAAATGTGTTTCGTAGTGCTTGTAAAGCTCTTCCTCTACAGCCTCCGTCCCCTCCATGTCGGTGGCGTCACTTCGTATCTTTGTTATGAATTTCTGTTCCTTTCTTTCTCTTTCCCGCACCAGGAAAACTTTCACCATGGTCTCGACTCTCTCAATGGCTTCTACCCTGCTGCGCACTTGTGCGCCACGGTACCTCTCTCGCATATTTTCCAGTATCTTCTTCTTTATTCCTTTTATGTCTTGTGTGAAACAGCCGGGCGTTTTCTCCTCTGCCATAATTATGGTATTCAAGCTTCCCATTAGCACCTTCATCTCTTTCTTTTTTTCCGCTGCCATTTTCAGCCCGTACTCGATTGCACTGGCTCGTACTTCCTCTTTGAAACGTTCCCACGCTGGGGCGTCTATTCCTTCCTTATTAAGCTCCGCAAGCATCTTTTTTATCAGTGACACGAAGGCTTCGTCGTTCAAAAAGCTCTCCTTCATCTTCCATGGGACCACCCCTCTTTGCTTCTGTGGCACCTTCGACGCCTTAAACTGCGCAATGACAAGTGCGTGATCAGTGAAAGCCACAGGCTTAACTTGGTATTCTGCTCTGCTAGGGCTCAACTCCCCCGAAACATAAATCCGATCTAATCTGGCATGTGACGTGCCCTGCCAGTGCGTAAACGTGACCGGCAAATCGTCGTTGCCGGTTGAAACATCTTCTAAGTCATTTCCCACCAGTATATGTTTTAGTGCTGTTACACTATTGTCTTTGCTTTGTTTCTTATATGTGCAATCACGTTGGTGTTCCACACAGTTAAAATCGCCGGCCACTATCACCTTGCTATCTGTACTCACGAAGTGCGCTAAGCTGCTTTCAAAAAACAATTTACGTTCTGAAGACTCGTTCGGGGCGTACACGCTTATCACCCTCACGATTTCGCCTTGCCATATCATATCAACACTGGCAATGCGGCCGTTTTGTTCCAAATCACAGTCAATAACTTTCATCTTGCTGCTCTTTCTTATCATGACGACAGTTCCTGCGCTTCTGTTCACCCCGGATGCGTGATACACGAAAAACCATTTGCTGAAAGCATTAACCAGTTCAATTTCATCTTCAACAGATGAAATCTTCGTTTCCTGTATGCAGATTACGTCAATGTGTTCATCAAGAAGTATAGTCAGGAGCCAATCTTTCCTTTCTCGTCGAAGTAAACTGTTTGCGTTCAATGTAGCGACTTTTAAGTGAATTCTTCTCATTGTGATGTATCAGTACAGCACTTACGATTTGTGATCTTTCTTGAGGCGCCGTCTTCGTTCTTCAGGTGTTATGAAAGGCGCTGGGGTATAACGGGACTTTCTATGACCTGGGCCAACTTCTTTCCATTTGCCTCCGTCAGAAATGTTTCCAATTCCATCGGTGGCAGCAGTAGGTGGCATCCCCAGTATATCTTCGGTGGTGCTCATCCTGGTTTTGTCGTTGTCTTCGTTGTCAACGTTCATTTCAGAAGCGCTGCTGGTGGTCGCCGTGGCTGGATCCACAGTATCGGCAGCTTCTGAAACGGAGTGGTGGTGCCCTTCTGCCTGTAGGTCCGTCGCTTCGTTGGCTTGAGGTTGTTTGGCCTGAGCTTCGTTGCTCCCTCCGGACCTCTCCTCCCCAGTCGCTCCTTGTTTCAATGCTTCCCCCTCAGCACCAGAGCTCAGCTGGGCCGGGGCTGTATCAACGCTTCCAGGCACTTCGCTCATCGCCTTTGACATCTCGGCCACGTCCATGAGTTCGTCAACCACTCTTTGTTCCATTCTGGCTTTGGTCCTAGACGCGTATGTGCTGATGCAATCTTCGGTTTCATGACCGAAGCTTCTGCACGACCGGCACCATGGGGACCTGCACAGTTTCCTGATGTGCCCCACTTTTTTACACCGCAGGCACAATGGTGGCCTTCCGGGTATGTCAACGAGCACTTGCCCGCCCAGGACGTTTATGATGTGCGGACTGCCGTCCACCGTTACTCCCGCATGGAGTTCTATGGTTACTTTCCGAGTCGTCGTCTCAACGCCTGCGAAAGCCGTTGCATTCCACTTCTCTCTTTGGACGTCTTTGACCTTTCCGAACGTACTCAGCACGTTTATCAGGGCAGGGTCAGGAACATGCATCGGCAACCAGTGCACCGATAATTCCACCTCCTTCTTATTGGGATCCAGAATGACGCATTTTTTCCCCTTCACCAGAAATTCTTTCTTTTTCACGAGTTTCTCTTTCGCTAGCCTCGTGTGCAGTGTCAAGGCCCATACGTGGTTGTACAAATAGGTTCCTAGCTGAGCCACATCTTCTTTTTCGATGACTGATAGCACTCCGTCCGCAAAATCGTCAGCCTTGTAAGGCCTGCCGGATGGGTCCGCATGCAGGAAAGTAGTATTGAAAACAGTACTACCTGTCGGCAACGTAGGCAAAAGAAGCCGGTAACTGTTTGTAGACCCACTCAAAGATTCAGTGACATTCTCCCGGCTAGGGTTAGCCGTATCGTTCGTTGCCCGCACGGAGCTCATTCCGCCCACAACCGTCTTCCAAGAATACCGGAAGTGAACTGGCGAGTATTCTACCACTGAACCACCGACGCCACATACGTGCACTTTGCAGGCGTATTTGGCAAACTATAACAGCGTCCCATTTAAAGAAAATATACGAATCACGTGGATGGCTCCCTCGAACATCTCTCTACCAAATAGTGATATACTTGATGAGGCATACTGAGACATTGCGTGTCTTCCTTGCAAAAGGACAAATTTGCGTCGGCCGGGAATCGAACCCGGGCCACCCGCGTGGCAGGCGAGTATTCTACCACTGAACCACCGACGCCACATACGTGCACTTTGCAGGCGTATTTGGCAAACTATAACAGCGTCCCATTTAAAGAAAATATACGAATCACGTGGATGGCTCCCTCGAACATCTCTCTACCAAATAGTGATATACTTGATGAGGCATACTGAGACATTGCGTGTCTTCCTTGCAAAAGGACAAATTTGCGTCGGCCGGGAATCGAACCCGGGCCACCCGCGTGGCAGGCGAGTATTCTACCACTGAACCACCGACGCCACATACGTGCACTTTGCAGGCGTATTTGGCAAACTATAACAGCGTCCCATTTAAAGAAAATATACGAATCACGTGGATGGCTCCCTCGAACATCTCTCTACCAAATAGTGATATACTTGATGAGGCATACTGAGACATTGCGTGTCTTCCTTGCAAAAGGACAAATTTGCGTCGGCCGGGAATCGAACCCGGGCCACCCGCGTGGCAGGCGAGTATTCTACCACTGAACCACCGACGCCACATACGTGCGCTTTGCAGGCGTATTTGGCAAACTATAACAGCGTCCCATTTAAAGAAAGTATACGAATCACGTGGATGGCTCCCTCGAACATCTCTCTTCCGAATAGTGATATACTTGATGAGGCATACTGAGACATTGCGTATCTTCCTTGCAAAAGGACAAATTTGCGTCGGCCGGGAATCGAACCCGGGCCACCCGCGTGCCAGGCGAGTATTCTACCACTGAACCACCGACGCCACATACGTGCGCTTTGCAGGCGTATTTGGCAAACTATAACAGCGTCCCATTTAAAGAAAGTATACGAATCACGTGGATGGCTCCCTCGAACATCTCTCTTCCGAATAGTGATATACTTGATGAGGCATACTGAGACATTGCGTATCTTCCTTGCAAAAGGACAAATTTGCGTCGGCCGGGAATCGAACCCGGGCCACCCGCGTGCCAGGCGAGTATTCTACCACTGAACCACCCACGCCACATACGTGCACTTTGCAGGCGTATTTGGCAAACTATAACAGCGTCCCATTTAAAGAAAGTATACGAATCACGTGGATGGCTCCCTCGAACATCTCTCTTCCGAATAGTGATATACTTGATGAGGCATACTGAGACATTGCGTATCTTCCTTGCAAAAGGACAAATTTGCGTCGGCCGGGAATCGAACCCGGGCCACCCGCGTGGCAGGCGAGTATTCTACCACTGAACCACCGACGCCACATACGTGCACTTTGCAGGCGTATTTGGCAAACTATAACAGCGTCCCATTTAAAGAAAATATACGAATCACGTGGATGGCTCCCTCGAACATCTCTCTACCAAATAGTGATATACTTGATGAGGCATACTGAGACATTGCGTGTCTTCCTTGCAAAAGGACAAATTTGCGTCGGCCGTGAATCGAACCCGGACCACCCGCGTGGCAGGCGAGTATTCTACCACTGAACCACCGACGCCACATACGTGCGCTTTGCAGGCGTATTTGGCAAACTATAACAGCGTCCCATTTAAAGAAAGTATACGAATCACGTGGATGGCTCCCTCGAACATCTCTCTTCCGAATAGTGATATACTTGATGAGGCATACTGAGACATTGCGTATCTTCCTTGCAAAAGGACAAATTTGCGTCGGCCGGGAATCGAACCCGGGCCACCCGCGTGCCAGGCGAGTATTCTACCACTGAACCACCCACGCCACATACGTGCACTTTGCAGGCGTATTTGGCAAACTATAACAGCGTCCCATTTAAAGAAAGTATACGAATCACGTGGATGGCTCCCTCGAACATCTCTCTTCCGAATAGTGATATACTTGATGAGGCATACTGAGACATTGCGTATCTTCCTTGCAAAAGGACAAATTCGCGTCGGCCGGGAATCGAACCCGGGCCACCCGCGTGGCAGGCGAGTATTCTACCACTGAACCACCGACGCCACATATGTGCACTTTGCAGGCGTATTTGGCAAACTATAACAGCGTCCCATTTAAAGAAAGTATACGAATCACGTGGATGGCTCCCTCGAACATCTCTCTTCCGAATAGTGATATACTTGATGAGGCATACTGAGACATTGCGTATCTTCCTTGCAAAAGGACAAATTTGCGTCGGCCGGGAATCGAACCCGGGCCACCCGCGTGGCAGGCGAGTATTCTACCACTGAACCACCGACGCCACATACGTGCACTTTGCAGGCGTATTTGGCAAACTATAACAGCGTCCCATTTAAAGAAAGTATACGAATCACGTGGATGGCTCCCTCGAACATCTCTCTTCCGAATAGTGATATACTTGATGAGGCATACTGAGACATTGCGTATCTTCCTTGCAAAAGGACAAATTTGCGTCGGCCGGGAATCGAACCCGGGCCACCCGCGTGGCAGGCGAGTATTCTACCACTGAACCACCGACGCCACATATGTGCACTTTGCAGGCGTATTTGGCAAACTATAACAGCGTCCCATTTAAAGAAAGTATACGAATCACGTGGATGGCTCCCTCGAACATCTCTCTTCCGAATAGTGATATACTTGATGAGGCATACTGAGACATTGCGTATCTTCCTTGCAAAAGGACAAATTTGCGTCGGCCGGGAATCGAACCCGGGCCACCCGCGTGGCAGGCGAGTATTCTACCACTGAACCACCGACGCCACATATGTGCACTTTGCAGGCGTATTTGGCAAACTATAACAGCGTCCCATTTAAAGAAAGTATACGAATCACGTGGATGGCTCCCTCGAACATCTCTCTTCCGAATAGTGATATACTTGATGAGGCATACTGAGACATTGCGTATCTTCCTTGCAAAAGGACAAACTTGCGTCGGCCGGGAATCGAACCCGGGCCACCCGCGTGGCAGGCGAGTATTCTACCACTGAACCACCGACGCCACATACGTGCACTTTGCAGGCGTATTTGGCAAACTATAACAGCGTCCCATTTAAAGAAAGTATACGAATCACGTGGATGGCTCCCTCGAACATCTCTCTTCCGGATAGTGATATACTTGATGAGGCATACTGAGACACTGCGTATCTTCCTTGCAAAAGGACAAATTTGCGTCGGCCGGGAATCGAACCCGAGCCACCCGCGTGGCAGGCGAGTATTCTACCACTGAACCACCGACGCCACATGCGTGCACTTTGCAGGCGTATTTGGCAAACTATAACAGCGTCCCATTTAAAGAAAATATACGAATCACGTGGATGGCTCCCTCGAACATCTCTCTTCCGAATAGTGATATACTTGATGAGGCATACTGAGACATTGCGTATCTTCCTTGCAAAAGGACAAATTTGCGTCGGCCGGGAATCGAACCCGGGCCACCCGCGTGGCAGGCGAGTATTCTACCGCTGAACCACCGACGCCACATACGCGCACTTTGCAGGCGTATTTGGCAAACTATAACAGCGTCCCATTTAAAGATAATATACGAATCACGTGGATGGCTCCCTCGAACATCTCTCTTCCGAATAGTGATATACTTGATGAGGCATACTGAGACATTGCGTGTTCTCCTTGCAAAAGGACAAATTTGCGTCGGGCGGGAATCGAACCCGGGCCACCCGCGTGGCAGGCGAGTATTCTACCACTGAACCACCGACGCCACTTTTTTTTTTGTTTTATTTTCATAAAATTTATAAAACACGACCTGTGTGTATTTCTGGTAAAAAGAACACATTGTGCTGTCGACTGTTGACGGTGGCTCTGCCGACCTGGTGCTTATTTTCTCTTTTTCCCCGGCATTACACTGTTCTTCATCCAACATCCGAATGTTTTTGGCTGGAGCTGCCTAATTATAGGCTGAAGTTCTTGCCATTTTCGTTCATCACGAAGCCTCTCCTTCCCTATTAGTGAGAGCGTCCAGCAAAGCTTCGCTTTCAGGTAGATAACCGGCGACTGCACCCCTGCATGACACTCTACCCGCGCCGTCCTCGACTTCCATAAAGCATGTAGCCCGGCCATTAGTATAACACATTGCACTTCGACGTGCTCTTTGTTCGAGCAGTTGAGGAACTTCAGCAATTCATATGTGATTTCCTCGTGGACTTGCAGAGACGCTCGCAGATCACTCCAGAAAAGTATCGCGTTTTTGCAATCGTAGAAAATGTGCCTGAGGGTTTCTGCTTGGCCGCACAGATCGCAGCTTGCTTCCCGTGGCATGAAGAAACCCTTTGCTTCCATCCACTGTTTAGTAGGCAGTACCTCTATATGGAACCTGACGAAGAAGTCCTTCGTTGCTGTTGGCACAGGAAGATGCCTGATACGTTTCAGGACATCTTGTTGCATCAAGTGCGTGAAAGGTTGTCGGTAGAGTGGCGGTGGAAACACGTTGGACACCGTGTCCCAATACAGCGTCTTCCTGTTCACAGAGGCCAGGTAGTCCCACGAGAAACGCTCCAACAGGAACTTAATGCTCTGCCTTATGCTCTTATAGAATTTTAGCGCGGACGCTTCTGTTGCATATGCCTGGGTGGTGACCATCCACTGCTGAAGGTATCGCGATCCCAAAGTTTGCATAGCAGCTCGTAGCTCTGGGGTCTTTTGGTCTCTGAAGTAAATGAAAAACTGAACCGTGATTTTTAGTTCCAGGTTGATCAAACCCAAACCACCAGATTGAATGGGCCAGTAAGTATTCGTCCGTCGCATTCGCTCAAACTTTGAATTCCACACATAAGTGGCGCAGATTCGGTGGAATCTCTGCGTAGTTGTTGCATCAATGCAGGTTGCTTGAGCCGAATAAAGGATGGCTGGAAGAAGGACAGTATTGCAGATGTAGGTGCGATGCAGGAGTGACAATTCCCTCCCTCTGTACGGCTGCAGTTTTCCCTGCAGCGCGTTCACCTTGTTGTTCCATTTCTCTTCATCAGTTGTGTGCGGATCCAGTTTAACACCCAGGTATTTTCCCAGTTCCGTTGAACATTCGAAGCCCATAAATCTATCTGGCGCACTGTCCCATTCTCCGACAAAAGCGCATTTCGACTTGGCGATGTTTACCGCAGCTCCGGATGATTGACAGAAGGCCTCGAAGATAGCGAGCGTTGTCTTTATCTCTCCAGAATTTGAGCAGATAACTGCAATATCGTCAGCGAAAGCTAAGAGCTTGATTTCCTGCTGCGCTAGATTCATTCCGGTGATTTCCTTGTTCTGCAGGATGAAACGACAGAGCGGTTCCAGGTAGAGTGAAAAAAGGGCTGGAGATAAAGGGCAGCCTTGACGAACCGATTTAGTGACACTGAACTTTGGTCCCACGTTTCCATTGACGATCAGCTGCGCTGAGATGTCATTGTAACAGACTTCCGTCCAGCGCTCGAGGTCTTCCCCTATGCCAACCCATCGCAGGAGATCGAAAAGAAATTTGTGGCGTACCCGATCGAACGCTTGCTTCAGGTCGACTTGAACAATGGCTAGTGGAGTTCCCGTCCCCCTAGCTGTTTCACATACCGTTCGCATTACATGAAGGTTACTTGATATGGACCTGCCCTTCACGCCGTAGGTTTGGTGCATGCCGATTATCTTACACAGCAAGCCGTCCAGACGTCGCGCTAACACCTTCGTCAATATTTTGTAGTCTGTGCAGAGTAGGCTTATCGGCCGTAGCTCTGACACTGTTGGTGCTTCTTCGTGGATAGATTTCTTAGGAATCAGCACTGTGTAGCTCTTCCTCATGGATGGTGGCATCAAACGTCGATTTTTGATGTCTTCAAAAACAGCTTCTAGTATGGGCGAGAGTTCTTCCACGAATGCTTTATAGAAAGCCGAGCCTATTCCGTCGGGTCCGGGCGCCTTGTTCCGTGGCAACTTCCTTATAGCGTACTTAATTTCCTTTTGCGTTATTTTCCCTCGAACTTTCTCTCTATCTTCTTCTGTGGCCTTTGGCATATGTTGAAACAGCTCTACATTGTCCCCGGTAGCAGGGTCGTCCCTCTTGAACTGATTTCGATAATGCTCGTGTAGTGCGGCCTCTATTGTCGGCGCATCTTGATGCACGATACCTTCAACACGTAGGCTCGAAATGTGATTTCTTGTAATTCGCTCTCGTTCGTGTAAAAGGAAGACCTTGGTTGGAACCTCATCACGCAGAGTTGCCTGAACGCGACTCCTGACCTGAGCTCCTGCGTATCTCTCCCGCATCCGCTTTAACATTTCTTTCTTGATTTCTCGGATGTCCTCACCGAAGCGTCCAGGATGCTCTTCCTCCGCTTTGAGTATCGTCCTGAGGCTGTCCTTCAACGCTTCCATCTCCCTTTTCCTTTCCATCGATAGCTTCTCCGCACGCTCTAAGGCCATCGCGCGTATTTCTTGTTTGAAAGTTTCCCATGCGGGGGCATTCGCTCCTTCTCTGTTCAGATTAGAAATCATTTGTTTTATATCTTGTCTGAACTTCCCGTCTTCCAGGACGCTCTCGTTCATTTTCCAGGGCAGTTTACGTTTCGTGAACTGTCCCTTTTTACCTGCTTCCAACTCTGCTATGACTAACGCGTGGTCTGTAAAAGCCATCGGCACGACGTTGTACTTCGCATCCTGAAGGTGAAATTCTCCGGAGATATATATTCTGTCTAGTCGCGCATGGGATGTACCTTGCCAATGTGTGTATCTTTCTGTAGTCCCCTCTTTTCCGATTGCTACGTCTTGAAGGTCGTGTTCATGTAACAGCCTCTTTAGTTCTTTCACACTGCTATCCGTCTTATCTCTCTTGTATGTGCAGTCCTCCTGTCTACAAACACAGTTGAAATCGCCTGCGATAATAATCTTGCTGTTTGTTCTTGCGAAGTGGTCCATGCTTGTTTCAAAAAACTGTTTCCGCGTGGCGCCTTCGTTCGGGGCATATACGCTTACAATCCTAATCACGTCTTCCTTCCAGATACAGTCCACGCTTGCTACTCGACCGTTTTCTTCTAGATCACTGTCAATCACCGTAATATTTCTGTCCTTCCTTATCATGATTGCAGTCCCAGCACTTCCGTTTATGCCCGATGCATGCCGCACGATGTACCAGCACTTGAAAGCATTTACAAGTTCTATTTCTTGTTCTTTAGACGATATCTTCGTCTCTTGTATGCAAGCAACATCGATTTTTTCTTCTAAGAGAACACTTCTTAACCACGCCTTCCTTTCTTGTCTCACTAAGCTGTTTACATTTAACGTTGCAATTTTCAAGTGTCCATTCATGTTTAAAGATTTCCTATAGGAAGCTTACTTTTGTCTTTCAGGAGCCTCCTTCTTTCTTCCGGTGTGATGAGAGGGGCTGGGGTGTACCGCGATTTCTTGAGGTTGTCCTTCCACTTCAGGTCATTCCTTCCACCGTCAGCTACGTTTCCCTTCCCACATTCTTCAATCAATAAAGAGGTGACCGATTCCGGGATATTTCGGCTATCGTCTTCTTTTCCTTTCACGTTCAGGATACTGCCTTGGTTGACTTCTAATGTATCCTGCCCCTCCATCTCCTTCACCGCCTGTGCATCACACTTCTCTATTTGACGTTGCTTGTCGTCACTGTTAGATTCGGACACATCATCACTGAGCTCTTCGTCTTTCGCCGGAGTGTTTTCATAGGAAACTACGGTTTCCTTATCGCCATGTTGAGTAGCTGCTTCTTGTCGATTACTGTCATCCCTTTCAATATGTCCCTGGTGGTTTTGCGCTGAGGTGTCGCTGTCCCCCTCAGGGCGTGGATGAAGCGCTGCTGTGTCTTCAACGTCCATCATGTCCGCCACTGAAGCATCCTCTACCGCCGCCCTGGTCTTCGACGCGTACGTGCTCACGCAGTCATCGGCATCATGGCCGAACCTTCGACAAGCCTTGCACCACGATGAGCTGCAGTTTTTCCTGAAGTGGCCAATTTTTTTACACCTGAGGCATAGAGGTGGTCGTCCAGGAATATCCACTAGAACTTGGCCTCCCAGAATCCTCATGATATGAGGTATACTCTCGACGGACACCCCATCACGTAGCACCATAGAGACCCGGCGCGTAGTCGTTTCCGCACCTGCAAACGCAGTTGAACGCCACTTCTCCCTTTCGATTTTTTCAACTTTACCGAAGCCGCTGAGTGCGTTGACTACTGCGATGTCTGGAATATGCATAGGAAGCCAATGCAATGACAAGTGAACGTCTTTTTCATTCGGGTCGATGATTATGCACTTCTTGTTCTTCACAGAGATTTGCTTCTTGGCGACTAATCTTTCTTTTGGCAATCTGGAGTGCAGCGTCAAAGCCCACACATGATTGTAAAGGTACGCCCCAAACTGGGCCACATCTTCCTTGTCGATAATTGACAACACGCTTTCCGCGAAGTCATCCGCCCGATATGGTCTCCCAGAGGGATCAGCGTGCAGAAATACCGTGTTGAAAGAGATGTTACCTGTGGGCAGTGTGGGCAGAAGAAGTCTGTAATTGTCCGATGACGAATTTGCCAAAGAGTCTGTTGTAGAATCCCGGCTAGTGTTAGCCGTGTTAGGGTTAGCTGCTCCTGCGGAGCTCATGATTTCCACAACCTTTCGCTACCGCTGCCGGAAGTAGAATCACCACCGACGCCACATACGTGCACTTTGCAGCGTATTGGGCAAACTATAACAGCGTCCCATTTAAAGAAAGTATACGAATCACGTGGATGGCTCCCTCGAACATCTCTCTTCCGAATAGTGATATACTTGATGAGGCATACTGAGACATTGCGTGTTCTCCTTGCAAAAGGACAAATTTGCGTCGGGCGGGAATCGAACCCGGGCCACCCGCGTGGCAGGCGAGTATTCCACCACTGAACCACCCAGGCCACATATGTGCACTTTGCAGGCGTATTTGGCAAACTATAACAGCGTCCCATTTAAAGAAAATATACGAATCACGTGGATGGCTCCCTCGAACATCTCTCTTCCGAGTAGTGATATACTTGATGAGGCATACTGAGACATTGCGTGTTCTCCTTGCAAAAGGACAAATTTGCGTCGGCCGGGAATCGAACCCGGGCCACCCGCGTGGCAGGCGAGTATTCTACCACTGAACCACCGACGCCACATACGTGCACTTTGCAGCGTATTGGGCAAACTATAACAGCGTCCCATTTAAAGAAAGTATACGAATCACGTGGATGGCTCCCTCGAACATCTCTCTTCCGAATAGTGATATACTTGATGAGGCATACTGAGACATTGCGTGTTCTCCTTGCAAAAGGACAAATTTGCGTCGGCCGGGAATCGAACCCGGGCCACCCGCGTGGCAGGCGAGTATTCTACCCCTGAACCACCGACGCCACATACGTGCACTTTGCAGGCGTATTGTGCAAACTATAACAGCGTCCCATTTAAAGAAAATATACGAATCACGTGGATGGCTCCCTCGAACATCTCTCTTCCGAATAGTGATATACTTGATGAGGCATACTGAGACATTGCGTGTCTTCCTTGCAAAAGGACAAATTTGCGTCGGCCGGGAATCGAACCCGGGCCACCCGCGTGGCAGGCGAGTATTCTACCACTGAACCACCGACGCCACATACGTGCACTTTGCAGCGTATTGGGCAAACTATAACAGCGTCCCATTTAAAGAAAGTATACGAATCACGTGGATGGCTCCCTCGAACATCTCTCTTCCGAATAGTGATATACTTGATGAGGCATACTGAGACATTGCGTGTTCTCCTTGCAAAAGGACAAATTTGCGTCGGGCGGGAATCGAACCCGGGCCACCCGCGTGGCAGGCGAGTATTCTACCCCTGAACCACCGACGCCACATACGCGCGCTTTGCAGGCGTATTGTGCAAACTATAACAGCGTCCCATTTAAAGAAAATATACGAATCACGTGGATGGCTCCCTCGAACATCTCTCTTCCGAATAGTGATATACTTGATGAGGCATACTGAGACATTGCGTGTCTTCCTTGCAAAAGGACAAATTTGCGTCGGCCGGGAATCGAACCCGGGCCACCCGCGTGGCAGGCGAGTATTCTACCACTGAACCACCCAGGCCACATATGTGCACTTTGCAGGCGTATTTGGCAAACTATAACAGCGTCCCATTTAAAGAAAATATACGAATCACGTGGATGGCTCCCTCGAACATCTCTCTTCCGAGTAGTGATATACTTGATGAGGCATACTGAGACATTGCGTGTTCTCCTTGCAAAAGGACAAATTTGCGTCGGCCGGGAATCGAACCCGGGCCACCCGCGTGGCAGGCGAGTATTCTACCACTGAACCACCGACGCCACATACGTGCACTTTGCAGCGTATTTGGCAAACTATAACAGCGTCCCATTTAAAGAAAATATACGAATCACGTGGATGGCTCCCTCGAACATCTCTCTTCCGAATAGTGATATACTTGATGAGGCATACTGAGACATTGCGTGTTCTCCTTGCAAAAGGACAAATTTGCGTCGGCAGGGAATCGAACCCGGGCCACCCGCGTGGCAGGCGAGTATTCTACCACTGAACCACCGACGCCACATACGTGCACTTTGCAGGCGTATTGGGCAAACTATAACAGCGTCCCATTTAAAGAAAGTATACGAATCACGTGGATGGCTCCCTCGAACATCTCTCTTCCGAATAGTGATATACTTGAAGAGGCATACTGAGACATTGCGTGTTCTCCTTGCAAAAGGACAAATTTGCGTCGGCCGGGAATCGAACCCGGCCCACCCGCGTGGCAGGCGAGTATTCTACCACTGAACCACCCACGCCTTTCTTTTTTATTATTAGTATTTTTGCAGTTTTGTAATAAAAGCACTAAGACCGTGGAGGCACCCCGCCGTCCACTTTGGCCGAAGCCTTCAGACTTGTGCAGCGTTGTTTGTCCGGTGGCGGTATTTCCCTGCTGTGCTATTCGTGACCCTTTAGTTCGCTGAGCGCGGATCCGCATCACTCAGCTTTCCTTGGGGTTGTCTTCTCTTTCTTCATTGTGTCGAAGAGTAACTTCAAAGCGTCTGTGAGAGTGTCTGCAGCATCTGTGCGAGCGACCAAAGTAGCCTCTATCCAAGCAAGGGTACCCATGAAGCAGTTCCATGGCGTTTTTGGATTCACTTTGCAGTCTGCGATGGCCATACGAAAGCGCCATATTCCATGGAGTACACTTACCACTAGCGTAGCTGCAGCGTCGTTCTCAGAATAGGCGTCGAACACCAAGTACTTCAGGGACATCCAGTCGATGTTTACATCGAGCTTCGTATGCAGTCGAAAATCATCCCAGAAGTCCCTGGCTCTTTTGCACGTTACGAATACATGGAAGAGAGTCTCCTCTGCTCCGCACAGGTCGCAATTCAAAGACCACGGCACGAAGAACCCTTTTTTCCGAAGCCACACTTTGACTGGCAGTACCTCGCAATGGAATCTGATGAACATATCCTTGGTGCCCGTTGGAACGGGGAACCTTCGAAGCCTCCGAAGGACGTTCTCAGCCAGTGACGAAAGGCCGGGGTGCCGGTACAGGGGGTCTGGTAGGACAGTCTCTATAGTGTCCCAGTAGAGATTCTTCTTTTTCACTGTACAGTGATACTCCCAGGAAAATCGCTGCTCGAAGAATCTGACTGCAGCAGCAACCTCTCGGTAGAAAGCTCTTACATGTTTCTTTCCTAGGTAGCATCCCGCTAGCACCGTCCACCTAGATAGGTGATCTCCGCCGAGCGCTTGTAAGCCACTTCTTAGGAATGGGTCGGAGTTGTCTCTAAAGTAGAGGAAGCGTTGGACCTTCATCTTAATCTCCAGATTGACTAGCCCAAGTCCCCCTCTCTTCAAACTCCAGAAGAGGTTGGTTCTTCGCATCTTCTCCATGGGGGAATTCCAGACGAAGGTGGCGCAGGTTCTGTGAAACTTGTTTATCATCCCGTTGTTATATCTACTGCATTGTGCTGTGTACAGTACAACCGGATACAAACTTGAATTGCAGATGTAAGCTCTGTTGAATAAGGAGAGATAACGGCCATGCCAAGGTATCAACGCTCCCCTGAGGCTGCTAACTTTTGTGCTCCAAAGCTGATCCGTTGGCGTTCGTAGGTCGAATGGGATACCCAAGTATTTGTCTAATCTTGTAGTCCACTGAATACCGAGGAACACGGAGGGTGTTTCATTCCACGGCCCCAGCCATGCTCCAATGGTCTTCTTGAGGTTTACCTCTGCACCGGATAACGTTGCGAACTCCTTGATGGATTCCATAGTCTCATCTATTCCCTCTCTCGATGTGCACACCACCGCAACGTCATCAGCATAAGCCAACAGCTTGACGGTCTCTGCTCCAATCTGCAATCCTGTGATGCGATTGTTAGCCAAAATATTCCGGCACAGCGGCTCCAGGTACGCTGCAAACAGAAGGGGAGAGAGTGGGCAACCCTGACGTACTGAAGTATGAATGTTTATCGGAGCGCTGACCTTTCCATTTATGACAAGTCTGGTGCAAATGTCCGTGTAGCACACTCTTATCCAGTTTCCTAGGTACTCTCCCACCCTTAGCTTCTTTAAAACTTCCCAGAGGAATTGATGATTGACGCGATCGAAAGCCTGTTTCAGGTCCACTTGGAGGATGCCAAGTTTCACAGCCAGAGCTTCCGCTGCTTCACATGCTGTCCTCATGATGTGCAAGTTTCTTGCAATTGATCTCCTTTTCATTCCGTATGCTTGGTGTAATCCTACAACCGTGGTTAAGCAGGCTTCCAGTCGATTCGTTAGGGTTTTCGCCAAGATTTTGTAATCTGTACATACCAGACTGATCGGACGGAAGTCATTCACCGTGGGCGCTTCACCCTTCTTGACAGTCCTCTTCGGAATGAGCACGGTGTAGCTTTGTCGCATAGATGGTGGCAAGAGCTTGCGGGCTGAAATATCGTCGAACACTCTTTTCAGGATAGGTGATAGCTGCGTTGAGAACTTCTTGTAAAAGAGAGATCCAATACCATCGGGCCCCGGTGACTTGTTCCGGCCCAGTTTCTTGATTGCCTTTTCTATTTCTTCCACCGATATTGGTGAGTTCATTACCTCTGATAAGTCCTCTTTGACCGCCGGCAAGTTTTCCAAGTATCGTAGCGTTTCCGGCGAGTCTGCTGGGGGTTGGGAAGTGAAGAGCTGGGTGTACGTCTTGTGGAACGATTCTTGGATTTCCTGTTGGGTTTCTACGGTTGTCTCCCCCACTTTCACGGACGTTATCTGGTTTTCGCATGCCCTTTCCTTTTCTCGCAACAGGAACACCTTGCTAGGCTGTTCCTCTCTCGACAATGCATTCAGCCTGCTTCTAATCTCTGCTCCTTTGAAGCGTCTTTCCATGATGCAAAGTATATCTTTCTTCACCAGCTGTATATCTTCTTTGTGACCACCAGGATTGATGCTCTCCTCTGAAACCAGTGTGAGAAGATCCTGCATTAAGCACCTGATTTCTGCCCGCTCTTTGTGCTTTTTCACTTCACTGAAAGATATAGCCTTCTTCTTGAGGGTTCCTTTAAACATTTCCCACGTAACAGCATTAACTTCATTGGTGGTCCCATATTCTTCTATAAGTTGGTCTAGTTGTTGCGTGAAGTCTTCGTCTTCTAAAATGCTCTCATTGAGTTTCCAAGTGCTTGACCCTGTAACTTTTGAGGGGGTTCTTCGTCTGTTGAAATTCACCTCCACGCTTACCAGTCCGTGATCAGAAAAGGCAACTGGGGTGACGAGATAGTTTTCGGCCATTGCTATCCAATCTGCCGACATGTAGATCCTATCCAGTCTCGCGTATGATGCACCTTGCCAATGAGTGTAACGAAGAGTATTGTCGGACTGTTCTTCCGCTACGTCAACAAGGCTGAAGTCTCTCAACATTCCCTTCAACTCTGCCACACTGGGATCGCTCCGGAAAGTATAGCTGCAGTCCTTTTTGCCCGTCACGACATTGAAGTCCCCACAAAGAATAACCTTTGCTGGAATGTCCACAAAACTTCTCAGGTCACGGAAGAACATTTTACGGTCCTCGCTGCTATTTGAAGCGTAGATGCATAGAAGTCTAATTAGGTTTCTGTGTATGAGAAGGTCGACACACGTGAACCGTCCTCCTTGGTCTAAAACAAGATCAACTACGGTAAAGCTTCGCCGCTTCCTTATTAAAATCGCCGTTCCAGCACTGCGCCCGCAGCCTGCAGAGTGGTAGCACCAGAACTTCTGCTTGAAAAAATTGACAAGTTCGTTCTCCTGGTCCACTGTCGAAATCTTTGTTTCTTGAATGCATACAATATCGAGCCTATGCTCATCTACTGTTTCCATCAGCCATTGTTTCCTGTTTCGCCGGATTAAGCTGTATGTGTTTAAAGTTCCTACTTTAAGCTTTTTTTCCATCATTGAAGGCTTTCAAAAGGACAGCAAGCGTTCTGTTATGTGTCGGTAAAGTGCACATCGTCAAGCTGGGACGTCCCGATCTCTTCCAGCGCAAATTGCGGTCTCATAGCATCAGCCTTCTTCCAGCGGCTTTCTGATCTCGCGTCTCGCCTCTGTTCTTTTAAATAGTCTTTTCCTATCGTGTTCTGTTTGTCGCGTCTTTTACGCTTCACCACTTTTCCCTCCACTTCGACTATATCCATATCGCTGTCATCCTTCTGGCTGCTATCATCATCTTTGCGAACTATCGCTGTGTCTGTGCTGATTGGGGTGTTATCTTGTGTGACGTCCTTTTTCCCTTCCTTGTCTTGTGCATTAATCTCTTCGCTATTTCCTGTTTCTTCATGGTCCATCAAATGTTCCACATTGATTTCATTCACCTTCGGTTTTGTCTTGCTTGCGTAAGATTGCACGCAGTCATCTGCATCGTGTCCGAAAGTCCTACATTTTCTGCACCACGTGGCCCTGCACTGACTGCGAATGTGCCCGATTTCTTTGCACCGCAGGCAGAGTGGCGGTTTTCCAGGCACTGCTAGAAGAATAGGGTCGCCTCGTATATAGATCATGTATGGTATGCGGTCAACACTGTAGTTTTCATTCAAGCGCAGCTTTACAGTTCTGGTCATGGTTTCTATTCCTGCAAACTCCTCGCATTTCCACTTCTCCCGAACTATATCCATAACCTCGCCGTAGTCCGACAAAGCCACGTTGATTTCCTCGTTCGGTATCTGAGTGGATATCCAATGTAGTTTTATTGATACGTCCTTCGAATGTGGGTCCACGACGATACACCTTTTCTCTTTTACCGTTATTTCTTTCTTTCTGAGAAGACGTTGTTTCTCTGCCTCGTTGTCAAACGTGATAGCCCACACATGATTATATCTGTAAGCTCCTATAGCACGGATCGTCTTCCGTTGAACCACTTCCTTCAACGGTGCGTCAAAATCCAATATCTTGTAAGGCTTAGCAGACGGGTCTGCGTGCAATAGAAGAGTTGTAGCAGAAAAATTACCTGCGTTTATGGTGGGCATGATTATCCTGTAGTCTTTTTCGGTACCACTAGGCCTAAGTTCATCCCGGCTCGAAGCCGTTGTCACCGCCCGGAGCGAGCTCATCCTGCGTCCGTACCTCTCGGTGCCCGGAACCAGAATCTCTGAACCACCCACGCCACATACGTGCACTTTGCAGGCGTATTGGGCAAACTATAACAGCGTCCCATTTAAAGAAAATATACGAATCACGTGGATGGCTCCCTCGAACATCTCTCTTCCGAATAGTGATATACTTGATGAGGCATACTGAGACATTGCGTGTTCTCCTTGCAAAAAGGACAAATTTGCGTCGGCCGGGAATCGAACCCGGGCCACCCGCGTGGCAGGCGAGCATTCTACCCCTGAACCACCGACGCCACATACGTGCACTTTGCAGGCGTATTTGGCAAACTATAACAGCGTCCCATTTAAAGAAAATATACGATTAACGTGGATGGCTCCCTCGAACATCTCTCTTCCGAATAGTGATATACTTGATGAGGCATACTGAGACATTGCGTGTTCTCCTTGCAAAAGGACAAATTTGCGACGGCCGGGAATCGAACCCGGGCCACTCGCGTGGCAGGCGAGTATTCTACTCCTGAACCACCGACGTCACCTACGTGCACTTTGCAGGCGTATTGTGCCATAGCCTCCTATATTTGAGAATGCCTGTTCAACGGCGCCGAGATCAAAGAGCACCGCCCATCCAATCCGTTTCCGGCGCCCACCGCAAGGGGCGCTGCCTCCCTAGGATACTGCGCTGCGATTGCCATGCTTTTCTATGAGCGGTGTTGCATCGCGAAACTAATTTTATGTGGCATATTTTCGACATTTTAATACTGCAACGCAGACTAGGGCTTACGATAATTAGTTGAGAAGTTGATAATAGAAAAAAAAAATAAGCGCTAGGTTATTTTCGAGGGTGTTTAGTGATGAAAGGCGCAAACGTCGGAGCCGCAAAAAATATCCATTTTCCGGCAGTAAGATGTTTCACGTCGAATTGTAGCTGACGCTATGAAGCAGGGGAGATTATGTGAACATGTTGTATTGTGACTAGGGAGTGAAAAGGGCTGATGACGACGGATTTTAGTATGGATGCCCCGAGATCTGAGCGAGCTTCACGAATGCACAGATCATCATAGTGCAGCGGTGTAGACTATATACGCATAGAATGTGCGACGCAAAAATGACAGTAAAAATACAAGCAAACAAAATACAGACAAATTATTTATTCGGTTATATATATTCGGGTTATACTCCGCCCCGCTTGTTATCGCATTTCTTTATAGTTTTAGTACCTTCGGTGAGAGGGGCTTGGAGGCGAAAAAGTTTGCCATGTCATTCTTGTCAGTTACTCCGAGAGCAAAATTTGTGAACAGTGTGCGGAAAAACTTGGTAAGCAACGCTTCCAGAAGCTGCCGGTTATGTCAAGGAACAGAGCATTTTAATACTTCCCGCTTATTTAATATTTCAGTAGCATATGCTCCACATCTGCTTTAAGGGGATGTTTCAGGTTCCTCCTCTTTGCTAGCATCACTTGAATGTAGATTTTCAAGCAATGTATTTGTTTTCCAATGTATTACCTTCCTCGTAATGCTTTCTATGCCGGAAGCATTTTAAATAAAAATGAATAAATAATCTCATGGTGGTGGAAAGCAAAAAGTACAAGAATAAAATAAAGCCGTTTGCAATGCTGCCAATGCATGCTCACGTATGTGTGCTTTTGGTCACGAACAGGTGCGCTATTGTTCGTATCGCACATCCTCTGGCAGAGAAGCCCATTTGCATGTTGAAGCCGTTTTCATGAAGTTAAGTCTTTTGAGAAGAAGTACTTGCTTTAGGAGATTTAAAATGATTTAGCCAAATAGTCCCGGGGGATGAGCAACCGCGGTATATTGATCACCCGCTTCTCCTTTTTCTTTCTTTTTTTCTTTTTGTCCGGCGCAGAATAACTGCACCTTGACGTAGCGGAAGATGCTGGTACAAGAGGGCACCACAGCAAGCAGCCTGCTTCTTTGTAAAGATCAGCTTTATTATATTTCTTGAAAGAAAGAAATAAAGAAATCAAAGCGCGGAGTTAACACCATTTCGTAATTCCTGGAGTAGTTCGTTACAATAATGTGTACACATGTACGCATGCAACAGCAGCTGTCAAACCTGTAGGCCACGTATTTGCGCATACAGTTCAAAGCAAGACGCAACTGCAATTTTACATAATGTGAGGAAAAATACACGTATGACACCAAGAGCGCCGGCAGCGTTGGGTTCTCCACTTTTCAATTAGGTTTTTGCGCAGCTCAGAATCAATATCCCGAGCAGTCGAATTTCTTAAAAAATACCTGATTTAATATTAATAAATTTCCCAATCATCCATCCCAGTACTGGCAGTCGTCAACGCATATTACTACTAATTGCGCGAGCGCTCCATAGCATTTGCATTGAGGAGAACCCTAGGATGCGAGCGCCCCAAGCGGCGCGGTGCAGAGGAGGATAGGGGAGGAGGTTGAACGGGCGCTTGGAGGAGGAGTGTCGTTGGGAGGAACCCGAGAGGTCTGCCTGCCTGATTAGGCGGCATGTTTCTCGGGAAGGGAAAGATGGTGGAGAGGAGGAAAGGGTGAAGTGGAAGACCGAGCGGAATCCGCTCGGGGGGAGGATAGCTGCGTCCATGGGCCGACTTCAGGGGAACTGTGCCGGCATACGCCTATTACACATCTGAGGGAAACCCAGGAAAAACCCCAGACGGCACAGCCGGCCCGCGGATTCGAACCGCGGACCTCCCAGTCTCCAAGCGCACGCGTTACCGCTGCGCCACCGGAGCTGGTGAAGAACGGGCGCTTCGAGGCGAATGAGCAGGCATTCTCAAATATAGGAGGCTATGATTGTGCAAACTATAACAGCGTCCCATTTAAAGAAAATATACGAATCGGGAAAACGTAACATCCTGTGAATGCTCTTCTCAATCACGACAAAGTCTAGGATGACTCAAATCTCGATCAGGTGTCACGCAACAACAACAAGCAGCATTATCAAAGAATCGGTTAACGTTTTCCACTTTCCGATATGTCTCTGTTACTGTGTCATGCATTTGCATAGGAGTACGACGTTTGGAAGTAAATAACCCAGTGACAACAATCACAATAAAATAGAGGTGTTCTATACACACACATTTCCAAACTTGTGTTGCGCATTGCGACAACAGCATACAACGAATCGAGAAGCATTGCATGACTACGTATTGCGGTTACCAGCTGTGATGGTTTCGAAATAAAAATAACAAAAAAAAGGCATAAAGACAAGAGGTATACTCACATCCTTTCAAAGTTGCGTCGTCGATGAAGGTCTGATCGGTCTCAGTCGTCGACAGCTAGCTTATAAGACCCTTCATTTTTGTTTTATTTCAAGGGAAGGAAGGATCACGTGAATGCATCGTGGACAGCTTCTCCTTTCGCAGGAGCAGCATGTGAAATGCGATACCTCTTGCCGACGCGCTCGTTTTTCTTCTTCTTTTGGTATGATAACACAACCGCGAAACACCCGTCTGGCTTTTTCCAAACGCTCTTTGGGAACACCAACCACACACACACACAAAAAGAAACCGTTATCGCCCTCGCAAGATGAATTTTCGACTGGTGGTATACGCTGTCTGCCACGTACGAGCTTCCAGCAGTGAGTGTGCCACGTAAGAGCCAAGTGATGTGAGTATTTCAAACCATTTCTTGTGTTACAGTGTATCTTATAGCTAAATGAAATGCGGGCATGTATTTGTTTTAAATTCTTTTTATTGTTTCGCTCAGATGAGACAGCAGAGACATGGTAGCCGATTTCGAAAGAGTGATACCGTAACCGCTGTGCTTTCCATTCCCAATGAGTCTTGCAATATTGTACACATTGCCGGGACATCGTTCTATTACTTGCCTGGGTTCGAAGCTTATTTCACATAGCTTCGAGCACTCGAAGTTATAATAATTGTGCGCGACATTTGCTTCTTTCAAGCAATGCCATAGTTGACGTGTATCATTTTGCGACAGATTTACTCCGTATCCGAGGATGCAATAGCTTGTGCAAGTACTGGATGATCTCCTTGGCCTTGATATCATCAGGCTCCTGTTTATTCAATATCGACGGAATAGTGCTTTCCCGATAGGGAACAAGCTCGTATTTCTGCATTATTCAAATGCCGATTGCTTTTGCGATGCTTTTGCCCGCTAAACTTGAAACGAGACCTAACAAGGGGGGGCAACAAAAATTGCAAAAACCCGCCGGACTGATGAAGAATCCGTTTAACTTTCTTCACATCTGCACGGTCTTGCCTGGAAGCCAGTGTCCTAATGGGTGTTGCAAAAGGCTGCAGTTGCTTTTTAACTTTCGGCGGTACATCGATGTTTCCTTTGCAGAGGTTCATACAAATCTCCCTGATTGTTCGTAGCTGTTCCCTGCTGGCATGTTGAATCAGGTTGTAACGGTCTTCCCCTGTCTTTGCTTCAGCGATCATACGAAGGAAACGAATGTGTTTGTTAAGCCTTTTCATGACCTGTATACGATCTGTCTGTGATCATCCGGGAAAATGTTGGTCCACACCTTATAGTGATCGTTGCTCTGTTGAGACAAGTCGATAACTAAGTATGAGTATGGTTTCTGACAGGCATCTTTATATATCGTGGGCAACAAATCATTTCGCCCGAAAATCTGCCTGGACAGCATACGCAGCTGGTCTGTAGTGCGTGGTGAACGAAATAAAACGAGAGCCGTGCTATTGAATTGTATTGTGCGATACAAAGGGTCGTTGACGAACAGGTATTGCGAGATGAACACAGCCGTGATTGACAGGTGGTGACACCCAGCGATATAAAATTTGCAGATTTCTTTGAGTCTTTGCCGGTCGGCTAAACAGTCGTCAAATATAAATAATGAGTGGCTATAATTCTCCGGATCTGCAGGGATGTCTTGACTGAAATTTACTTCAGGAAGAGTATCGAATACCGGCTGCTTATAAAGATAGATATACCATATTTGCTTGAACGGTTTGTCAAAGAGGACAGCTCTGTGTTTAATTAGTCGTGCCACGAAGGTGGATTTCCCACTTTGACTAGCCCCTGAAATTGACACCGAGGCAGGCGTCACGAACCTAAAAGGTGCTATCACTGTCATTTCGTGCAAGGGAATGAAGTCTGGTCAAGATACGTTTCGTTAGATAAACAAGTCCGTGCTTGCAAACTGCAGGGAAAAAAAGCAAACTGCAAAGGTAGGTTCGACTGCAGAGTTGACGATGTAAAAAAAAAAAGAAGACTCCTCAAGGTTGCCATGCTGGCAACTTCTTATATAAGAACTGTCTGACGCTCAGCTCCTTCACTCTCGAACCTCCTTCTGAGGAGGTATGGTGTTCAGAATGATGAAATATTTTGCAGTGTTCTAACATGTGCTCCTTTTGTTTTCAGTCGGTCCAACGTGTCCGAAGGATCATCGTCGTCATCATTGCATCAGTGTACAAGTAAGCATCATGTCTTCGTCGATCTTGCATAAACTTGACAAGTTAAAGAAATGTGGAGAGTTTCAAAAAATGGCGACAATTCCTAAAAACATCAAATATGATGTGGTTGATGTTAACAAAATTGAAACGAGGTATGGCGAGGCGGTCTACGTAGAAATTATGAAGGATCACGAGCACGTAAAGGTGTTCCTTCCAGCTCGGTTTCATAAACTAAGCACTCAAGACATCGAAGACATGAGGAACACGAGCGGACTCTGGATGGAGAAGAAAGAGCGAGTTGGAAAAGAGGGGAAACGTCTTCTTTCGCCAGACATCGTGTTCGGTCAATCCGAGTAAAAAAATAAAAAGAAATGGTGACATGCCACCTTTGTCCTCCGGCCGATCGGCAGCACTACACAACAGCGCTGGGACTTCAAGTTCATCTGGCTAACGTTCATAACCTTGCAACACCCTGTATCCCATTTTGTGAGACACTCTGTACGCTCCGCAACTATACCAACCGCTATGAGCTTCATCTACATGACAGAGACGACGACGGGCAGGATGTCAGCACATTCTTTCATGAAAACGGACGCTACCTTGCCGGTGTACTTCGACATTTCGGATTTCCGTTACGCTTTTATGTTTTGCTGAAGGCGGAACTCGGTCGACATACGCCTGAGGATGAGATCATATTTGTCACTCAATTTATTCCTTCGAGTGTGCATACGCTGTGGTCGGAACGAGACGTAGAACGTGCTGTCATTGAAGTAGGCACTGAAGTCACCAACAATTTAGAAAAGCTTGAAATGCAAGGGTCGGGATTTTTCTTATTTCGAATTCACGCCTGCATTCTTCATGTCGGTCGTCTCGCGCCACAGCTCATTGGTTGTACCGACTTTGAATTGCCAAACGAATTGAAAAAAAAGTGTCGGTGTCTTCCGAGTGTCGACCTTCACGAGGATAGTGAACAGAACATGTGTTTCGCATTTTGCGTACTTGCCGGTCTACATCCTGCAAAGGGTTCTTACAGACGCAGAGCTTCATCCTACAGGTCATACCTGTCTCAATATGTATTTCCAGAGACGTTTCCTGTAGCGTTCCCGAAAGATGTAGAAATGTTTGAGAAGCAGAACGATGTGAGCATTAACGTGTACGGTTATGACAAAGGTGAAAAATATGTTTACCCGATTAAGGTTGTTGACGACCAGTGCAAGAAGCATGTCGATCTACTGCTGATTGACTTCCATTTTGTACTCATTAATAATTTCAATGCTTTGTTCACACCACCTGGTTATTTTCACTGCAAACGGTGTACGATGGGTTTCACCACCCCGGGTGTACTCGCCGATCATCTACTAATGTGTAAACAACAAAAAGTGTCCAAGACTATTTTTCCAAAGAAGGGTGAGACACTGTCGTTTGCCGGAGAGCATTTGATGTCGGAAGTTCCCTTCTACTGTGTATACGACTTTGAGAGTGTACTATCACCGTGTTCGGGAGGCGGGAGTGTCTACGAGGAACACATCCCTTCATCCTTCTGTCTCCTCGTCATACGCTCGTGCGATTCGTATGTCTTGAAGAAACATATTTACCGTGGTGCAGACTGCGTTTCCGTTTTCATGGAACTATTGCGTAATTTGCATGATGAGCTGTATGCGATGTTGCACGAGACTGTGCCCTTGCAAATGACCCCAGGAGACGAACTCGAACATTCTGAAGCCACTCACTGTAACATCTGTAAAGAACCATTCACTAAGAAGCAGAAAGTGCGAGACCATGATCACGTAAGTGGAGAATTTCGCCAATCATTGTGTCAGGGATGTAATCTGAAACTGCGGATACCACGGAAAGTGCCCATCATTGCACATAATGCCAATTATGACCTCGGATTCATAGTAGCTCATCTGCACCTGCTTCGGAAGACAGATATCAGAGTGATAGCCTCCAGTTGTCAAAAGTTTAAGGCTATAGACATTGGTGTGTTCCGCTTCATAGACTCGTTAAGCTTCCTCAATGCTAGTCTCGACACATTGACGAAAAATCTATGTGACAAAGGTGAATCTAACTTCAGGTGTCTGCGTCAGTTTTTCGTAGAGGAGGACTACTTCAGGTTGGTTGTACGTAAAGGGGTTTTCTGTTATAACTACGTTACCTCTTTTGAACGTTACGACGAGCCCTGTTTGCCATCACGTGACCAGTTCTTTAACCAACTGAACGGATCAGAAGTGAGCGAGGAAGATTACCGCCATGCGCAAAATGTGTTTGAAAAATTTCAACTGAAGAGCCTGGGCGAGTACTCGGATTTGTACCTTCTGACGGACGCATTGCTTCTGGCAGACGTGTTTCAAAACTTCCGAATATGGGCGTTGGAGACGCACAAAATTGAACCACTTCATTTCGTGTCACTCCCGGGACTAAGCATGTCTTGCGCACTAAAAATGAGCCGGATTAATCTGGATTTAATCCACGATCCCGATGCCTATCTGTTAATTGAACGGGGCCTGCGTGGTGGTATGACCCAGTGTTCAACGTGAATGGCCACTGCAAATGTCCCAGGGACAGATCAGTACGATCCCGCAAAAACCAAAGACCATAATTCATTACATGGACATAAATGGACTCTATGGCACAGTGATGCGTGAACCACTCCCATTCGGAGACTTTGAATGGCTGTCACCCGAAGAGGTTGCAGGTTTAGATGTAACCCTTGTTGCAGATTATGCAGACGTTGGTTATTTTTTAGAGGTAGACCTGGCCTACGTACAAGAGCTCCACGAACGACATAAAGATTTACCGCTCGCGCCCGAAAAAATGAGCGTCCCGTATGAGTTGCTTTCAGATTATCAGAAAGACCTGATGAAAAAATTTAACCTCCCACAGCATGATATAGAACCGAAATTACTCCTTACACTGCTTGACAAGAAGAAGTATTTTCTTCATTATCGCAGTCTAAAGTTGTACCTACAGTTGGGTCTTCGGCTCGAGAAAATTCACCGGGTGCTCAGGTTCAAACAAAAACCATTCCTGCGATCCTATGTTGACTTCCATCATGAACTACGCAAGCAGGCAACCAATACCTTCGAACGTAACCTGTACAAGTGTTTAATTAACTCCGTATATGGGAAAACATGTATGAATGTACGAAAGTTCGTCGACTGTCGCTTAGCAACTTCCGAGGAGCAAGTGTTGAGATTCTTGCGTAAACCGAACCTCAAACAATTCAGGGCTCTAAGCTCTAACGTAGTCTTGTTTCAGTTCGCTCAATCGATAATCCGTATGCGACAGCCTCTGTACCTGGGGTTCACTATTCTCGAGCTGTCTAAAGTCATGATGTATGACTTTTATTATAACAACTTGCTTCGGGTAGCCCCGGACACAAGGCTCTTGTATATGGACACAGATTCTTATATCGTGATGCTGAGCGATGAGAAGGCCCTTGCGGAGCTCGCCGATACCCACCTTGATACATCTGGTCATTCTTGTGATGACTCGATGTATTCTACGAAAAACAAGATGGTGCTAGGAAAATTTAAGAACGAAATGCCCCACGACCACATCCTAGGGTTCTGTTGCCTGAAACCAAAGCTCTATGCACTAGACCTCCATAGTAAAAGACGATACAATCGTGCTAAGGGGGTGAAACAATGTGAAGCCCAGAAGTTGCATTATTCAATGTACATAGACTCTCTTAAGCTTGGTGAAGTGTACAAAGTTTGTCAGAACCTCATTGTGCGGAAGGAAAATATAAATAAAAGTGTATGTGTTACGAAAGTAGCTTTAAATCCCCTAGACACAAAGCGTTTCATTTGTGAGGATGGTATCCACACGTTACCCTTTGGGTACGCATCCAATGGAAAGATGTAGACAGTTTTTATGCATATGTTGCCCTACCTGGCTGTTGTTGTTGTAATGCTGTTTTTTATATATATATATATATAAGATTGTGCCTGTAACGACATGGAAATAAATACAATTTTATTGTGTCAAAGTACACTGCAACATGACATGTTGTCTGTCTTTCTTGGGAATTGCTTCCGTACAAGGACGGGTACCAGCTTGTCGTTCAGTGTGAAGTTCGTTGACGAAAATCTCTGAGTGCACTCTCGGAGCGAGAATCCACAAGCGAGCATGCTGCCTACATACAGGCAGTAGAGGCCACATGTAGCTGATCCATAGCCCTGAAGTCTTTTCTTGTTATAGTAAAATGACCTGGTAGGATGAATGAATTGGTAGAATTCTTTGTAGACGGGCTGAATGCCGTAACTATCAAAATACGTAACCACATTGTCACCGGAAACATAAGTCATGGTCCAGTGTTCACCGTTACTGCTCCTTGGAGCTGTGTTAATCACATAAATCCCGGGTATGGCTTCCTGTCTTGCGATTTCATTGCATGCAAAGGTTCCCCGAAACAGTTCTCTGGTGCAGTAGTGTCTACTGAATGCTGCATAGAACTGCCACTCCTCCTTGTTTATTTTTCAGACAAATTTCACTCGTCTGTCTTTGTTGATTTCTAGCACACGTGGTGTTTCGGATACAAACAACACCGTAACTGCTTCTGTTAGATTGGCAGCAAACATTAGGGTCAGACGAACGTTGGCTTGAACAACAGGACAAAGAGCATTCACTTCTGCATCTGGAGTCAGATGGTAATAAAGCATAAATGTCTCTTTTGCATACGCAGCTGGAGCTATTGGTATATCCTTGCGTTTTAGTTTGTGAAGCAGGTGTATATAGGCTTTGGAATAGATGTCTCGTTGGAAGTCGAACTCATCCGTGTACTGTTGTCCACCAACGTCCAGTAGTGCTCGTTTTAGTTTGAAGTTCTCAAGCTTGAATGGGTTTCGTGGTCTGCTACCTTGGTAGGCATCGCTCCTGACCATCAATACTGTTAACTTGGAGGGAACTCGCTCGCTGTACAAGTCGTCAAATATCACCTGAGATTGGTTAGGGGCGATGGTTCTGTACTTAATTTCCAGTCCTCGGAGAAGGTATACTGCAGGTGTTGTTTGAAGTCTTCGTTCTATACCAACAAGTATACTCGGCGATAACTGAACACGTCGGAGATAGAGCACGATACGTGAAAATTCCACAGTGTGCTTTTCTGTTGCACCATCAGCTTGCAAGAGACGAAAATCATCCGACGCTTGACGTAGCACAACTCGAATGTCGGTTCCTTTAAGAATGAGCTTCTGTTGTTGACATATGTCGCTGAAGATTGGGCTGTACATGTCACACAGTGCCGATCCTCTGGTTCGCTTGTAACGAGCGAAAACTCCTTTTGAATCAGATGTGGGAGCATATACCTCACTCGTGCCTAAAGGGTCTGGCTCCTATAACATTGCTGAAAGGGTGTGTGTCTGAGTTACATTGTTGGCATTCGTAATGATGTCCAAGTAGGAACGGTAGCCATAATGTTCGAAACTCGAAACCAAGGTTGAATTCAGGTAGATATGTACGTGTTGAAAATATGATGAACCAAACGCTTGGACAGGTATGACTGCATCAGGTGTTGTTGAAGTGCTTGTTGTAGTTACCGCTGGATCTCCATTCTTTCGAATGATCTTGCACTGAATATGCAAAAAGCTGGATTGAAGATCAAAGAAGCCCCCACCGAGTCCCGGAACATTGTACTCGATCACTCCGCTTGATGTCGGAGCAGATACTGGGAAAAACTCGACGTATTCAGACTTCTCCAAAGCAAAATTTGTAGGTGGAAGAGAGAAGAGTTCCAGCTGGTTTGTAGTACACAGACAGGAATCTTTATGCACTACTGCAATAGACATTTTTTTTTTCTGTCAAGTAAAGAAGTCAGATTTCCTCCGCTTCTCCGCAGGTCGAGCTTTTTTAACGGCCTTGCGTTTTCTTCCTTTCCCTGTGAGTCTCTGAAGTAACTCGTCACGAGTTTTATGCACTGTGCGGTCTACTCCTTTCTTGACGGCTTCTCGAAATGATACTCCTTGCTGGACTTCCTCGGCTATATGTCTTCCAGTATCAAGGAGCTTTCTCCCAACGTATGGCGCTACCTTCTTGGTCAGTATGGGCAAGAAACCCCTCAATACGTCACCAAATATGCCTCCTCCAATCTGATAAAGCTCGGGAGCAGTATAGTGGGGTAGATGCTCTCGCTTTCCTGCACCAAAATGTGCTATGCAACATGGTGGGTTTGTTATATACATTTACGTAGGTGGATCGTCAACCCGACACGTCCAGAGCCAGAAATGAATGGAATGAAATCACCTATCTCGTTTGCCAACTCGATTTGAATGGTTGTCAATTCCTTCGCAGATACATATTTATAGTACAGGTTTGTGAATAAATAAGACATCACATCATTCCTACCCTGGACCCTGAATGGTATCGATCGAAGAAGTGGTGCTGTCACGTCACCCACAAATTCGTTCTCGATGACATCGCAGTATATGAAAATATAGTTTTGAGCAGGAAATAGACAAACGTCTCGTTCGGCGACTGCATAACTTGAGAAAGTTGTCCTCTTTACGAAGCCCAACATCAAAGCCAAATAAGGATGAAAGGTCACATAGCCATCGTTCATGCGTTCCAGGTGACAAATTCCGTTGTATGGGTTACATACGAGGAGACGAGCATCTTGCGACAAATGAAGTTTTGTTCGATAGGCATGGTTAATGGAATTAACGAGGTCCTTCCCCGACTCGTAGTAGCCTTCTGGAACTTCATACTTTACTGTTCGTGAACGATAGGTAACTATGTTAATCGTTTCTTCCGTATCCACCTGGTATTTGAGTAGCTTCACGGGTGACCCTCTGTCCAACTCTCCACAGCCGATTATCTTTTCAGCCATGCCAAGCTTAGCGGCAAGAGTTGCGCTAATTTCCAAACCATAGTTCAGAGGAAGTTGTATCTCATAATGACCGCTACCACGTATAATTCTTGTCTTATGCTGCAATGTTTTGCTAAAAATTGTCTCAAAGACAAGATAATGTTTTCATTAGCGTTGAACTTGACCTTTTCTGTTGCTTCAATCGTAGAACCAAGGAATGTCGTTTCCGATATACTATTGACTGTGTCAGTTACATTTTTAATCGCAAAAGGGATGTTGATTTCTGTTAAAGCGGCCTCCCACCTACCCTCCAACATCTGTGGATGGGCTAGCTTTACTCGGAACTTGCTCATTGTGTTGTCGGGAAACACATCCAAAGATGCATTTGAGAGCAGGTTCACATAGAACTGGTCAACCATGTTTTTTTTCTCTTTTTCTGATGAAATTTCTACGCGTACGCTTAATTTATATCGCCAGAAAATGCGTTGACGTTGTCACAGCGAAACTAGCGTGCTGCGGTTTGAAACCGAAATTACAGTCGGTCAATAGCTTGAAACCAGAGGGCATCTGGCAACACCTAGGAATTCGAAACTGAAACCAGAACTACACGTGGAGCAACCAAGCTTTGCGTCCATTCATTTAAAACCGAAACCGAAACTACAGACGGCCAAAGCTTGAAAACTAGAGGGCGCTTGGTGGGAACCGAAACTACCTGGCGCTCTGACGGGGCAACCAAACTAGGTGACGGACTGACGTCAACCCGATCGGAAAAATACTATTAAATGTCATCAGATGTTATTGCCTGTTATTAAATGTCATTTGTGTGTTATTACATGTCATTTGCGTGTTATTACATGTCATTGTGCGTTATTACATGTCATTGCGTGTTATTAAATGTCATTAAACGTGCATCTAGGTGCCCATCAAACACTATCGACACGTGAGTTCCCATTGTTTACCCGAGTTAACCGTTACCTTATCCTGGCGCCGCATGTTATTGAAACCTGGGAACCCATTGTTCACACTATCGATACATGATTTCCATTGTTTTATGATATATCTTATCGTGCGTGTGCGTGTCGCATGTAACCTGAGCGGCCCATTGTTATAAGATCTTATATATACCACTACTCTCTTCCGAATAGTGATATACTTGATGAGGCATACTGAGACATTGCGTGTTCTCCTTGCAAAAGGACAAATTTGCGTCGGCCGGGAATCGAACCCGGGCCACCCGCGTGGCAGGCGAGTATTCTACCCCTGAACCACCGACGCCACATGCGTGCACTTTGGAGGCGTATTTGGCAAACTATAACAGCGTCCCATTTAAAGAAAATATACGAATCACGTGGATGGCTCTCTCGAACATCTCTCTTCCGAATAGTGATATACTTGATGAGGCATACTGATACATTGCGTGTTCTCCTTGCAAAAGGACAAATTTGCGTCGGCCGGGAATCGAACCCGGGCCACCCGCGTGGCAGGCGAGTATTCTACCACTGAACCACCGACGCCACATACGCGCACTTTGCAGGCGTATTGGGCAAACTATAACAGCGTCCCATTTAAAGAAAATATACGAATCACGTGGATGGCTCCCTCGACCATCTCTCTTCCGAATAGTGATATACTTGATGAGGCATACTGAGACATTGCGTGTTCTCCTTGCAAAAGCACAAATTTGCGTCGGCCGGGAATCGAACCCGGGCCACCCGCGTGGCAGGCGAGTATTCTACCACTGAACCACCGACGCCACATACGTGCACTTTGCAGGCGTATTTGGCAAACTATAACAGCGTCCCATTTAAAGAAAATATACGAATCACGTGGATGGCTCCCTCGAACATCTCTCTTCCGAATAGTGATATACTTGATGAGGCATACTGAGACGTTGCGTATTCTCCTTGCAAAAGGACAAATTTGCGTCGGCCGGGAATCGAACCCGGGCCACCCGCGTGGCAGGCGACGTCTTGAATTATTAATTAGGACGTCTTGAACAAAAGCCAGATACCGATATGGGGGACTGTCCTAGATAAAATTTACACCACGTTTAAAAATTTTGAAACACACACGTGTATTAAAATATCCATCCCTGAATTTTGACATGCAAATGACAAATGAGCGAGCAAGCATCCTCGCTACTCACCTTTTTGGTGTTTTACGTCGTTTAAAGTGCCAATTGTTGCGCCCACCACAAGCGCCACATTCGCGTTCACCTAAAATTGCTCCTCTGTTGAACTGTCCTTGTCGGCTCGCATGGCCGCGCCCATGAAATCGACAATCAGCTGTTCTCGTTTGGTGGAGCATGCACCAAACTTTTTGCAGTTCAGGGTACAGATACTTAATACGAGTGGGAGAGCTTCGGCAGTCTTCCTGTGGATTCGTGGGTGCATCAACGAAGATGGGCGTAGCTTTCGGGATGGCTGTGTGTGCGACAGCAGATATCTTTTCTCGTCTGTGCATGTGCGTTAATAATTGGGAGTTTACGTCGCGAGACAACTGAGATCACCGTCTGTGCATGTGTACGTGCGCGCTCTTGTTTAGGAAGCTTGTACTATGCCCTGATACATATACAGTAATATGAAGGTTATACTAGTGCGCGCAAGTAACGTCTGATGCAGGTCCCGGGTCTCGTCATCATACAGTGAGGAATACTGCGACCAACTACGACACACTTGATTGAAAGCATTGCTGTGAGTTAGCTTGTTTCCCGACTGAACTTGCATTTTTGTAAAACAACTTCAATATAATGCAGTTGTAGCGGGATAGTTGCTTGGTTTTGTGGCGTATTGCGCTCACTTCATCTGCTTTTTCTTGGGCCCCGCTTGGGCTATCGCGGCCTCAATGGGGGTCCTGACACAAGGTTTGGGAAACACTGAGGCATACCGTATATTGCTAAATGTGACATATTGTAGTGTACTGAAGCCAGCTTCACTGTTGTATTGTTTCTTCGCATGGTTATTTCTTCAACATTATTTGAATGAGGAATGCGAAGAATGAGGGAATGTATGCCTTGCGTGTTATAGATGTTCTCTAATTGCTGACCTCCGCTGTTGGGCTAAAGTCCAGCAACTACACAAAAAGATTAACAAATGTAGAACAGGAGACAGAAATACGGACACAACGACATGATTGAGATAATGATATGCTGTCAATTTTTTTCTGTGCCGCTGGTTCTACATTTTATGAACATGTGCCACATTGCCAGCACCCTTTCCCCCTTGCTACGAAGAAAGCCTCTCAGTAATAAAAATGCAGCTTGTCAAATGCACGTAAACAGTGCTTACATTTTTTGGGGTCTTCACTCATCTAATGTTTATGCCAGAAAATGCTCCCCCAGTTCACATGCCGTACTGAATATGAGCGTGGTCCACAGCCACAAACTACATTTTAAATTAGCACTGCAGTATGTTTATCGGCACACATGAAATTACCCTTCATAAGTGCATCATGCGAGCTCATTGATTGTGATGCTAACTGCTCATGAAAGAACATGGGGTGGGGTGAAAGACACTGGCATCACATGTTGCGTCAATAGCAGTGACTTACCCACCAGGGCCGGTGCTAGGGGTGCGCGGGGCCTGAGGCAAAGGCACATCGCGGGGCCTGTTTCACACAAGCAGTAATGAAAAGATAAGAAATGGTAAGATTTTCGCTGTGGGAGATTTTAGCAGTATGGGAAATGGCAGCAGGAGAGAAGGGTGCGAAATCCTCGGTATAGCTTGCAGGGTTGGTGGATTTTTCTTAAAATTGGAACTTTTTCCCATCACATGACGGAATGGCACATAGCATATTCTTCTCTCATTTCTGTTTTAATCGAACATCCCGCGTGCGATTAAGTGCATACTTGATGTTTAAAAAAGTAATCCGTGGCTGAGGGCTTCGTGCGCGGGACCTAAGGTGGTCGCCTTACCCTATCGCCGGTCCTGGTACTCACTCAGCAGTGACGTCACTAGCAGGGATTTTTCACTGAAGCCTGCACCTCAACGATGTAATCCACATCTTGATTGCAGAAAAAGTAAGAACATGTTTGTTATTACTTGGTAAACAGTTGAAACTTGTTAATGTGATGACGGTCATTCTCGTGGATTTTGGCAATAAAACCATTTTAGGATAAAGAACACCTCTTAAGGTGTAAGCTATGAAAAGTAGTAAATTGAGTTAGACATAGTGAGGCATTTTAAAATACCTTTTTTCCTTCATCTTTTCAATGTTGACATACATCTGCTTGTGTAACTGTCAACTGGAGAACAAAACGTCACGCGCATACGAGACCAAAGTAGTTGGAAAGAGGACGTCGAGCCTTTCAAAAAGACACAAAACACACTATATGTAGCTCCACTATTAGCATTTTTCGGAAAGAAACTATCCGAGATATAACTGGTAATCGCAACGCATAATGTTCACTGCCCTAATCTCTGCATTCCACTTAAAGTTAAACTACATAGTCTAAGCAACCCGTTACAATGGTAGTTCAAATGAGGAATAGGGAGCAAAATATAGAGGCAATACTTACCACTAGCAGAATGTTGTGTATCAGTCCAGTGCTCCACGTTACTTGCATTTGGAAGCGAGAACGGTTATCCTTGCCTTGCAGATATCACACTACACTCACACGATCAATGACTTGTAGAGCAACAAACGACCCGTCGCAACACCCAGATAACTGTTGAAACATGCCGCAAGTAACACCACAACCGCCACATTCGCACATTCACAACAGCCCCAGCAGAGAGAGGCAAAGAGCACATTGTTGCCAGGACGGTCACAGCGAAGTGCGAAGAGTGACGGCTTATCAGACAAGCTTGGATTTGGAAGTCCATCAGAACTTGGGGCGGTTCCAGACCCTCAGTCAGGCTGCCAGTGTGAAGTTTTTAGCTTTGGTAAAATTGTGCATACACAGTAAATCCGAAAACACCCTTCTAAGTGTAAATGACATGTTCCAGGGCGCACTCCTTTTTTTACACCTCTCAAATGAGAGTGTTCGAGTACACCTTTTTGAAATGGTGTTTTCTCCGAGAAACGCCTTTTCTAAATGGTGTATTCTGCTATAAACACCATTTCAAAAGGTGTATAATGCCAAAAACACCTTTTTAAGCACCCATCTATATCAGTGTTTTAAC
Source organism: Ornithodoros turicata (assembly GCF_037126465.1). Classification (NCBI taxonomy): domain Eukaryota; kingdom Metazoa; phylum Arthropoda; class Arachnida; order Ixodida; family Argasidae; genus Ornithodoros; species Ornithodoros turicata. Next base: position 219,118,846 of record NC_088201.1, read on the forward strand.
AGGAATACACCAATCCGCATGGTGCCCCTGACCAGAATGGCACGTGCAACATCATTTACTGAAGCCCAATTAACACCATCTCGCGTATGATGTGAATAGTTTTCGTACTTTCTGTGACTTGGGCAAAGTTGAATTTCTCCGTTGTATTGTTCACTCGCTCACAACACGCATAAAATACACGAAATGAAGTACTGCAAAACTATATATGTCTCTATTTTATTCCGAAAATGCATACCTTGAAAGTGGTATCCAGTGTCGACACAATCGTACAAAACATCCCGCGCACACAGTAGTGAAGTATTTCACACGTACACATGCCTCATGCGGCACAGTGTCGCGTCGCAAAATTGACACCCAATGACCGGCTGCAGTCTGAGTTCTTCTGCCGACCCACGATGAAACGGCCCGGCTCTCTGTCGGCTCTCTCTCTGCTCTGAAGCGCTAGAGAGAAATGTGTCTGAAATAGGGCATTCAATCGCAAATTAGTAATGTTCAGACGCAAGTGAGTAAAACTGAGTAAAATGGTCATAGCAACAACGACATTCGTTCACCCAGCTTACTGTTAACAAAGTAAGGCTTGCAAAAACGAGACTGAAATTAGCAGAATCGACACCGGCCAAGAACTGACTGATACACCTGACGGTACACTTAACTGGTACAAGTACACTTACACTTACCTGACTGGACGCAGGACTGCAGCCGCCGCTCGAAACAAACAAAAACATACAGCACAACAGTCGTGGTATGATACAAGTGAAGCTTGACCACACACTTCTATCACACAGCTTACCCGTTACGACGCAAAATCATACCCTCCTTTGTTCTTTCATGGTCTGCAAAAACGAGAATGGAATTAGCAGAACTAACACCGGCCATGAACTGAAACTTTATACTTACCTGGCGGGACGCAAGACTGCAGCCGCTGCTCGAAACAAACAGCAAAAACATACAGCACAACAGTCATGGTATGAATATAAGTGAAGCTTGATCACACACTTCTATCACACAGCTTACCTCTTACGATGCAAAATCATATTCTCCTTTGTTCAGTAACGGACGAGCCAACGCTGACAGAGTTTGAAACATGGTGCAACCAACGGCATTACGATGATGCTAATGGCGATGACTCCTTCGTGACTATGCGAGGGCGAGGCACGGATGCGCAGAATCAAAATGTGGAGCAAACCTGTCGCATGCGCATGATCCTCATGTGGTCGTATAAGTTGGAAATATATTGTATACTGAACTGTATAAATAATACGAGGAACCGCTTTCTCAAAGCCAAATGTATTTAGAGTTTAAATATACAGCTAAAGGGTGACAAAGTGACATTCAAGCTACAGCATTTAATCATAAGTTCAGATTCAAATACTGCTTTGTTCAGAGAGCCGATAACACGAATCTCTCTAACCCCCAGGAGTGGCGTACACCTCGCATGTTTTTTGCAGCACACCCAGAAATTGCTTATATTACCCATACAGCTGGTCTCCCGATGAATAGACCCACAAATATAAACTATGCCTCTATATACATGTACCCCCCCCCCTCCGGCAGTATGGGATGCTGTGTACCCCCTTGAGGTCGACCTCTAGTGCTTTTGCAACGTCGCATGGGATCACACTGACATGATATTTCTTTCCTAACTTAACTCGCTTTTGAAAACACTCTTTCTGACATGCTTTCGGCTAAAACGGTGTAACACGTGGTGCGGAAGGGTGTAAATCACTTCAGCACCTTTTCTGATCACAGCATTTTGAGTTACCAAGGGTGCTTTTTTAAAAACTCTTTTTTAAACACTGCCTGATACACTCTTCATCATGGTCACTGGAGTAAAAAAAGGTGTATATCACTTAAAGCACCCTTTTTGTGTAGAAAAGGGTGTTTTGGATTTAGTGTGTAGCTGCCAGATTCTGGTTTGACCCGGGAATATTATTATATCTGATTTTCTAGACTTCGAAAAAATGCCAGTATTCCCTGTATATGACCAATATTGGGGAATGCCAATATGGCCACTGATGAACCAATATTGGCAGGATCTTGGTAGTATTGGGCCAATATGCCCAACGACGAGCCAATATTGGTAGAACATTGGGAATATAGGGCCAATATGCCCAATGGTGAGCCAATATTGGCAGAATCTGGGGAATACTGATCTAATATTGGACTGGTATTCCCAATGTGCAGCCAATATTGGGCCAAGCTGCTGTGCTGCTTGGGCAGGTTTCGATTTCACGATTCTACGGTTCTGAGGCTGGAACACACACAAATAAACACAGACGGACAAACACAACACATCCACACGGTATCGGGCTTTTTCGTCGATCGTCACTATTCAACTCTACGACTTCACAACCAAGAAGCCCTCCAGGAGAATGGCGATGTTCGCGACAATGTTCATAATATAGCAGGTGTCCACCATAGTTGGAAACAACACCGGGAACTAATTTGGTGACTTACGACACGAAGTCAGAGTTCAACATACTCAAATTTGACAGGCGAGCAGCAGAACAAAGCATTAACTGCAATGTCAACAGAATCCTGATAGCCGGCGAAAAATACAGTAAACAATTCGTCCAGGCACGCTACTCTCGTTCCCAGCCCACCGCAAAGAGCCACATCCTGCGGGGAACTATTTTGAGACGCTGGAGTCACGCCTTCGCTGCTCAGAGGCTGTCGACCAATCAGAGACTATTTATTTTGAAAGTTTGAATCTCAAGCGTTTGTATCGCAAAAGTTGATTTTTACGGCTTTATCTTTGTACCGTAGATTTTTTCGTGATTTATTTCGACGAGTTTATTCTCGCAGTTTATTTTGCGAAGTGTAAACCAGAGTGATCCCCTAGATACCTACTGCCTTGTAAAGCGAAATTGATGATTATACAATCTTCTCATTTATAACCTCACTTTACATACTGTCACCTAGTATGCGGCACTACAACACAAACAAACCTCAGCAGACCGCTCATTTGCCAGAAAAAAGTGATTCATCTGACTTCAGGTGTCCCCTTCTTTTCACTCCACGCAGTTTCTTTTTCAAAAATTTAACATAATGAAAACAACTAACTTGCATAGTCACCGTTTGGCAATTCTTTACAGTACGCCAATTAAGCACAACTACATCTTTCGCAAGCTAGCCAAATTCACAACCAGGCCGATCTCCTACTCTTTACGTAGGAACGAACTTTACAATATCGCGGGTTTAATAACCAAATATGGTTTACAGCTGCTATCACAGAAGCCGCCACTTCCCATTAAAACACAACTACAAAATAACATCATTGTTGAATCACTTTCACACCGGTCAATAATTAGGTCATTATACGTTGACTGATATCTATGTGCATTGCATTTCTGCATTTCATTCTGTGTTTTACAGCTTGATTTGTTTTAGCCTGACTGAGGAGGGCTACCTGCTTTGATGGACCCTATAAGGCAGTCACTTTAATAAACCGACAGAGTGAGATTAAATGCAGACAACATGAAGGATAAACGCCAGTGACACAAACACTCTGCGGATGTGTCACAACTACTAAGCAATGCGAAATAACCTACCTTTCGTTAGGACATGTTTCTGTGCGCAGGCATGTTTACCTACAGCATCAAATAAGATATAATTCGCTTTAATGAAGCAAATAGTGTACACAGTTAGGGTTGTCTCAGGGTCGGCGACTGAAAGCCAACGTGGAATCCCGTCAGTGGTCCAGTTGACCTCTTCTACCTTGATGTAGTATTCGCAACGCATTTTCCAAGAATGCAGATGCCATGCTGTAATGTTTTAGTTGTTTTTAGTACGTAGTTTCCTTAAGCCAATGTAGTCATTGAATGAACGTCTACAGCTAATCTGTCTCCGTTACCGGGGTGCGATTTCGTAGGAAACATTGCGCGGGAGAAACACAAGCAAGAATGTGCATTGTTTCCATAAAGTTGTCCAAAGAATAGTTGAATGAGCACTAATACATATGCCACTCCTAAACGAGTGCGTTATGTTCATAGTGCAGAGTTAAAGTTGGATTGGGACAGATCATTTCCAGTTTATGCATCAGCGGCGTATGCACCATTATCACATTCCTGTTTAATTGAAATGTTAGTGTTTAGTTGTCGCCGTGTGTCAGACCTCTTCGGCGCCCAGGTAATACTCATCAATAATGCACACTTATCACCAGTCCCATACACTCCCATCCATTGAGGTGCTTGTGCTATGTCGAGATGTAAGCATCATGATTATTGCACACCTGTCGAATTCCAGGAGAATAGCTTGGTTTGGTTTTGAAAGAATGTGAATACACACGTGCAGTACCACAAAGGAACGATCAATACATTTGTGATTTGTCGCTAGAGACACCACAGCCGGCGCGAGGACTGGAGGACGGCACACGTCCCCATCCAGTGATGGGAAGTACTTGAAGTACCAAGTACTACACCAGGTCAATTTCTGGGTACTTGTACTTCAAAGGGGTCGTAAACAGGCCGCCAAACATTTCACAAATAATGATACCCCATGAAAGAACACAGGTCATAATACAAAAACATACATTTCGTTCGGCTCGTGGCAGCTCGGTGGCCATATAAATGCTTTCGAAGATGAAAAACCTGCGCGCCTCTCTCCGCCACGCATACGTCACATGGCTACGTTGCCTTTTGCTGTCCAATCAGAAGCCGAGTTCCGAACATGACGGTTCGAATTACCAGCCAATAAACAGACATCATCATCAGCTGTGAGGCGGGGTGCTCCGTTTGTTTGTGTGGAACTACATTTTGCGCTCCGTGGTTCCGAAGTTCAGCGTCATGACATCTCCAACATCTTCGGCTGGCGCAAATGTCAACAATGGAGCTGCTATCATACGACGCGATTCGAACCCGGGTACCTCCCAGTCATGACGTGACGCTAGCCGGCACGCTAACCACTGTGCCACGTGAGCTAGTGCCGCGATGCCGCGTGGCTGAATCCAAAGTACGGCAGCCCAGCCGTGGGAACCATTTGGAGATGACGAAGATGACCTACCAAAGATTGCGGAACTGTAGCGCAGAATATTCATTCGCGCTCGCGGTGTGCTGCGTGCTACTGCGCGGAAAACGTAGTTCCGGTGTGGTACCTAAACTGAACACATTTCTTTTCCAGTGTGAGGTATTAACTGTTTAGGTTTTGAATGAAACACATTCACCTAGTCCATTTGCGCCAATGAAATAAAATCATACGTGGAACCCTTGATCGTAATTGGTGAGCAAGGCGCCACGTCAAAATGATGTAAAGTTAGCGCGCAGGGCTGAGCTACCCTTATGAAAATGGCCTATAGACTGGGTACCATAGCACCTATATATTCCTATATCATTCTATATGCTTGCTGTGCCTATGGTTAAAAATTTATAAAAATTGTATACAGATGTCTATACACATGTTGAATACAAAGTTGTATATAGAATGCATTAGATAAGATAAGATATATGCATAAGATTGCACGGAGACATGTCTTTTTCACACACTCAGAGAAAAATCTATACCTTTATAGGTTTAGATCGCCTGTTCAATAACTTAGCCCTTCTTAGGTATTATTTTATACATCGGTTACCAGGTATAAAAAATAGTCCTCAACAAAGGGCTATATGCCATACCTTTAGGGGTATAGCTCTATACCCCTGTGAAGGTCTGCACGAGTATCATGATGATGTTACATCACACCTAGGCATAGGTATTTTTAGAGGAGCGAACTAGAAAAATCACCTTTGGAGGAAAGAAAAGTTTTTGACTTACACACACACATGTACTACAAACACACGCAAACGCATATGGCTGTGAAGTAGGACGAAAAGCTCCTGAACATTACTCCGCATGTAAAAAAAAAGTATGTGGAGTTCAACTGCAAAGAAAATTTTCAACGAGCAAGGTCGCTCTGCGCAGTCATCAAATGTGTATCACGATGTATCGCGAGATAGACATTTACAGAGCAACATATACTGATATACTGGTGGCGACTTGACAAACTGTGGAGCAGCTTTCGTCTGGTACGCAACCCTAAGGGGGAGGACATCTAGATTCCACATTCCAGCAATCAAGATTTTATGCAGCCATAAACTAACCATGTGGATTTAGATAGTACTGTACTGATGTGTGCGTTTCTTAGTTAAATATTCGTTTAACTTAGCTGATACCGTCTCAAGAAAAAATAATAATGATGTGATACAGCACGTTGCAGAAGTAAAGGTATAAAAAACCATAAAGGTATAAAGTAACAGAAAGTATAAGCAGCCTCATCGTACCGTGAAAGGCATATCCTGGTGGTCTATTGCTGGATGCACTTTCCATGTGTATATTAGTAGAATGCGCTACTCAGTCACAACAAGCACAACATTCTCGCATGGGCAAGACATTAGGGCAACAAAAACAATACACAAAAACTGCCTCTAGTTTGACAATGTCGTTCACACGTGCCTTTTGAATAATTTGTGTTCCCGCTGAATTATATGTGTGTCTCATAACCTGTGTACTCGTGTGCTTGTTCAGCAGTTTCTGTGCCCGCTTAATATGTGTGCCTTTGTTGGAGCGCACTACATTGCTCTGCCGGTGAGGAGTGGCATGACACCGCGTATTCTTCCGCAGGGCTCTCCTTGCTTTCACGCCCATTGTCTGCGTTGCACCTCGTCGTTGACAAGGATGACAACCGTTCTTTTCACTGGGTTTGATTAAATACAAGAGAGGTAGGTCAACCTAGCTGTGATGCATCGTACGACGCCGACGTTTTACTTGTATTTGAGCATGAAGTACGTTCATTTGCAGACATCGGTGGACACATTTCAAATGGCGGCAGACGAGGATCGGATACATGGGTGAACGGATGGCGTACATTACAAGTGAGGCTAATTGTATCCTTTCATTCCAGATGACTGTGGGACTGTATTCGTTGCAAGGACGTAAGTTACAAAATGGTGTATCGTTTCCAGCTTTCATGTGAGAAGACTGCGAGCTGGTGTTAACTTCGGTTTCTTTGCAGATAGTTCTCCGTCTCAACGGTCACTCATATGTGTGCAAAATTGCAACTGTTTCTCACATCGAAGCGTGTCTGGTGTCACTTCCTTGGACAATTGTTCGTCGGCCATTTCGTCTGAGGAACTTTCGTGTTCGTCACTAAGAATGGTCTTGATCGAGCGTTGCGGTGAATGCCTGTTTGAAGTTTGACTGCCTGATGCATTGGATGAGTTGTGTGTCCGTGCAACGTGTTCCATATGTGTGCGTCGGCGTTAAGTCAACCGTGTATGATTTCTGTTCGGAAAATAATGATGTACTGGATGCCAATCTAAAGGTATGTGCACACCTTTTCAGAGTATTCGATCTCTCCACTTACTAGGCCATTTTGCGTTTGTCTGAAATGTAACATTTGAGCAGCTACCGAAAGTGAAGAACTGTTGCGTTATGAGTAGTGATTTCTGGCCCCCAGGGTACTGAACTTACATCTTTTGCAAGGTTGCAAGGTTTGCCATCAAAGCATAAAATCCTGTAACTTCGTAAGTGATGTCCAAATGAAATGGGTCGTCTATACCGCAGCAGGCCAGGCTGCAATCTGCAAGATTTCATGGAAGCTTATTTTCGTTCGTACTCCGTATGCTGGTTTTTTAGGCATCATGGCGGAACGGATGAACGAAGGAGGACACAGCATACACATTATCTGACTTTATGTGTAGGCAATACAAAAAAATGTTGAAGTACCGGGAAGCAGCGGACGGGCTGTTTATGTAGACGGCGTAGGTGAAGAGCTTCGCTTGTAAACCCAGAACAACAAGTTATAACCATCATACAGGCATGGCCTCGTGGTCTTGTATTTTTTTGTACTCTCAGTTGAGACACAATAAACATATCAGTATCAGTATACTTGTAACAGACAGCACCTTATGTTTTTCATATGTTAGTAAACTCACTTTAATACGGTTTCGTGAGACGCGTGGGCTCGGCTAGGTAATAGTGCTCTCTTTGTCGGTCAACAGTGATCTATGTTCGCGACTGACTTAAGTTATACTCACAAACATTTTTGGACCTTGTTTAAGTAATGCTCATAATTTGTATTATAATACTAATACATAGTACTTCACAGAAATCGGTATCCTAATACGAACACATAATACTTTGACTCTGGGGTATTATAATACATAGTACTAATACTGGCGTGTTTCACACGAGTAATGCTAGGAGTCATTGACACATAACTTAGCGAGCAAAATGATAAGAAAAGCAGAAATATATACGACCTGTGCAATATTTATCGAGACGGTCATTCTCCACCCACGTTTTATGTCAGGTGCTTACACTTTTAGGGTGTTCTCCAAGGGGTAGTCCTCTATAGTGCGCATCCTTTCCGAATTTGGTGAGATAGCGCTGGTGAACTCGACCACAGCGAACAGCTTGCTCACAATGTGGCAAAGTCTCGAGTTCGTTGAGTCTGGAGGACAAAGTGTGGTCCGTCCAAAAGTGTGTGACCGTCTATAGTGCATACGCATATAGAGGTCACTGGACTGTGCGTACACTTTCAAACAATAAAGACATTGCCATGGGATGACTCATCCTTACAGACCCGGAACCCGAAGCAATGCGGGTCAGCGTCTGATCCCGAGGTCACTACCTTTGGGATAAGTTGGGACAGGGGAATAATAGGGGCATTGTTGGTGTCCAAATGCTTGTGGGACACGAAAAATCACTGATAAAGTGCGCCCGTGACACCCAGGAATTAGGACGTATGACCTCTGGGAAAGTATTGCACCTTCAAAACTATTGTAATGCATGTTACACATCCATTGTGTGTATCGTAATACAGAAAGAAATACATTTCGGAAATGAGTATTATAATATGTAACACAAATACTCGAAAGTATTACAGTAATAGTATTGTAATACAAGGTATTACTCGTACTGCGCACCCCTGCTGCTATGATGGTTACGTTTCCCAGGCGAAAATCTGGACTGGTCCCGGAATGGTTCCAGTTGAATGTGGATGGTCCCAGCTGGATTCCCAAGTGGGGTGGCTGGTTTCACTTTGCTGACATCAGTGGTACCACTCTGGTCTCAGATGGTTCCAGAAGTTCCAACTGGAGCCTCACAGGTACCATTTTGTTCCCAGAATGGTCACTTGAGACTCCAAGTTGGGCAGCTTCCCACCTTCCCCCTTTGAGATTTCATCTTGTCCGCACTTGCCATATATCCTTCTGGTTTTGTTTGATCTATTACTCTGATCTATTTTAGCACATACATGACCTCTTTTTATTGCTGTTCATCCAGATGCGCGCGTCTGCGATCAAATATATACTATATCCCTGTAACTCCAATTCGTGCAGATATTCTCATCTGAAGGTGGATGAATATCATAACATATTAAGTACCAGAGAAATGTAAAAAAAAATACATCTCAACAACAACAAAAATGAAACTAAATAACTAGAAGAAAGACAACGAAAAAAAGAAGAAAAGGTAATTGCAGATGCTGATGCAATGTGAAGACGCCACGACGGCTCGGCGAGAGCCAAGAGGGAGAGGAGAGGGCAAGGCGAGACCAGGCTCCAACAGCTCCCCATAGAGCCCATAGTTTGAGATAATTCACACAACACTGGGCACACGACCAATGAGAGTGCAACATTGTAGAAATTATGCAATGCCAGCCGGCCAATCAGGAGCCTTAACTTTGGCTGACCTTTCGACCGGTTCTGGCTACCACCGACTTCTACCGGATTTCACGCCTACCGCAGTTACCCGATCCCGATATTCAAAATAACTGAAGCTTCTTTTGGCTAAAAGAAATATGTATTTGACACAAAGCACTGATTCAAAGATCTGATACATGGATGCACTGTGGATACAAAGTCCATTGCGTTGCTGACGCACTGTAACTAAGTTCGAACTTGAAGCAAAACGAACACAGCTCTCGAGATCCGACGGGGCCCGCGCTTGTTCTTCACACTCCAACCGCTCCAACTCACGAAGCATTCCAGTTCCGGAGTTGATAGACTGTTCGTGGGATAATAGTCGTGTCCAGGAACAGCACAACACACGTTGAATCACATCGACGCATGAATAAACCAGCGAACACGTCTACAAACTGTTCTGCCGATTGACATCATCGAAACACGGAACACAAGAGGACGCCTTGCCGACCGATTTTATGATGAGCATCTTCTTTCGTTGTTTGCAGAGCGGAAAATGCGCTCGTGTGGCACGTAATCGTAATCCCGTCTTTGTTGTCAGGCCTCAAAATCCGACGGCGCCCGAACGCGTTCTTCACGCTCCAACCGCACCAGCCCACGACGCATTCCAGTTCCGTAGTTGATAGACTGTACGTGGGATAATAGTCGTGTCCAGGAACAGCACAACACGCGTTGAATCACAAACTGTTCTGCCGATTGACATCACCGAAACACGGAACACAAGAGGACGGACGCCGTGCCGACCGATGCGAGCTATTTCGAAACTATGCTGAAACTGCTGAAATGGCCGCCGGGACGCTGCACACACATGCGCGCGTACAAAGTGCGATTTCAATACGTTGTCGACCAATCGGAGCGCGCACGCAGTCTGGGCCAATGAGCTTGCAACGTTGTCGATTGGCGCAGTGGTACATACTCTACAGCCGCATCCTCGGTTACCTGAGGAGGACTGGCGAGACTGGCAGGTGGCGGTTGGAACGTTGGAACTTGGACGCGCGCAGCAAGTTGGTTTTGTCTTCCGTTGCCGTCGCAAGGATGGTGTATTTCCCTCCTGTGCAGTATTTGCGTGTGGTTTAGTGCGCTTTGTAAGACAATGCGATGACAGTGGTTTCTGTGCAACACATTGTCGATTTCCCGGAAGAGTTTTGACGCCAAGAAGACGTAAACGGCGTAGGGGCAAGAACGCACTGTGAAACGCCAATTGGACTGTACGTCGCGAATGTTTGCAGGTATGAGTGATGACCGTGATGTTTTGATTACTATTAATTAGATGTTTCATTTTAGAAACTTAGGAGGAACTTGAAGAGAAACAGGATTAGACGATTCCGAACGTACGGTGGGTATGGGGTGTATGTCGCGACCTGCATGGAAAACAGGAGTGTCATGTGTCATCTTCTCTGAGAAAATACAAGACGTGAGGTGGCCAACGAACGAAAGCTCCCTGTGGTCCGTGAGTGCATCGCACAGTCAGGCATATGCTTTGTCTAGACACAGTGAGTGATCAGACTTATACTACGTAGTATGTACATGTAGAGATGTATTGATTATTTCTTTCTGCTCAGTGTATGCTTTTAGCAGAATAAACGGTATTCACTTGACTAATATGTGCATTTCTACTCATTATTTTCCTTCATACATTCAGTGGTCCCAGCTGCTAAGTGGCCGGATCCCGGACCATTTAGCAGAGGGGACCACTGGATCAATTCCACTGGTTCCACTTCAAGTGGGACCATCGTGAGGCTAGTTCCACTTTCAACTGGTCCCAGTCACTAAGTGGTCCCACTTCAGATTTTTGCCTGGGTTGGGATCGGGGCCTAGACGGGTCCCACTGAAATCCCATCCATCAAGTGGTCCCACTTCCTGACTGGTTCCAGATCCCAAGCAGTCCCCATCCCAGAGTGGTTCCCTACTGGGACCACCTGGGAGTGGGGACCAGCATGAGACCTGTTTCAAAAACCACTTTGGACTGGTCCCACTCTAGATTTTTCCTGGGTTCCGACGCGTTGAGAACTGCTTTCGTTTTAGTCCCAGTGTTGTACGCATGTAATATAGTTTAGCCACCGCACTTGACCAGCAATGCTCAGTTGTGCTCAGTTGATGACCACTTCGAAAAGTGTTGCCCGTGATTTTCCGTTTCAACTTGCTAGAAAAACTATGAGCGCAATCGGGACGAAACTTCTGACATAACTGTTCTGATGGTTCAGCCTAGGGATCAGATAAAATTTTCTGAAAGAACTGCTAAAAAGGAAACAATGGATTATAATTCATCTTAATAAAACCCGAGACTACGGAACTATGAATACTTAGTCCATGTATGTATCTTTTCGTAGCTCCCTAGCCCGGGAGTTTTGACAACATATTTTTTTCTGAGACTGCACCTCCACTACTTTACAGTACCTTCAAAGATACGACACGTCGTACGGTGCTCAGATAGTTGTTCATGTGGATGATACTTATTGGTGTATTTGTGTGTGGATGCTATCGGATTATCTGTTGGCGGAACAGACTGGCGGCTGACGCCCTTTATTTCCTTATTCTTTTATCAGGCAGGGTTTAATGATCACACGGTCCCTTTTATCAGCATTTTTCTTTACTACTATTTAGCATAGTTCTAGCTCAATATTAGGCCGTACAAAGAGGTCTACAAGGCACAACATAATACAACGAAATGCACAAATGATAAAAATTCAACTCGAGTAACATTCGACTAACTCAGTACAGGATGGTAATGCGCCACATTAGACATCCTGATGTAGTAAATTATTCTAATTGGCAATGGCAAGTAGGAAAAAAAACAGTATTTGAAACCAGGGTGTCGAACCGCAAAAAAATACGGGTTCGGTTCGGGTTCGTGTTCGTGCCGCTTGGATTTTGTTCCGGTTCAGTTCCGGTTCGGTCACGTCAGAAACCAAACCGGTTCGCAAACCGCTTCCATTTTATATCTCCCATAAAGCTGCTTTTATCAAGAAATGCTATTGTCTGCAATGACGTTTTTATTTGTCAGGTACTCCCTTTAGCGAGAGAGCGGACAAATGGATAAACACTTATTGCAAATAGAGTCCATGGTGATGAAGCTGTGTAGTCGTGAAACTTTCTGTTCCCAAAGTCTCTTTTTTCACACGCACAGTGCCAGCAAGATAAAAACAACAACAACTTTATTTCGGTATGATGGGTGGGGAGTTTCATCGCCGGGGGCGATGCTCTACCCCAGTGCTGGAGGGGTTGCGGGGTTCAGATTCAGATTTTGTTTATGCACAATAAACAATGTATACACAAAATACCAACTGGATTGCGAGGCTAAAGCCTGTAAATGAGATAATAAGATAATGGAGAATGAGATAATGAGCCTCTTCACAACAAGGATCGAAGTCTTGTGGTGTCCAGAAACGTGAAGAGAGCCTTGAGGGCAGAGCGTTGGTGTGCTGGATGTGGTCAGGGACCAAGCAATTTTGTGAGAGAGGGCGGGCGGGAGCCTAGCTGGTTGAGAGATGCGGAGAGCACGGTTCGGGAAGGTTGGTAGTGTAGGCAATGGAGAAGAATGTGCTCGAGATCTTCAACAGCACCGCAGTGGCTGCAGTGAGTAGAGGCAACTTGTCTCAAGCGGTAGCGCCACTGTGCTGTTCAGGCCACGTCGAGGCGCATTCGGTGAACTAATCCGGCATCTTGACGATGGGTCAACTCTGCTCAGCATGGCGGGGGGTAGAATGTCAGCGGTCCAGCGGTTGGCGGGTAGCCTGAGGAGTCACGAGGCGTCGAAGTATGGACTAACGATCTCCTCTCAGCAGTGCAATACGCGTCCGTCTCCGAGACGAGAGAGCTGCTTCGATAGCGCTGTCAGCCTGTTCATTGCCTGCGACACCGCAATGGGCTGAAATCCATTGGAGAACGAGCCTGTGCCCTGCTTCGTAGACAAGCTTGTAAGCCATCAACACAACCATATCCAGCAAGAACACTTAAAGGAAGCCTAATAAGACGGACAGCATTACATAGATGATGGTACTTGCCGGCACATTGCATTCGCAGCGTGAATCGATCTCAAACTGTACTGAAGCATGTCGAAAATAAGTCTGCCAGACTTGCTGTGTCCGAGCTCACAGCAGTGTACCAGTTAATCCACAACACAAAGGCAATGTATCACGACACAATTGAACTACCAATAAGCAGAACTACATTTACTTTTCAAGCAATGACCAATCAAACAGGCACCGCTTTGCGTATGCTCCTTCTCCACTTCTCACGTTTCTGACTTGTTTAATTTTTACTGCTCACGTGTAAAGGGAAATGTTGCGCGCTTACTTCATCACATATTCTTCCTATAGAGCTAGAATCTGGTTTGCAGACAGCAGCCGTAACTTGACGACAGATGGACCAAGATAAGATTTTTCATGCCTCGCGGGGAATCCTGACCTGGTGAGACTCTTCGAGCTGGCGTCCTGTTCTGCTGTTCTCGTCTGCACAAGATGGGACTGGTTGATTCTTCGTTGTGCCCCGAGTGTGATGTGGTGGATGACGGCGGTCACGTTATGCTGGAATGCTGCCACTTCAGATCAGAGAGAGAGTCACTCCTTGCCGGCATTTTGCGCATGACAGACCGCCCAGTGAAGCTGACTCATTTATTGGATCCATGGGATACTGCGCGCAATCAACTGAATGCACGTGAGAGAACTGATGTTCTGAGGCTGGAACAACATAGAAGGGACAAAGAAGATGAAAGTCGCAGATAAGGTTAGCAAGCTGTAGGACTCCAACCCACATCTTCTGGATTACCGGTCCAGGGCTCTACCAACTGAGCTAAGCTAACACGCTTCCTCAGTGACTTTCGGGGTGCGTCAACTGAAGGGACAAACCAGCCACTCACTCTCACTCATTCTCCTTTCACTCTTACGTTTTTGCTCACTCATACACGCATTCATACGACGGGATTGACGCAAGCGGCATCTGTTGAACATGAGAGAACTGATGTTCTGAGGCTGGAACAACATAGAAGGGACAAATACAAACAAAGTCTCAAATTGCCTAAGAAATTAACGATGAAAGATGAAGTCGCAGAAAAGGTTAGCCAGCTGTAGGACTCGAACCCACATCTGCTGGATTACTTCTGGATTTTTTTGTATTTGTCCCTTCTATGTTGTTCCAGCCTCAGAACATCAGTTCTCTCATGTTCAACAGGCGCCGCTTGCGTCGATCCCGTCGTATGAATGCGTGTATGAGTGAGCAAAAATGTAAGAGTGAAAGGAGAATGAGTGAGAGTGAGTGGCTGGTTTGTCCCTTCAGTTGACGCACCCCGAAAGTCACTGGGGAGGCGTGTTAGCTTAGCTCAATTGGTAGAGCCCTGGACCGGTAATCCAGAAGATGTGGGTTCGAGTCCTACAGCTGGCTAACCTTTTCTGCGACTTTCATCTTTCAACTGAATGCAATCAGTGCGCTGGTAGCCTTCCTGAGTGAGACTGGTCTCACAACTGTATTGTGGACACCAAGTGCGAACTCCCTTTCAGTGTGAACTGCTGACGCCGTATCTTGTATATCTGCAGTGTGCTATTTTGTTTTCCCGCTCTATTGATTGAGTGCCCGTGAGTATGTGAGGTATCCCGCTATGATTCAGAGTTTTGATTCAGAGTGTGTAATAGCTATACAGTTTTTGCAATGGAGCATGTAGCACCCATGAGGGGTTGCTGAAAGCTCCAAGGTTTACTTTATATTACTAATTTACTAACTAGTTAACTAACTAGAGCTACGCAACTGGCCTACTTCATTCCTGCTTTATTCTTCCACGTAACACCTCCTCTCAGAGGAGCAGACGACGCAGCGCGTGCGTGGGGTGTTAGCCGCGGCGCTCACAAGGACAACTGCACTCGAACGTGTTAAAAAAGACGCTGAAAGTATACTTACTATACGTCCTCGTTTCACCGCTAGGTGAAAATATGCGAAATCCATGATATGGGTGTGTGATGATACCAATGTGTCCTCGTTCGGGGACTGAGAGGAACTCTCATGATGAACCGGTTAGTGCTATTATTTTTTACGGTTCTGCTCCGGTTCGGGTTCAACAATATCAAGAAAATTTCGGTTCGGGTTGGGTTCCTGCAAAAATAACGGTTTGCGTGCGGTTTTCGGTTCGTGTTCGGGTGCAGTTTGACACCCTGTTTGACATCGTTAGATCAAAAACGATATTGCTCCAACCGCTTTGAGTGTTTGGTGCGGGAGCCTCCTCCCTAGAGTCATGCACAATGATGAATTAATGCAAATGTGATGTTTCCAAACTAACCAAAGTTTCTTCAAGTGTTCTCTTTCATAATGTGGGAACGCGAGCTAATTCCAAGCAGCTGTGATCCCCAGCAAGCTGAGGTGAGTCTTGACGAGAAGACTTAACCCTATTGAAAAATCCATCAAGATTTTCTGCTGGTCCATTAGTAATTCGTGCTGGACCAGTAGATACGGCTACTGGTCCAGCAGGCGAGGCTAGTGGACCAGCAGACTTGGTTACTGGTCCAGCAAGAAAGGCTACTGGACCAGCAGGCCTTGGTTACTGGTCCAGCAGGTGAGGCTAGTGGACCAGCAGACTTGGTTACTGGTCCAGCAGGCGAGACTAGTGGACCAGCAGACCTTGGTTACTGGTCCAGCAGGTGAGGCTAGTGGACCAGCACACTCATGTACTGGTCCAGCAAAGACAGCTTGTGTCCAGCAGGAAAATTCTGCTGGTCTGTGTGGCCCAGTAAGTGGAGGAATTTGGACCAAACAGAATATATACTTGTATAGGCCGTAAAAGTACATAGCGACCGGTATTTTTAATGCATGTTAAAACAGCACTCAACACCAAAGCAAAACTGGCTATGTATTTTTTATTTGCACTATTTTTCCACTGCACATATGCCCCAATGTGAAGTTCAATAAGAGAACAAACCTAGAGAATAATCTGAATAAAGCTCAGGACTGAGGCAATCAAACATAGAGAGTACAAAGTTACTGTAGTATAAGCACAAACTGACAATGCAAATTGACAACATAGGGTTCTTCGTTCTCAGGTTTTCTGATTTTTGAAATTCGGGAGGGAAAATTGGGTGCTATACTTACACACGAGAATTAGGGGAGAAATTTGGGTGAAACGAAAGGCATGTGAAGCAAGCCACTGCTGTGATACTGGGACGAGAAACAATCCTTTCTGCTCGGAGCTGAGATAGTCAATGACCGCGGTATTCAAACACTTGCCCAAGCTTCACAAAAGCTCATCTTTGACTCCTGCAGGAGGGAATTATAAAAGGAGGACAAATAGGTTGTCACAAATAGCTCTCTTTGCTGATATATGATTCACTTTTCCGACAGTTCACACATAACGACAAGTTGACGGACCGCAAAGATTTCGGGGAGCGTTGCGGGAGGGGGGGGGGGAGCTATAGTTATAAAAATCAGGTTGAACCCGAAAAAGAAGAACCCTAAGTATACATTATAATGTAGCAGCAATGCGGATTATTGAAATCAAATTCGCCATCAACTGTCAAGCAGTTACACATATATATATACACCCGCTTCAAAAAATTGATCTATATAAAAATGTTTACAACGTATATTTATAGCAAACTTGAAGCCATAAAAGTGAACAAAGCAGTAGGTCTCCATGGTAGTTCCCCTCTGTTGGCTCCATACATTTCAATCAGTTTCCCACATGTTAGGTTGCTCACAGACATATTTTGAATTCTGGACCTTGACGAAGACCAGCTGACTGACAACCTCCCCTGCGAGGTAAATGCACAGTCCTTCAACGGCAGGAGGGCACTGACAAGTGTAAATATGTGATGCATGCTGAAACGGTGGCACATCACTGATAAGTAAACGCTTGCATAGCAAGGCAACTCTTTCCTGGGGTTCACGAAGCACAAAAATTTCCTGCACTTCACAATAACTTTCATCCTGCATCTTTAAATAGGATGAACAAGATCGCTGAGTACGGTTGTACTCCTTAGCATGCACAGTTATGCGGTTGATATAGGCCCTGTAATAGTGGTCCACTGCTACAGTTTTTCCCAACTTCGAGAACAGCAACTCTGAAGCCTGGTCCGAGAGATGCTTGTCACACTGTACAGCACCTAGCCCACAGTCACGTAACCTGTTTGTATTCGTGGCAGTCAGCTTCTCACTACACACTTTTACGCGTCCAGAAACAGGAACTGCCTTTACCATGTCATTCAACGTGTCTCTCATCACCAGACGTTCTGCGATTTGGAGAGGTACTCCTTTGGCTGCCGACACTAGATTCACTAGCTTCCCGTTCCCCCCCTCAAAGGGAAACATTGATGTTGCCCATAAGGGACCCAACATTCTTACACTTTTTGCCAAGTGTAATAGCTGATGAATATTAAAACGTGCCGCAGCTTCGCCATACAGTTGTGTTGTGCCACGTGCAAATGCTTTTAACAGCATGTCAGCTTCGACAATGTCGCTGTCTTTAACAGTATTTTGCAAAAGCAGGAAGACTCCTCCTGCTAACGTTGACGCATGCACAAGAAACTCTGTTTGCAGCACCCCATGCAATGAAGGAAGCATATAATACAAAATCCAGGCCCTCCACTCTGTGGCTTTCCAGTATGCGGATTCACCTAGGGAACGGGTTAGCCGCCTACATGATCCCGGAGGAGTAATGGCGCATAATCGTTGATTTACAACATTAAGCTTCCTGCCAATGTAGTATGGTTCTCCAGGTGATGTCATCCACAGTTCAGTAATAAACTTCACAACACCAAGCAAGACGCAATGCATATAGTCAGGGGGCACCCCCCACACGACGTCAAGTCCAGTTAACTGTATAACCGGGCTGGGGCCTTTGACACCGTCGACATCTTTGCCACGGCGGACAGCCAACTTCATTGCATTCAGCACACTTTGGTGGCTCCTCTCTACCAGATCCTCTGTTATATGCGCCGCATACTTCAATGTCCCTGTAAAAAAAAATAGTGGATGAGAACAATGCATATGAATGCAGCATATTGTTTAAAATGAATAATGGTTCTAGCAGGTACAATGCTCAAATTCCAGCTATGTGGCATAGCAAGATTCCTGTGCTGTTCTGACATTTTGCTCTGGGCGCTGAAAAGTCTCTAAGAAGCAAGACTATTATACCAACTAGCAGGAACCAAAAAGTTAGCCGGTGACAGATTTTTTTTTGTCTGCTAGTGGTCTGCTTGCACAACCACTATTAGGCAGCGAAAATTGTCATGCTTGGATTTCTGCAGTTGTCTGACACTGTGCATGCAGAGTGATTATTTTTAAAATTGACAAAATTTGTATAAAAAAGTTTTGAGAACAGCACAGACGTTTTTGCAACTGATTTATACACCCAGGCAGACACCCTCTCGAATAAAGTATGCAACTACAAGATAACTGATACACTGAGATATATCAAATTGACTAAATCGCTCTTTAACTAGGTGATTTCGCACAAGGGAGAGATAGTAGAATGAAAGAGTATCCTTGTTGAGAGCCATTCCACATTGACAAATCCGAAAACACACACGTAACATTAAAATATGCATCCCTGAATTTCGATATGGAAATGAGTCGAAATAGAAACTGAACTGAAATGTTGGGAGCACAGTGGGGGCTTATTTCGTGTGAGAGAGCCAAATGATTTAGAGCGGTGAAGATTACTGCAGTAGGTGCCGCTAAACTGTCCAGATAAACAGCTTTCAGGCCCAAATAGGTCTTCGTCAGCGAGGATGACGCGCTCTTGATGTGCGCTACGGTTTTGGCTCATTTGCATACCGAAATTCAGTGTTGGATATTATAAATGTTTCACGGCATGCGCTGTTTTCTGCATGTTTAATCGATGGAATGGCTTTCAATTGGGGGATTGTCACATGCTCTGCTTTCTCGCTTTTGCCCCCAAAACCCCTAATTACATAGCTAATTAATGGATCTTAGGGAACTAGTCATCTTGCATTTGCATACTTTCGTTGACAGGATGTCCGCCGGCCATAGAACACAAATGCAAAAACAACATCTATGTTGCTCTTGTAGCTTTCTTATACAAAAGCTGTAAAGGATAAAAAGTAAAGCCCTGTATATTACTCTGCTTTATGCTCTTATAGTGTGAGA
The DNA here is from genome assembly GCF_037126465.1 of Ornithodoros turicata. Taxonomy (NCBI): domain Eukaryota; kingdom Metazoa; phylum Arthropoda; class Arachnida; order Ixodida; family Argasidae; genus Ornithodoros; species Ornithodoros turicata. The sequence goes on from NC_088201.1 coordinate 219,138,609, forward strand.
AACAAACACAATATTTACCATTAACCAGTTCTCCCTTCTTTAGACACCACGAACACCCATAGTAGGCATTGAACAATTTTCTGTTGAGAATGGATGCCCGGGCTGGGCTGTCCACAACGCAGCACACGGCATACACCTTCGACTTGAGTACATCGCCTTCAGCTTCCCACACAATTTCACCAACTCTGTTAAACATACGCACAAACGACCCAATGAAAAGGTGGACTGGTGGGTGCATTTTTGCAAACCAAAGGCCACAAACAAGAAGGTTGCTCCACCTTGTTCGAATCGGGAGTTCATTTATCATGACCTGAATTGGCCAAACTGCAGCCTTGCTCGATTCGAATACTGGTGAACCATCACTGTTAAATGTCACGGTAACGTCACTCCACCTGAGGCTCAGCTTCTCACGAACCATCTTGTATAGTGTCCCGTCCGTGATATCACTATATATGCCTTGTGTAGGAGGGATGGTAGCAAGCCGTCTTAGACGAACGTAAAGGGCCCTTCCATAGTGCCGCAGCATAAATTCGAGTTGCTTCTTTATATTGAATATAATAAAGAAGCTCCCTGATGATATCAACTTCTCCTGCCTCAGTGTTGCATGGCAAATGTCACATTCGAACGTGCCCCCTCTTGATGAGCGTGAACGATCTCCAAGATGCGTGAAACACGTCGAGCAGAAGAACTGCAATCGTAGCAAATGCTCCTGCCTGTTTTTCCATATCTTTCTAAGCATATATTTTGTCCTCGGCAGTACATCCTCTCCAAGCAGTGTGTTGATCAGAGTCAATAGTCCGTCTACCTGTGACCAGGACAATCCTGCAGTCACAACGTATGTCAGTACCAACAACAAGGCCTGTGCTTTTGTAGTGGTCTGGTGCGGCAGTGTGTCCTTGCTGAATGCACTTATGAATTCCTGGAAATCGTCGCCAGTCTTGTCCTCAGCATCTTCAAAGTTTTCCTCGTCACTGGAGGAGTTGAGCTCATCATCTTCTCTTTCACTGTTGCTGTCACTAAAATCAGAACATTCGTCAGAGCTGCCACGATAACCCGTGGGATCGAGTTCACTATCTTCTCCCTCAGGGGTGCTACATTCCAACGACACAGCGGGTTCAAATTCCGGAGCTGCTTCTCCGTGATCGCCGTTATCCTTTTCAAAATCAGACGCAGCTGAGCCGGTTGCACTTGTCTCTACACTTGCTTCAGGAACCTGCAACGTGAACACATTTTTGTTACTTGTGCTTTCCAAGAGCAGGTCGTTTCATAATGAAAGGGAGGGGGGGGGGACAGATGTTTGAGGCGACATTTACTGCATACATCATGTATCTGGAATCAGCAGCAGTACGGCAGAAATTTAACTATAAATAATACGCATAACTGCCGTTAACGACCACAACGCTTGCGGTCCGTAACGTTATAACAAGGTTGAAAAATGGAATTTCTACATGTTTTCCCATTTTCATTCGCTACAATCACAAGCTAAAGCCACGCGTTATGATTACGGACATAATATGAGAGGAAACAGCATTTACCCTTTTGGACCGCATTCTGTCGTTGTGCCGAGTCTGTTTTGGAGCGACATTGGATCCTGTCGGCTCCATCCACGATCGGTAATGCCCCCGAGACCTCTTTGCAGGTGGTTCGCTCATTTCAAAAGAGAACAACGTGCACAACGTGAGAACTTTGACAACTCGCAAGAGGCCAATTTATTGGCGCTTGGCGCCTAAACGAGCGGCGTCTTGGCTTGGCCGCTTGGCTTGAACTCGAAGGAGGTCATCAGCCGCCGCGCTCACCGCTTGTAAACGTAAAAAAAAAAGGAAGAAAAACAGAAAGTTCCATGCACAGACTTTCAGTGGGCACACTAAAGTCCATAAAATGACGAAAAAAAAAACAATACGAAGCACAAAATGATCTTGATAATCAATCAACAACATTATCTTCCTTCCCCCGCTAAGCTTAGCAGATCTCGTGGCGATGTCATAAACAACATCTCTCTTTGTTCTCTCTGGTTCTGCCGCCTTTTTTGGTTCTCGCAAAGTGGCTGATGGTCGACACTTCTCAACGTCGTCGACGGTTGCTGTTTTTGAACGTGGTCGTGGTTGCGATGACCACGGCATTCTATTTTGTGTACGTAGAGTTTGAGATTGACAAAAAAAGACTAGTAACATCGTCGAACTATGTCGACAGCTTCGATCCTGTCGATGTGTTTGACTACGAGGAAGGTAAACTGTACTCAGTGTATTGGGCCGGTGACGAGAAAACACGCGGCAGCTACTACGATGGAAAGATCCTACATATGACTGGTAAGTGTCCTCAGTACGCCATTTCTGTAGAGTATGAGATGAACATGGCATCTTTTCGGTCCATGTCTAGTTTAGGTTCTGCTCGCGTCTAGTTTAGGTTGTTCGGTCCGCGTCTAGTTTAGGATGTTCACCTTTATTGTAGTGCTACGTTTCATTGTGTTTCACATGATTTCTGTGGGATTACAGCGGGGTGGTTTATAAGTGCGTCAAGTCGTGCGCTCCGTATCTTGCTACGTTAACGCATGGTAATGAAATATCGAATTGCAGAGTCGAAGGAGGACATGGACACGTATCTTGAAAAGCGCCACAGTGAAGCACGGCGCAGTAAGAAGTCTACAAAATCGAAGAAGGTAGGAATGAAAATCTAAGTGAGGAGCATAAATGGGTGTCCGCCCATTTCATCGAACGCCTTTTCGTCGAACGTCTGACCAAGGTTAGGTCAGGAGAGCCGTTTACGTATTTCATATGTTGGAGAGACTGACCAAGATTAGGTTAGGAGAGCCTTTTACGTATTTCACACGTCGTCGCAAGAAAAAACGCCGGCCATCGATTCCATAAAACTGCGTTCGATGAAATGCCACGGAACTGCCGAAAAGATGCATGGGGATGTCATAAGATATTTTGTCGATCATTTACTAGATTTTGCTGTACACAGCATTTAGTTTGTCAGGAGCGTGCTACACCAATTAAACGCAATGTATTTTAATTTCGATATTGTGAACAGGTATATGTTAATTTTTTGAAGGTGATACTGAGCTCAGGCATAAATTATACTGTTGGTGGTGCAAAATGTTTTTTGTCAGTGTCCAGTGTATGTTACAGTTTTGAATTTTCTCACTTCAGCGAGATGTGCTAATACGCCTGAACTGTAGCATATACCGGCCACGACATAGCTAGATAGCGACAGCACTGATTAGACTGAAAATGCAATTGGTATAAGTGTAATTGCTAATTTCCACTCTCTACAATGTGGATCCATGATGGATGGCGAACTGCAGAAAGGAACGAGCACTTACAGCAGATGTAACAGACGCAGGAAAGACTGTTGCACGTGTCAGTGTTTCATGCATCATGAAGTTGTACTAACTGGACCGTCTTTTCTTACTCAGTCCTCACAATGATTTATACCTCTGCATTATTGCCAGGGTGCTGCAGAAAAGGAGATTACAGCAGCTAAAAGGCGTAAGTTGGTAGCTGCTTCGCAGGAGAGACACCTATCGCAAGTTATCTACTCGTCAGACGACGACGAGCTGGTTCTAAAGAAGGATCTGAAGGAGCTGCAACGCAAATACGATAAAATCAAGAAAGAAAATAGGCAGCTCAGACAACTTAATATCGAGTTGCAAGAAAACTTGTGGTCAAAACTGAAAGATATTCTAGAGAAGGGTGAGGTGCTATGGTCTTTCTTAGGCTTTTGTGCTCCATGTACTTTTGACCATTTTTCATAAGCAGTCAGCACTTGCTAATATGATTATGTACTGTATGTGAAACGGTTGTCTGAAATCTGCGAGCGCGTGGCAGGCTGGTGTAGCGAACCGAGGTCGTCCGTTAGTACCGCCTCCGCCTGACTTCCGTGACTAGTAGGGCACCCTAGCGGTGACTATGCTGTGACAACGCCACCAGACGGGAGAGATGGTATGACAATGTCGCGTCGTCTGCAAGCTTTTCCTCGTGCGCTCTGTTCAGGAGGCTGAGTAGATCAGGAATATGACTTGTCCGTTTGTTCTTTCCATTCGTTATGTAATATGCGACTTGCTCCATTGCGGTGGCTGTTTGTGCAAGAAGTGAAAGTGAAAAGTAATATTGTTTATTTTATTATGTAATCTTTTATTTCTCAATTCTCGTCAGCATGACTCGAGTCGTAACTAAATATTTGGTGACGTGTTATGTTCACGAGAATTGAGAAATAAAACATTACTGCGAGCATGAGAAGAGATTGTGAGGCAATTTGATGGTATTAAAATCTCGGCAGATGAACGCGTTCAGCCCAAACTCTTCCACCTGCCTAAGCCAGAGCGACATCAGAAAGCAAGCCCCGTGATCATAAAACGCTCATAACAATATTACTTTTCACTTTCACTTCTTGTGAGAAACGCGACCGCAATGGAGCAAGTCGCATATTACATAATGGAAAGAACAAACGGACAAGTCATTATTCCTTATCTACTCAGCCTCCTGAACAGAGCGCACGAGGAAAAGCTTGCAGACGACGCGACATTATCAGAGCATCTCTCCCGTCTGGTGTTGTCACAGCGTAGTCACCGCTAGGGTGCCCTACTAGTCACGGAAGTGAGGCGGAGACGGTACTAACTGACGATCTCGGTTCGCTACACCAGCCTGACATGTGCTCGCAGATTTCAGACAACCGTGTCGCATGCAGTACATATTGTGTAAAATTCTATGATGCATTGACATACCTTCCAGCTCTCCCGGACTATTCTTGAGATAGTACCTGAATTTCGTGCAGTCTCCCAATTGCACGAAACATGCCCTCCAATCTTGTGGTTGACAGAAGCAACGATAGTGCATCGCAGCTCGACTTCGAGTGTAAACGCTCAGCACCCCCCACGGTCGTGCTGCGGGAAGCTTCCCAAATTTTTAGTTCAAGTTGGCAGGTTGGATAGCATATCGTTATAGTTTTCTTCAATCTGATCTATTTAAAGCAGTCCCTGCGCAGTAGCAGAACCGCTCTTCCAGACAGGTGTGCTTGCCATTATAGCTGTATCGCATGGACTATAATCACTATTATGGGGAGCCTAAATGATTTAGGTCTTCTAACGCTTAAAGTTTTTGTGAGCATGCCTGAAGTAAATTTAAAGGGACGGTCTTGTACCCCCTGCCCCTCTTACCATTCGATTGCCCATTGTCTAAAATGGAATGCTGCCAATTTACCCAACAAAGCACGTCACGGTTATTCAGTAAAAAAATTAAATTGATAAAGATCACAGAGCATGCAGCGATCTGTGTTGGCAACAATAACAATGGCTACGTCACCCTGTGGAAAAGTCCGTGATAGGATACAGGAATTTCTGCTTTCTGCACGCTAGTGCACCAGCGTGAGCAGACGACTTTCAGAAGTGATTAGGTTCCGCTGCAACTCGTACATTTTTTCAGTCATCAAGCGAAAAACATACATTGTAAAAAGCGGCCCACATGCTGGTTCAGAACAACTATGTTAATCCTGAGAGATAAGTTAAAGGTCACAGGACAACTGCACCCACAATCACAAATCTCAAGTCGCCCGTCATAGGGGTCGCGTTACAGCTCCAACCAAAAATATATTATGCGTGCTTCCATTACACTCCCCCGTTGCACACTGATCACGTTTCAAAATGAAGTGTCGCTGACGATGAACACTGAGGAGTGCATGGTTATTTAAAACAGAGTGCATTACATACTCGGAGAAAGAAAGCATGTGATCTAGCTTCCATGTATCAGATTATGCACCCAATTCTCGGACTTCCCACAGTCAGTGTACGGACTATATTCTCTGCTCGTGGAGATACACGTCTGAGCGTCCTCGTTTCGAGAACAAAGGGGATGGCTTAACCCAAGGTCCTTACTGACTTACCCGCGGGTCGACGTCATGCATGATGTTGCGTGAGAGTGAAGCGCAGGTTTCGTCTGCTGTTACGGCATGTTTCGACGAAGTCCCCAAAAACAAGTTGGTTATTCTGAACGAAACTTTACTGGTTGTATGTGTACAGTACTTGTGAAGATAGTTTTGACTAAGTTTTGGAATCTCCCGGGCCGTACAAGACCGTCCCTTTAATGCAGGAGAAAGGGGGTTCCTAGTCACTCGTGCTCTAATTTCAAAATATACAGTATGCATGCACCACTACTATTTAAGTAATTATATATGGGGGTGACTTGTGATGCACACATGTATTTGTGTTTCAATTCAAGGTGCTTCCCAACACATGCAAGGCCCACAAGGAGTATCCACTCCGGAGCACCATCAACTGTCTGCAGGAAGAGGGTCCACATCATCACTTGCTTGCCATGAAGAGACGTCTGCGTACAGTGAATTGACTCATGCGAGCTGTCCCTGGAATGCATCTGACAATTCCATAACTCCCACCACGCCACCACCTGTGCTGAACAGCTGTGGAGCTGATGAAGTGCTGCCAGCACTCGCAGTATCTGAAGGTAATTTGCCTTCCAAGCAATGTGCTAGGTTACACAGTGTGAACTTTCTTGTTGTAATTGACAGTGCAGCCAGAATTCTGGCTATAGTTTTCTGTATTTACCAACAACCAAACTGCTTCACTTGAAATCTTTCTCAAAGGTGCTACTCTGAGTGCCTACTGAGTGGAGCTTGGAAGATAATTAGCCACGTGGTAGAAAAATTGTTTAGCTGCAGCAATGGAGACTCCCACTGTGTCATATAGCAAGGGTTGTCAATCGGGATATCCGGGGATCCTGTAGTCACTTGCGGTAAATGGACTTGGATGTAGAGTACTGAATGGCACACTATAAGAAAGCACACTGAGTTGCTCAATTTCTTACGCGTCTGTACTGCCGTCGCTCGAAATGTGATTTAAAATGTCGCTGACAAGGGCGGAACAAACGCTCACACCGTTATGCTGCAACAGTGCCTGTGTGTCATTCTTTGTCCATGTTGCGTTTCGTATCATCATGCCTCAAGTCACAAACGACACGCATTTCCACCTTTTTGCCCCCTGCATGCGCTGATGTTGTACAAGAAATCAGGCAAGAAATCATGGCGTTGCGGGTAGCAGGTCGGGTGGGAGTGAGCTTTTGAAAAAAGATATGTGGGCTAATGCAGGTCTCAATTTGTAACGGAACGCAGGTTGCGTGTCGGGTGCGGGTTTGAACCTGCGGGTACAGCTCGGATGCGGGTCAGAGAATTCTGTCCCGCATAGGACTGTACTTGGAATCCTATCCAGTGATTGACAGCAAAAATCTCAAAATCCCAGTACTGCAAAAATGACCTGGGATTGACAACCCTATATATAACCACTTGTTTAAAAGCATGAACAAATAAAACTTGTTAATAGGACGAAAACTTTTCGTAGAATAGTAACATGAAGTGCCCCTCCCACTTCCCCTTTTCTTCTCCCTCCTCTAACATGCCCTATAACTGCAGTTAGTCTTCCTTTGCTTACAGTCACAAGGCTAGTTACACTGTACTCTATTGTGGCTGCATTTTTCCTATGAGTTGCATTCTGGGCATTTGTTAATCCAATGTTTTCTTGTCAAACCAGACATTGAAACAGTACAAGAAGTTGTGCCACCTGTTGGTGTAGAAAGAGACTCAATGGTAAGACTTTCTTCAACCTGTGCTTCACAGATGAACATACATAGTAAGAAACTGCCCACTAGGTCGCTAAAATTGTTTCCTGTGTATTACTTTGAAGCAGGACGAGCATTATTCGGCTTAAGTTGCTAGCTCATTTCCAAAGAAACAGAATACCAGGTTCATGATCATGCAAAGAAATGTAAAAATTCAATGGAGTTTTGGTGACAGGTATTGATTATAACCTCTATTTTTGGGGGACATGTGGCATTTCTTGCAAAGAACACCTTGTGCAAAAAATGTTTAGGCTCTAGAGCCAAAGATACCCCTTTCTTGATATCTTTGTTTGCCTACGTTTTCAGTTCCACGCTGGGAATGATGTGTGGCTTCCCAAGACTGTTTGGGAGAAGGTGTCTTCTTATCAAGACGACTCTATGTTCATCAAGCAAGCGGCGCTGGCCATCTGGCCAGCATCGGTTCTGGCAAACAGGTCTCTCTGCGGTACCCTCTCGAACAAAGCCATTGCGGATGGGCACGTAAATGCAAAAGCAGCACTCACTCCACAAAAAATGGAGGCACTATATTGTGAGTGTCCTTTTCTGTGCTATTTTTGAATCGCTGCATGATTATTTCTCATAATTTGCATGCCATCTCCGAAACTGCTATCAGTCTGTCTGAATCTGGTTACGGAAGTCAAAAGTTGAGATGGCGTCGTGGAAGTTACAGAATTGCGGTCTTCAACAAAATGTGAGCCTCATTAAGCGATCATACATGCTTTTCAGTGATAATCATAGAGGGGTCAAAACCGGAACTGAACCATAACTGAAAACTGCAAAAAGACGTTATTTTTAACCAAACCCGAACCGTAAGCATTGTTTGTCTCCCCTTGAACGAACCGGAACTAAAGCGAAAAAATATTATGCCGTAACCAGTTCGTCAGATGGTAAAAGCGGCTACACCTTCCCATTCGATTGCTGCCAACACCACCTAGATTGAGAAAGCCTGTGCATTGCCTCCTTCCCTCCTTTAATACGTGGACACATAGTCAGAATTCGTCTGCTACTGCGATTCACCGTTCTGTGAATTCAAGAACCCGCAAATGATTGCAGCTCACCTGGAACCTGCAGGCCTAAATACTCGGACAAAAGTGCGTGGTGATTTCCCGATAATCACCTTTGAGAAAGATTGAGACCGTTTTGCGCTTTAGTTCGAAGTTTTCCCATTTTGTACGCGGGGACGTTCAATCACAAGTCGGTGACGACGGTGGTTCTTCTCAAATAGCCATGGTCGCTGAAAGCACGTTCGTGATTGGCTACGGCCGTTGAAAACACGATCTTGATTGGCTGACACTTAATTGTTACATACAGTCGACGAGCGCGCAGGGTTTTTGTATCTAGGTGGTATTGCTGCTGCACACCAGATCACTGCATCGCTCGGAATCTTGCCAAATTAATAGAGCAGACAAATTGATAAACCAAGAAGTGGTGGGTCCATGCACTTCCTACAGCCTCACCTCCAAAAGGTTCATGACAGGTCTGTACATTTTTGTGACATGAAGTGTTTTGCGTTGTTGCCTCGGCTGCTTCCTTTCATTCAGCGTGGGAGCGTGAAGGCAACGTAAATTGTAATAGTGTGACATCCACACACAGGTTAACTGCATGCTTTGTGTCATTGTCCTGCTATGATCTACACAAGACGTGAACAGTCTTCGATTTCACTTTTCCGACTTATTTCACGCCAAGCACATTAATTATTTTAATTGCTTGCAGCGCTTTACGACTACAGGCTGGGCAGTCCCGACGACGAGGGCACGAAAGAAAGAAAAGAACGAAGAAAGAAAGTTCGGCATTACGTTTCACAAAAAATATCCGACATGAGACGTTTCCAGAAGAAGTTGTATGTGAATGATGATAAATAAAGGTAGTATCTATAATCTTTTCATGCTCAGACTTTGAATTATCAGACTTTTAGCCACCAACTATTTTTCTGCACACCATTAGCACATACAGTCTGCGCCTCTGCTGGACAAAGAGGGGTGCCTCTGGTTCAGTAGTGTAGCGCAGGCTGTATAGTGGCCCCACTGCTCCAGCAGCATTTCTGCTGGTCCACTACTCCAGTAGGATTTCTGCTGGTTCACTACTCCAGCAAGATTTCTGCTGGTCCACTGCTCCAGCAGGATTTCTGCTGGTCCACTGCTCCAGCAGGATTTCTGCTGGTCCACCGCTCCAGCAGCATTTCTGCTGGTCCAGGTCCCAAATTACGGGTCTGCTGGTCCATCAGGTTTCGGCCTGCTGGAATTTTTGATAGGGTTCTCATAAACAAACTGAATTGCTTATCTTTATGCGCACCTACTATCTCAGTTGCAATATTTCAACTACGGCAGTTGCAATATTTTCCCTGTGCACTTCTAAGTACACGTAGATATTTTGTAATTGCATTTCGAGCATGCTCAGGGAGGCGGTCGTTGGCACGTCGTCCACTCTGCCGCACATGGAGATGGATTATACTGCCGCTTAGCAGTATAATAAGACATTAAGACAAGGTAGTCTACCTTGTTCTCAGGAGCTTGGTTCTTGGGGCTTGTATATTTTGGCCCAGATCATCCTTCGAGGAAGTTTCGAAAGCCTGTATTCGCCTTTTCGCTGTTCACAAACAGAAAGGGACAACTGGAAGTTGTCTAGGGTTCCCAGCGTCAGCGGCTACATGTGGTGCCACGCCGTGTCACTCATTTCAGTTACACCCTTTCACTGTTTGCCAATAGTGAAAGGGTTTAACCCAAATGAGTGACAGGGCATGGCGACACATGCAGCAGCTGATGGTGGGAACACTAGACAACTTCCAGTTGTGTCTTCCCATCGTAAACAGTGAAAGGGTGACTAGGTGCAGGGAAACAAGTATTGCACCCGATGACGTGAGGTGACCTTCACTATCGAATGGGAGCCCCAGTGAAACAAATTGTACTGTACAGGTCTTGACCCTTCGCCTCCCAACGTCTCCCTGTGTTTTAACCCTTCGCGAGCTTTTTCACGCACTTCATCATGGTACCAGTGGGGGAGCTACCAGTTCATGCAGGGCTGCTGTATTGAGGGTATCGATATATCTTGACGAACAACAACTTTATTTTGAGATGATCAATAGGGATTTTCAACGCCATAACTCGACAAAAACCCGGGGTTAAATGAGGGAATGGTGGAAGCTGAGTCGATCATCACAGTATTCAGGGAAACTCTTTTTACTCTGGCCACCACGTTGAAGTGCCTCCAGTATCTCAATCTACAAGCAGAACGAATAGGAAAGACACTGTGCCGGGAGTTGCGACAGAGACATGCGAAGGCCTTGCTTCCACATTGCAGCGCTCATTCCTTCGTCGTTAAGAACGGGCTTGCCTGCCCCTTCACGCGCTCCACGCTCGACAAGTCCTCTCCTGGTCATCTCGCTGATTCCTTCAAGCTCGAAGTTGGCAGGTTCCCACGTGGTAGCATTATGGAGAGTATAGAAAAGCCTACATGGGGTTAAGAGCTGAGACGATGAAGGTAAAGGAAGGCCACAGGTCTGTAGGAGTACCATATCTTCACTGGGTCACCCATAAGATAAGGAAGGTTACTTGACATAATCGTGTTCAAGTTTCATTTTCCTGTAAAGACAAGCTTCTGAAGTTTCCTCGAAGCGTCTTCGAAGTGTCATCTCGCCAAAGTCTACGTGTCACAAGTGCCACAAAGAGAATGCTGTCGCGTCTAAGAGAGAGGTTGTCTATGAGTTACCACTGTCTTGCGAGCATGTGTGTAGAGTGCACAGTGGACGATGTGTAAACGAGCGCCTTCGCGAGCATGCAGGTGTAGTTGAAAACAGTCCACCTGCACCTCCGAACGCGCACATAATATAACTTCGATATGCCATCCCCTATGTGAAGAAGGTCAGATAAACGAGGTTGGGAAATCATTGAATCCCGCCTTGTGGAAGAAAAACGAGTACGCGAGTGATTTGCGCTTCCGTTGCAGTAACAGATATCGGGTATACAAAACCAGCAAGAATATGTGTAGATGAAAAGTAAATGAGAAGGCCGCGAAGATAAAAAGAATGACTATTGACCGGTTAGAAGCATGGATAATTTAATTACACGACTTTCCTGCAGTAGTCTGCACTTCTTCAGGTAACAAAATACATGGTACGGCGAGACTTTATACATGATCAACTCATGAAAAAACGGGTGCAAGAGAAGAAAGAGAGGGAGGAAGTGGACAAGGGTTATACATATGACAGCAAGCATAGGACAGTGGGCTATTTTCGCATCCTATGAAGCCTTGTCTCTTCAAATATTTTGCGTTGCGTAAAGGTAAAGTCACTTACGAGAGGCACTTGTATGTGTGTAACCTCCTTTGTTCGTCCGTTCAGCCGCTGTGCACTTACCTACCAAGCAATTATCTCACCTTTATGTGGTCTTGGCGTATACACGCCTTCCGACCAATAGGCTGGGTCGTTGTAGTCGTCCGACTGAAATGTTGCGCAATTCGTTATTTTTCACAACAATCTAGCTCGTACACAACACTGACCTGGCACCCAAACACAAAACATCACCGCATATTATCACACTCTCGCACGGTTGTTCCAATTATCATTTACACCAGTGGCCACAGAATATCTCGAGCACCAAATCATGCCTGCCATGACGTACAAGATGCGATTCAGCGAACCCCGAAGAGAAATACAAATAATTGCTCTCAAGTGTACGAACTAAGCAACATTAAATGTAATGAGAATTCGGTTGTTCGTCTTTGGAAGTACCCGGTAACGCGATGGCGGGCAATTTTCGTGCGGTGTTACCCACGGAAGTGCATGTAGCTCAGAGATTAAACCTTCGTGTTACTAGTTGCTTCACCAAGTAATATAATGAAAGAAAGGCTGATTTTTGCCAAGTTTGATCGTTTGCGATACCAGGATCGAGGCGAGTATCGACGCGGGGAAGAAACAAACGCGAAGTTTATTGTTGAATTCCAATCGTAGAGTGGGAGCAAGTGGCAGACTCCGCAATGATCTGGCGCCAAGCAAGTGATCCGAATCTGCGAGTGGAACACTGGCGCCCAACTTTGAGTTTAGCCGTGGCCATTCTCCCTTGGTGGATGACGGCCAGAGACGGAGGAAGAAGAAGAAGAAGGTACTCATGTTCCAGTACAACAGTACAACCCAATGTTTTGCAACATGAAGGCTTTCCTAATCTCCAAACTTTGCCTTGGTAATGTCTGACTCATCGCTTTCTGGAAGAAGTAAAATCGCCAACGCAGGACGCGAAATACCAGTCATGGGGGAGACGCACTGCGAACCGGATATGCTACCGAAGAAGACACAAAAAATGGGAAGCGTGAACGTCCCAAGCAGAACGCCGATATTGGTCCAATATTTTACCCATACGGGCTGCCAAGATTACCAATATTGGTTCAATATGGGCTGCCAATATGGGACCACTATGGGTAGCGCCACCAGGCTCCATATTGAACCAATATGGGCAGCCCATATTGGCAAGCCGATTTATCCCATATTGCGCCAATATTTCGGTGATACCGACAACGGGGAGCACGTGTCATAATAAACCATTACCCGGTATAATGTCCACCTCTGGTATTACTTCTCGCTTCTTTTTTCATTTCTGCAGATCTTCTTACCGGTCCACGTTGCATAACGTTGCAAAACAACACTGCACCGCGCTAATAACGAAGAACATGTGCTCCACCAGACTTGCTGAAGGACCCAGGCAGTCCCACAGAAGTGCCAATGCCAAACATCTCTCTGAAGCCTTCACTGGGATCGCAATAGTGTATGGACCAAAAATTTCCAACCAGCTTCTGGAGTACAAAGGAGCAAAACACTTTCGTGACGGTGACTGACATACGCCTCAGCAACTCACACTGCCTGCAATAACTTGAAAGCACCTCCCGTTACAGAGGCGCCATCCCTTCATATCATACATTATGTTTTTGCTTGGCCTGCCGCAATTCCGTTGTCATTAGAAGAACCAGCGACATTTTAGCCTGAATGAAACGTCCGATCCCAGTGTCGCGCATGCGCATTAGTTGTAGCACCTGTGATTTCGCTCAAACGACCTCGCTCTCACTCGGTTTGACCTATTGGCATTGGCATCGCGATTGGCATGTTGGCTGTTTGCAGCAAGTGGAAAGTCGAGTTATAGTCATGTTACAACGGGATTGCCACGTATGTTGAATGTTTCGAGCAATGTGTATCATCTGCGCGAAGTTGCTGGCTGTAACGACGTATTGAATGACGCTCTATTGACGACGTATTGAATGACGCTCCAACGTCCAATGTTGTCGTGCTGCTTGGGCACTTGTACAACACGGGTACGTACCATTTTCTGAATTTTCAGCCAATATGGGGTGTACACGGGGAATATGAGACCCATATTCCCAGGATTTTTCCCATGTTGGATCAAACTGGGCAATATGGGGCCCATACTGCCAAGTTTGAACCAATATGAAAAAATCCTGGCGAAATAGTTCCCATATTAGACCCGCATCGCCAATGACTAGCCAATATGGGGCCAATATTGTGTGCTGCTTGGGGTGATACGTCACGGAGAGCTCTGGTTGAATGTGCCTATTTTGGAGGAGCAGTCTGCGTTGCCCCTTGAAGCGACTTTGGCCTGAAGGCCGCTACAAAGCTCCCATTGGAAGGCTCCTGCACTGTTGCCAATCTGCCAACACAACAGACTTGCTCCGGGAGCGCTCCGAATCCGCCATTGGAATTCAACATATGTTTGGACACCGTCTATAAGCTCCGAGAGTACGTATCTGGGCACGGGAGAAAGAGGTCGGAGAAAGCGCGTGACAAAGCGTCTGTCGACTCAGAAAGCAACAATAAGGGGACATTCGTAGACGCGACACAACACTATGGTGAAAATGACGAAGCAACGGGAACTTAACGTGCAGTTGTTGAGGTACCTTATTAGAGAGTGATCCAATGAGTCCGTTCTACCTAAACGAGGGGAAATGGTAAGCTGAGGGGCTGCTCGAAAGGCTGACCTACTTTCATAGCGTACAGACACACACTATCGCTATGAATGTAGGATAGCGTATAGACACACACTATGGTCGCCACACTGCGCAGACAAACCTTACGTGTAACATCACCGTAGCATTATCATTATTGTGACACACACTATCACCAATGAACTCACGCTGCAGAATCCGATGACTTCATATCTCCGCGTTCTTCCTGATTCTTTGCAAAACTCCTGGTGATCGACTATGGAGTTTGGAAGTTCCTTGTACACTTGACTAATTGACTTTTGGTACACTCTCCGGAAGCATTCTGTCGCTCGTACAGTATCATTGTTGTATAGATTTCTGTAATTAACGATAAACCAAATGAGCAATTCATTCACCTTGCATTATGATTAAGAGAAACCCATCTCATTCTAGCAAGTGCGCCAATTGGCAACTTAACATCGCAAAACGATCAGCACCGGTCCCAAGGTTATATTTGCCCGAATGGGGTTCCCTAAACCTGTACGAAAATATCGGCGCATTCCATTTCACATTCCAAGCGGATGATGACGTGGCTGAGGCACTTGCAGTTAGAGCACGCATCCTTGGGGATGTAAGTGAACACAAATGCCTGTGTATTCCGTCCGCATACCCACTTTTCGTTTTTGAACGTGATTATTTCTGAGTAACTTTCACAGCAACTTACTGGCACCCTCTGCCGAACCAGTAATCTTGTATCAATAGGCGGATACGTTGCCAAGTGATCCCCCACAATCAACGCAGCAAATATGAACGGGCTAGGGCTTGAATTTAGGCTTAGGTTCGCCTATACAGAATGGCAGTAACTGCACAGTAATCGGTTTCTGGTTTATTAGCAGTGTTTATCAATAGCTGGTCAACACATCAAATGACGAAACAAACGAAGACGAACAACAAACAAACAACAAATGAATACTGCAAGAGCAATGCCGTGTGTAAAAGAGTGTACAATACAGAAAATATTCTTCGTTGTTTGTGCACTCTCTCCATCCTGTGTTTTTTTTCAACAATCTGTTTATTTTTATTTTTCAGTGCCTTCAATGTCGCCATAACGTAACGTAATATCGTCAACACCGTTAATTATTGGAAAGAACGCTGCTTTATTTTGAGGAATTCGCGCGCCATTTCTCTCTAATGACGGTGACAACACAAGTGTATTACTCGAAGAATGCCAAACTTAAAACAATTTGAACGGATATAGAAACGACAGGGTGTGAGTCAGTTCCGAAGGGCAAGTCGAAGTCATTCCCAGAATTCTTCACGCAGCGCTGTCTGCAACAGTTTAACATCTTCTCTTAAAGATTTTAGTGAGAACTTTTATAAATTAGAGCTTCTACGAGGGGCGTTCAAGTCAAACCGGGACTTTTCATTTTTCGCAAAAGTAAAATGAACTTACAGGCGATAAATTAGTTTTATTTTTCAAGGTAATCTCCAGCTGGACTAATGCACTAGCCCCAGAGTTTCACGAGGCCTTCGATGCCAGCAGTGTAGAAATCCTTACCGGCGCGTAGCAGCCATGATCGGATCGCATTCTTGACCTCGTCGTCGCAGCTGAAGTGGCGGCCCACAAGGAAGGCCTTCAGTGGCCCGAAGAGATGGAAATCGCTGGGCTCTGGACTCTAAGAGGAATGTGGCAACAACTCCCAGCCGTTTCATTAAGGTGCGTGTCGTGAGAAGCGCGGTATGCGGGCGTGCATTGTCCTGCAGGAGGAGGACTCCTTTGGTGATGAGGCCCGACCGCTTCTGCTTCAGCGCCTTATGCACATCCCTGAGAACCTGGCAGTAATATGCACTATTGATGGTGGTACCACCATGCACTATGGTGGTACCACTGGGCAGAAAATCAACATGAACAACGCCAGCCTTGTCCCAGAAAACCGTGGGAAAATGTTGGATGTTCTCAGGAACTCTGACACTGGGCTCTGAGCCGCCCCGGCACGGATCGTCCTGCACTGATATACGGCCTTCTCGGAACAGTTTGCACCACTCAAATGCTTTGCTGCGGCTAAGTGTATCGTGGCCATACTGAGCCTGAAGTCTTCTGTGAATTTCAGATGACTTTACGCCTTCATTCACGAGAAACTTCATGACTACTCTCTGTTCGATGTGCGCGCTCACCTCGATGTCGGCCATCTTGTGCAGCACATGTCTTCTGCTTTGCACAAACCTTGGACCACCACGTGGTGAACGCGGAGGCCTGTCGCGTGTGAAAATGATGAAAAAGAAGTAGCGCGAGCCATTGTTCACTCAGGAGACAGAAAGTCCCGGTTTGACTTGAACACCCCTCGTAACTTTTGTTTGAACACCCCTTTTGAACACCCCTCGAATTTTGGCGCATATTCGGGGAATTAAGAAGAAATGTTGCAGAAACGACTCCGCTGGTGCTCTACCATATGCGAAGCATCGTGTATAAGGACTCATGACGTCACGTACAAGAAGAGGCCATATTTTGTCACGATGACAAATAGCCACATCACAACTCACGACGCAGCTCACTATGAATACACGAAGGACGCGATTGCGCCGGCACCACCAGCGCGACCCTCTTGAACGTCTTTGCAGTATTGCCGGCCTTGTTACCGTCGTGTTTCCGTATTGAGTTGAGGAGACGAGTTTCTCACCTTGGCCAGAACGGTGCACTGAAGCGACGCACAGACTTGACCTTGTCCCGTCGCCGTGCACCGTTTTGCGGTCGTGGAGATCGTCTTCTCTGGGTGGTGGCCGCTTGTGAGGCCCCATCCCATCTGACACAACTAGTGCCTCAGGACCGGATTTATAAAGGTTTAGCGCAATCATTGACGTCAGCGCAACTGCAGCGCGGCACTTAGAAGTCGGTTGTGCATTGGTCTGGGTGCGAATGTGAACGAGTGCGTACTACCGCTCCGCGTACGTGCGGCAGAGGTGTAGCTCCTTGCGGCGCAGGCGATCGGGTGCGATTGTAAAAAAGTGCGTACTACCGCTCCGCTTACACGCGGCTCGTGTATACCTCATAGTTTTGTTGCGAGTCCAGAACACGTACCACTTTTTCGGTGCTAGAAGCTGGAGAATGCTTCCTATTAAAATGTTATCGTAATGCGTGTGACATGCATGACGGCTGATAGACTAAACGTGGGCGGCACATCCTTGCTACACGGTCAGTCTTCAATGAGGAATAGGACCAATGGCCATTGCACATGGACATAGAGCCACCAAGGATGTAACCTCTCAACCTGCCAGGAGGCGTTGAATCGAATGGTCGTTGAGAAGTTCATACATCACACACTTGGTGGCGCTACGCGCATGTTCGATGACCATTGGTTTCAATTCTCGTAGAACTGCCCGTATAACAGGGGCGTCACCGTTAGAGAATTACGGGGGATGCAATAATTGTTCTGAGGCTGGTTGTAGCACGTGTTTCTGCCTCTTGGACGTTTTTTGCTCTCTCTATGTAAGTTGTGACAGTGTACTGTACGGTCACGCTTTTGTTAGTCGAGGAAAAGAGTGCCTGACACACGTAGAGTACAGTAGGTTGTGACCGAATTACTTGACGCATATACATTGATTGACTGCAGCATCAGAAAATGAGGGAAACTGGAAGCCTCATTCCACTTGTAACCCACAAGAGAGCAAGCTCAAGACATACCAAACGTCCGTAATGTTCAACTTCATCTGCGCACTATGATTTCAGCGTTGCTCTGCGAGGTCACGCGTTCTTCTCACGACAGCTACACCACTCGGGCCACAGCTTGTCTCAGCGGGACCCGTCATTGGCTAAGAGTCCGCAAAGTCACCGATGCCCAATGCCTGGAATGCACGGTTGCTATACACATGGTAACCTCATGACGTAGTTGAGTATCAAGAAGAAAGGGGAGGGTCGCACTTGCTGTGCCTCCTAAATGGTATTTTCACTCGCTAAATAACGCTCGATATAACTAAAGGGCTTCCATATGGGACATGGTCAGGTAGTTAGGTCATTACAGCCAGCGGTGGAGCTCGATCGCCTCAGATTTTGCTGAAAAAAAAGAAAAAAAGAAATCTAATCCCTCTAACACCAGGCAATGAAAAAGCAGAAATGTCGTCTCTTTAGGTCGGGCTGCCCTGTTTTGTACTGTTTCTACTGAGTTGATTGCGCCGTAATCAGTATCACACACGGATGCTGGATGCATATTCTAACTTCGAAATGGCTAGTGATTTCTTGGACAACTATTGATGTACCAAATGCGGGCTCGCGGTTTCTTTACTGTCATATCGTGCAACTACGATCCGGGATGGTTGTGTGTTCTACTTAAGGTACTTAAGGCCCGTAAAAAAATATTTCTTCACGCTAAACACCACTGCGTATTATCCTCTCTAGCATTATGTCATAAGTACTCATTGCAGTTGTGTTCCTACATTTCGCCCATACGTACAAATCATTACGAGCATTATCCCAGCATTTTCTGAGAAGCGCAACTATTGCTATCGCATGTTTACTATCTAGACAACCTCAACTAACTAATGAGTCGCAGTGGAGTATGATGACGAAAAAACTTTTTCCTCTCGCTTGGGAAAAATACAGTAGTAGGTATTCCCTAGGCATAGGAGAGGATTTGTTCCACAAATGGCACGATTGCTTTCATTTCCTAGACAACCTCACGTATGTCAAAACAGTTTTTTTTAAATTTTTTTATGAACGGTCGATATTCCTGATCGCTTAGGCACAGATCAGCTTCATATTTTGACGAGAAGCTAATATCCATACGGCAGTTTTTTAGCATAAATAATATCGGGCTCCCGCGAGAACGCTAACTTGCCGAAAATCAATCTTAAACATGTTCGAAAACGAGCCCGGTCAGCTCTCACCACGTCACCAGATGTGTTCTGGTTCCATGTATGCCCTACCATAAGCTAGATGGCCCCTTCCCCCCTAACACCAGGTAAAGAAAGCAGAGAAATGTCGTCTCTATGTATCAGAAGGACGCGTGGAGCGGACAACGCTTTTTCATGTTTGGGCCGAGGTCGAGGCGCCGCCAGTGTTCAAGAAAACAAAACCTTGAGAAGGAAAGCTTAAATGGTACATCCATACCCCTAAGCGAATGCATACAATAGTTTTGTTTCGGGAAATCTAGGGGCGTCGAGCTACACCTCTGGCTGGTTTCGGAGGGAATGGCCCTGTTCTTTTATGGAGCATCATCACTGGATCATGTTTAGCGATCTGTCTAATATCCCTGTTACAAGGGTAGTTTTCAATGAGCGTTGAAACCAATGGTCATTGAAGATGTACGTAGCGCCACCGTGCGTGCAACGTGTAAACCTTCCAGAGGAGTATTAGATCCAAAGTCTATGAGTAGTTATGCGTCATGTGGCGCAACTTGCATGTTCAGTGGCCGTGGGTTTCGGCGATGATTGAAGATTGATCCCGCGGCAGGGGTATTAGACCCCTCCGTCGTGAACCTGACATTAAAGATCAAGCGCACATTCTCGAGTTTATAACGAGGATGCGATACGAAAATGATGCTCGAACGAGCGTGGAATCGACGTCCAGTAGTGTTAATGTATGTAAATGTGTAATGTGTGTGTGTGTGTGTGTGTGTAATGTGTGTAAATGTGTGTGTGTGTGTAATGTAGTGTAAATGTGTGTATGTGTGTAAATGTAGAGTAAATGTGTGTGTAGTGTGGTGTAAATGTATTGTAGTGTAGTGTGTCCAGTAGTTTAGTGTAGTATTGTGTGTCCAGTGATGTAGTGTAGTGCAATGTTTTTAATTCTGTGATAGCGGCACGAAGTAAAGGCCTGTTCCGACATATAGCAGAGCACTAGTATAGCGCTACAAAACAGCACGCAAAAACAGCACTCTCTCTCATCGGACGGTTCGCACTTGCAAAGCGGTGCTTGAGCTATGATTTAGAGGAAATTCGGTGGTCGTTTCCGGTCTCTGCGATCAAGGCACCCCCCCCCCCCCAAAACCCCATCCAAATAGAGTTGAACACAGAGCATGGTGACGAACAAGTTCGGTCAACTAACTAAACGAAACATTGCAAGACAGCAACATTGCAAGTTTAGATAAGAGACTCACCGCTTTCCAATGTGCTCGCCGTGGGAGAATCAAAACAAGCTACACGACTTGAGTGACGTCATCGATGAAGGAACACCTCATTGGTTAACACGAGCCTAGCGCCAATAAGGGAGCCGAAACACTTGACACGAGCTCAACAATCGGAAGCGCTTACTTTTAGCGGTTCGTAGCACTGTGAGGACGAAAATAGCGTTATTTTCTAGCGCTATATAGCAAATCGCTATATCTCGGAACAGTCCTTGACTAAACGAAATGACCACCATACAGACAGTGGGTAATAATGGGGGACTGGGGTTAGTATGCGTCCTTGGCCCACTTCAGGCGGAGCACACCGACATCCGTCGGGAAAGTATGCCAGAAGTTACTGGGAAAACATCGAGCAAACATTTTCTGTGGATCTCAAGACACCACCTCCACACTACACAAGCCGCTGATAACATGCACTTTTTACAGCTGCGTAGTGGAGATTTTCCGGAGATCGAGTCGGCGTCGTCGGCATTTGTCGGCTCTTATCGCACGTGCGCTCACCGCTGGGTGTAAGGATGAAGAATCACACCAGTAGGGAAGAACGAAATAATTGAAAAGGTTAGCCAGCTGTAGGAGTCGAACCCACATCTTCTGGATTACAGGTCGAGGGCTCTTACAAATTGAGTTAAGGTAACACGGCGCTCCAGTTACTTCCAAAGGTGCGTGATTTGAAGGGACAAACACATTCACTCACTCACTCTACTTTCACTCGTACATGTCTTCTCACTCGCACACACATTCACACGACGGGGCGACGCAAGTGAGTGTATGTGTTTGCCCCTTCAAATGACGCCCCTTTGGAAGTCAGTGAAGAGGCGTGTTACCTTAGCTCAACCTACTAGCCCAGGTGAGAGCCCTGGACTGGTAATCCTTTTCAAGTCCTACAGCTGGCTAACCTTTTCAGTGACTTCTTTCTTTCATCATTAATTTCTTAGGCACTTCAGACTTTGTATCTACGAGTATATGTCCTTTCTATGTGTTCCAGCCTCAGAACATCAATTTGCATCATGCCCACCAGTTTGCAAACCGCTATCGATAGAAACTTAGTTAAAAACGAAAGTACGTCAGCTTTACAGCGTCAGCTGTACCGTGCAGCGTCCCATAGGGTTCGTGGTGACTGTGTACTACTTCTTACCTCGCACCCCGGGGAACGAGTGCGCGACTTTGTCCTGTCTGTACTCGTGCCTTACCGCACGCACAAGCTTCTAGTCGTCGGAGACCTCGTGGACATTTTACTGGCCAAGAACCCCACTTCCCTAAGTGATATGTCCGCACAACTGGGCCTTACGTTTTGACCGTGATCCGCGAACCCACAACTAGACATGGCTCCTGCATAGACTCGTTCAGGACACATCTGACCTCTCCAACCATTTTGGCGACCACAGATCAATACTCATCACGCTTAAATAAATTTTTCTACACACTTTCATCCGGCCTCATTTCGCCGCACGAACAGATGACACTGAATTACGAGTTACACAAGTCTTAACCGTCCTGTAATTTTTCTATCTTTAATACGCATACAAAACAAGGTGATGCAATGCTGCGCCAACATTAGTAGTCAAACATTTCATTGTTTCTTCACCTAATGTAATATGTGGGTGAATAAGACATTCCCAAGAAGATACTCACTTGAGAAAATTCCTTATATCATTCATAGCGCAAGTTGAGAGCTCAAACAGCTTCCAGTTGCCTTCCAGTTGGTAGAAATTCGGTGTGCAGCTGGTTCGTGCGCCCAGCCTGGAAATAAAAAAAAATGAATACAACAATGTATCATCCAAATATATGCAGACAAAACAAATCGGTAAACCTGATAGCAGTTATTTCTCGAAGTACTTCATGCATCATCCTGAAAATTGCCCAAATGCATCCTCGCTACGATCTACATGGTGACGTTTTACGCTAACCGCCGCTACGACTAACAATGTAGCGTGGTACTCCTAGCGGCGCAATGTACTTCTTACTTATGCGAAACTCTGCGCAATGAAGCAGAGAACCCATAAGGCAGCTGCGATCCACCCGTACGTACTTGAACTTTCAGCTTTACTCAATGTGGCGCAGAGGTGGCTATAACTTTATTTCTTCCTGCAGCGTGTTCAGCAATGAATAAAATAAGCTCCTGTGAAAGAACTATGTGTACGGGTGTCTTACAGAGAGGCCTTGCGAGGTCTCTGTTCGGCAGAGTTGTGTATTCCAAAAGCAAACCGTCCATTAATGGGACTTGCATATACCAGGAGCTCCACCCACTATTTGAGCTCTCTGGCCAATCACAGCAGTTTATACAGTTTTCCACTAATTCCAGACTATCCAAGCTCTATAGAACCGGTATTCACTGGTGCCGACATTTTTGGGAAACTGGATTGGATTGGATGGAATATGATATTCCCATATAGGATAGGATTTATCGGCGACGTGCTAGCATAGCGGATTTTGCACCCACTTTGATAGGCATCCTCTCGATGGATAGGGGCATGTCGGGAAGACGCAGAACAGCAGAAGTGCTTGCTTGCAGAAGTGATTGGCCGCCAGAACCGAGTGTTGGAACAGTCTGCCGGTATTATACGTATTTTAATTGTGAAACCTAACAGGATGAATCAAGAATGAGGAAAGGCGCCTACACGAATAAAAGGCCTGTCATAAAATGTGAGTTTTTTTTACATCAGTCGCATTTTTCTTGTTATTTGCTTCCTATCGCTGTCTTTATTGGGCCTAGGAGGAAGGACGAAACATATTCTTTACGTGTAAACAACGACGCCGGAGGGTAATTTCAAGGCCATTTGCAAAATAATTGCAAAAAAGAAAATATACACTTACGGTATAAAATTGAAATAATTTGTGGTTGCAAGATACGTCGCCATTTTAGGGAAAATTTTGCTGTCATGAAGGCCCGCATAAGAAACGCAGCCAATAAAAAAACGCTCAGTTTGATTGACAGCTTTCCGGGCTCCGCCCAATGACCAGACTCACTTTGGCATACACGGCACTGCTGTTCCGCACACCTTTAAAAAAAGTCCTCAACTAGCGATATGAGCGCATCCGAGCACGCAGGCAAGTCGTGAGGTAACCTTGTTCCAGGGCACATGACGTAGAGCTGAACAGCTCGAGGCGGAGCTGAGAAGAGGGGAACCTAGAAGGAAAAGCACAGGGGCTTCTCCACGTTACGCGAGGAGCGTGTGGACTGTCCTCGGCTGCTTTCTCAGACCGTTTTTTTTTTCTTTTCTAATTTGATTGTGCAGTTCTAATACACCGCAGAGCGAAAGTATTTAGCATTTCAACTACTCACGAACAGCTTGAAGAATGAAGCAGGACTTCGACCCATGTTTTACGTCACCTCATTGCCTCCTTAAACCATTCCTTTGAACTTTACGGACTTTTCCTAACCTTCGCGTTGCTTCCCTGTCCCCTTTGTGGCAACAGCCACAAGATGTTTTGTACCCATACCTAGATGTCTACAGGCTGTAGAGAATGCGTTCAGAAACGAATTGTTCAAAGCCACATAATTTTATCCATAGTGATATGGCATACTTCAGGTTGAACATTCTCAAGTTGTTCCTATAAGTCAAGTGTACCATGCGGACATGTCAAATTTCATGCACATAAGTGAGAGAATAAATTTTCGTCTCACATGCAAAATGCTGCAGAGAAGAATTAAACTAAGGTTAGATGGCAGCAGGTAAATTCGAACATCCCAATAAATGTTACCACAAGCATGCAAAAATAAACAAAAAATGCGTTTGCATGTTTATTCGTTTTGTCTTTCGCTATAGGCAATCGATTGTACGATACGCCACCACCACCAATGAATTTTGCATACGCTCGGGAGGAATGTCTGTGAGATAAAAATACAGGTTCATTGAACCAGGTCTTTGAATTCAGGTGTTTCCTGTATTGGTCAAACTTGTCCAAGTTTGCGAACGGCGCGTCGATGACCTGGTGTCGTACCCGAGAAGAAATGCACGGTATGAAACTGGATCAGCAGTTATGGCTTTCGTCACCGAGAAACGGAATGGTGAATCGTGTAGAGGATAACGTGGTTTTTACTCACAGTCGAGCTAGCTGGAAACCAGCGTTGGGCAAGGCACCAAAATGCTTCCCTATATCGCTGACTATAACGACCTTCTGGCTGTCGTTGCATATTCCACCTTCCCAGGTAAGGCCTTGAGTGAGATAAAAAAAGTGTTGTGTTTTAGAGAAAAAAAAAACAACAACAACAACAACAACATATTTGTGACGGCTGTTTGTTTCAAATATACATATCAATGAGCACAAATGAACAACACGTAGACCAAATGGTTTAATGTCTCGCACCTTGCGGCCAATAGTTCCTCTTGCCGTCCCAGTCAGTTGTGAAGACTTTCCGTCTGCAATGTACATGGAGAATAATGTTGGTTCCGGTAAATTTTATCATACACTGTTTCATCGATTCTTTTTTCTTTTGCATCGGGAGGACAGATCCTTACTAATCAGTCGAGTTGACTCATAAAAAGCTTTAAGGGAATTGTTCACCGACGCAAGATTGCTTTGTTTCCAAGATAAAACACCGTCATAGGTACGGTCACTCAAGTGCGCAAGGATGGGGTAAGTTTTCCGAAAATTCTGGCGGTTACCGTGGTACAGACAGCATCCCAATGAAGATTACTGAGGGTGCTAGCACGTTTATTGTGGTGGGAAGTCCTCTTAGACTACCGAAATACCAGAGCAAGAGGGTTACCCCACCTCTCCCTCTCTGTGCCATCATTAGCGATAGGCTTGTTTCGTGCTTTATTTGCTTTAGGGGAACAGAAAAACATATACGTGATATCTACCAAAGCGGCGGAACGGTTTTGCGAATTATAGCCTTCGGGCCACCTATGTGATTTATTATTTTGAGATATGATTTTATTATTTTATTGTTTATTTATTATTTTGACATATTATTTTATGTTATTATTTGAGACGTTTGAAGTACGTCATCAACGATGCCGTCCATTTTTTCCCTAAAAAGTAGCGCATGAAGTATCGCGTTACTTTTTACGGGTAACGGTAGCGGTACTCCGCACATTTAGGGGAGTGTAACGTACCGGGATTTCGTTACTTTTTGCTCAGGTAGCGCGTATCGGTATCACGATACCTCTTTCGGGTACTAGTAGAACCCAAAAGAAACAAGGATAGCGATAGTAGGTGTAATCGACATGAAAGTAGATCGGCTGGTTGACGACAGTTAGGAACTGAGGTAGTTGGTGCATAAGCAGCAAGCCTAAAAGGTACATCATCGAGGCACATAGTGACGCATTGTAGAGAATGCGGATCCAGTGCTGTGTTTGAGAGCACAACAGTATTGGATAGGGCCAACACACAAACAAAATGAGAAATATTATGACTATACACAATGTCTCATATTAATGCATCTGTACGCCGCCTATCTCATTGCTTCCGCAAGAGATAGAATATCTGTCAAAGCTTCCGAGTCCTGCTATCTAGAGGTCGGCGCTATACAAGGTAGGAAATGGAGGGAGGGAAATGAACTAACCTGTAAAAGCATTTGTGAATGTAAAATGAAACCCTTTTCTGCTTGCGAGTGCAGCCAGGTTTTTCGTCAAAGTTTTCTGTGTTTATTTCTCTCGTGCGCTGCTATTATGATTAGTCTTAGTTAGGTTTGCTTTGCTAACTAACAGCCTTCCCTCAAGCCCCCCGCAGGGGTTTCCTTTGTCCTATGACGCTGACGTCTAAGGAAAGCGAAGGGAAGTGCTCTGAAGAACGAATAAGGCCAGGAGTTTGTTATGTGCTCAACAGAGGCAGCACTGTGGAAGTGGTCGGAAGTAGAAACAGGGCAGGGGTTACCAAGGTGAGAAGTTGGGCTAGTTGGTACATCTGTTGCATACTGAAACGCAAGGTTCGCCTCCTCTTTGTCCGTGTCTTTTCAGTGCGTTTTCCATTAGGTAGGGGTCAGTTGACATGCTTCGTACCTCAATTGAGGCAAGTCTGTGCATGGTGCTCAAGTTAGGAAAATGTTAGCAGTTAGTTAGACAAACCCGTGTCATGGATTTCAGCAGACTGGTCACGTTCTTCGCATTCTGCGTGTCTGCGCCTGGCTATGCTTTGGCTATTGTCTCCATGGGAGCAGCTCAAGAACAATAAGCCTGCGCATGTTGCAACGCTCCTTCAAAATTTCCGATTACGTATTGCTATGGGGCAAAAGAAAGTAATCGATAATATACACTTACCCCGAGAAGACGAACAGGATATCTGACAGGTGCATAATTGGACTTTTTCTCATAAATTCACGAATTGAATTCAGACTTTTGTGAGCATCGACTTCTTGTTTGTTGTCAACCAAGGTGAGAGCGGGATCGGTAAACCGGACGAACTGTAAAAGCACATAATTCAATATCGGTACATGCCGGCTTGAAAACGTTTCGAGTACTATTTGTCAAAGTGTAGAAGAAGTAGAGTTGTAGTCTTGCTAAATGTCTAGTCTTGAAGAAAAGTCAGAATGATATGTTGTGGCAATAGGAATGCTACACAACACATTTTATTTTTATTTTTCTTAGAAAGGATATTTATTAATAGTGTTTACCTACACTCTAAGAAAAAAAGGTAGAATTTCCTACCCAAAGTGGCAGCAGGACAGTACTTCTACGATTTCGTGCCAATCCACACGCGACTTCTCCTCCGCGGGTATAAGCAGCGGTGTCCCTTTCCCTTTCTCCTCTCTCTCACGTTTGTTCTAAGAGAAAATGGTAGAATTACCTACCCAAGCTGGTAGAACGACATTTCTACTCTGTTGTTTGTTTCTACTCTGCAGTTATACCCAAAAGGTAAAACTGGTTGGAGTAGAAATGTGGTTGCAATGCAGCTCTACCGAAATGGGTAGAAAATCATACTTTTTTTCTTAGAGCGTAGAGTTCACAGCTCGTTAAAAACAATTCTGTGCCATGGCAGGAATGTTTGTATTGCCACATGTAGGACGGGACATGTTTCGCAGGCATGGCACCCACATTTTAGGCATGCCTATGAGGACGCAAAAGTCGCACCACGCAGACACGAAAAATGGCATGATGTCTAATGCTATTCGCATCTCGAATGAATGTTTTTTTTTTTCATCTCTGGTTATTTTTATTTATTTTCGTTTTTTTTTTTTTTGCGGATACAGCAGTTGTGACGAAACCATTAAGCAGACTATGACATCAAGGCATATGCCGCTGAAACTGTCTGACGAATGACAACTGAAACATGAACATGAAAACTTCACTTGTTATGCAGTTATCATATTTTTCGGGTTATTCCGGCGCAGCTACACGTTCTGCAAGAAAACGCTTCAGCAGAAATCTGCCTTAAGGAAGAGCTAGACGAAAACAGTGACGAATGTCGAAGTCACAAAGGTATGCTTAGACATAGGCTTAGGAACAAAGGCATTAGAAGTCTTAGTACGAGGTTTAATTGAACACTCAAATGTACCGATTTTGACGGTCCATTCGGAATATGCACAGTGAATATTTACCTGTATATGAATTCATAAAGTGGCATCAACAGAGGCCAGCTGGTAAAGTAACCATTGTAACATTGTTGTTTTTAACTTATATCAACAACTTGCCACAGACCTATATGTAGCTCACTTACTGTAAAACTGTTCGCAGACGACTATGTCACTTATAAACATGTCAGTACAAAGTCTGATCAACAATCATGCATTTTGTAAACTCTCAGAGTGGTGTCTGAAGCGTCATATTGAAATAAATTTTGATAAAACAGTAGCACTCCAATTTACTAATAAAACGCAGCTAATGAGATTCCAATATTCCGTAGGTGACAGATGTATTCACACAGTTAAAGAAGTAAAGTATTTGGGTGTCATAATATTTTCAAATGGTAAATGGGACAGCCATGTCAATTATATTTCCGGCAACGCCTTTAAGAAATTGTGTTTTTTACGATGCAAATTATCAACGACTTCTCGAACAGTGACACTAAATGCTTATAGCACACTAATCAGACCAGTCCTAGAATATGCCTCTATTGTCTAAGACCCTTCTGGGCAGGAATCATGTGAATGTGATGATTCTTACCTGATCGTGATACATTACGACTTCGAACTTTATTCTAGGCTTCTGCATAACTTGAAATTGGCGATTTATCTGAAAGTTCAAGTTAATTGCAAAATTAAACAACATGTATCTCTCAAGTTGACAAAGTTCGTAGTGTCTTTAAATCATTCTTCATAATCGCCCATGCAATACAGGTCATGCGAAACAATGCCACCCATCGTTATCCCTAATAGCATATACCATTACGCGGATTGCTCCTGACTGGCTCATCTTGATTGTGGTTTAAAGGACGACGGAAGCGAAAATAGGCTGCAAAGCTATTTGCCTCATATTGCGATGTGTACCAAAACAATCCGGAATTCGACTTAGATTTGCGTACATTAGTTGAAACGCCGCCACAATCGTGATATAAAATTCGGCCGTGCAGCACTCTGAGCCCCTGGTGAGCGTCGCCGCGCCGCCGTAGCAGACCACGGAACTGACGCACGTTGGCTCTCCTGTTGGAGTTCCTGACTTTCATTTCGCTTCATTTCATTTGGTGTTTCGGCGTACGTCTAATGCCTGCTACGAGGAAAGAATGGAGACGAAGAAGCATGTACGAACCCATCTCTCATAGGATATATTGTCTTCAGACGTCCACGAGATCTCCGAATTAAACACCTTGAGGCGTTATTCAGAATTCGCCGTGTTTGTACCGGGCACCTGCACATGGAGCGCGAGAGATATTTGACGTCACGCGCTCCTCAGATTTTCCCGCAATGCTTGGCGCGCTCCATGGGCGATCGTGTCGAGTGGGCGGCCCACCGCTCTCGTAATCGTCAGAAATATAGCCATCCGCACAGCGCACTTGCAAAATACTAGTGGCACCATAATTTTACATAATATTTACACCTTGTTCGGTCCCCTTTTTGCAATGGACAAATTTCGTTTCCGTTGTCCTTTAAGCTGCTGCACGCTTCGTCACAATGTGAACGTCGTAACTGAGCCCCACGTTGAGTAGCTGGAAAAGCTCCGCAAAATGAATTACAGGCGGCGACTTACGTAAGTTACTACAGTGGTTTATCCATAATCGCAAACATCGAGGAGTTTTGCGAATAATTAGGGGGAAGGTTTGTAACAGTAATGCTGTAACAGCTTTATGTATCATTGATGACCTGTATCTAAAGCTGAATCAACACTGCATCCCCTGTTAGGGGCGTGTCGCAAAATAATTGGCAGTGTTAGGGGGTGTAGAAGGTCTGCAAGGATAAACCATTGTGTTATTTTGTGACTACCTTATTATATTAGTTAGCGTACAAGACAGAAAAAATCGTTTTTTGCTGGCCTGTGTACCATCGGGAGCCTGCAATGCACGCACTCTTGCAATTCTTTGCCCATTTTTTTTTAATGTCAAGCGAAACAGAAACAGAAAGTTAAACAGAAAACTTCTCATTCGGCAGGGACACGTGTAGACCCAGAAACGCGCTTTTCCTTGTGCTTAATTGCGAGACTAAGCAGGACTTGCTGCTCTTTCTCTCGCGCATTTATGGGTAAGGGAAGTGGGAATTTCGAATTGCAAGGATCTGCAGCTCAAAATGTCCTCAAAATGTGCCGTTTTGCCAGGCAATTTCTTTTCGCTATAGTGTTTCGATCCCCCTCTCCCTCTTTTCTTTCTTCCTTTTTTTTGTTTTTGAACGGCAACATACGTCAGCAGCACACCAAGGGGAAAACAGATGTCATTGCGCCGAACTTTCATAATTAAAACGTTCATTGGTCAATATAGTTAGGACAGCACTCTAGGATTTTGCTAGTGCTACGACAGGTCCACTTGGCCCATAATATATCGCCATTTATTGTAACCCATAGTGTACCCCCATTTCCCTATTTTTAAAAAGAGTCCTACCCATAGTTAGCGTCGAGGTCCTGTATAATGGCATAGCGCGGAAACGATATACTCCCTTACCGAACGAGTTTGGAGGAGTAATCCGCTGATGCTTCCGGAGGAACTGCATACTCTCGATAGTAAATGGGCCGCAAAAAAATAAAAATAAAACACCAACATGAGATAGTAACATGAATAAAAACGCAAAAACGAATGTTATCGACCGAAATGTATTTTATGATATTTGCTTTAACATCAAAAACTTCACAGAAGAGCTGGTCAAACATTTTCAAAACCATCGCCTGCGTTCCCAGTTATCTTCAGCGGCTGATTATCAATTTGGCTATGTTCAGTTGTGGGGCGTGCTATCATCGGGAACAGTTTTAGCTTAAAATTTTGTTTTCCACTGTTTCTTTTTTTTATGCTGAAGATAAAATGAATGTACGGATAGATTTAGTGCAACGCGCTCGCTCGTGGAAACTGCTTTGCAACGCATCGATCACAGCCGGTTCAGCTTTGCTAGAATTCTCGGGCCATGGTCGGACTCCTCACATCAGATGCATTGTCTACGAGTTGTTGCTGAGTACCTCTCCAGTACAGGACTAATGGACGAACTCTACTAGGGCACTTTTCCATCATCATCCCTTTCTCATACCTTCCTCATGAGCAATGGGGCAGTGTTCAGCCATCGGAGCCATTTGGAGGAAATGACATTCACTGCCCCTTCTGACAAGTGGTATAATTGCATTTAAGTTACAAATTGAATTGCATGCTACAATATTGCAAGAAGCTGCTGTACTTTGACGAGAAAATAGAGAATATAGTGTTGCACCGGCTTAGTTTCTTTGTATATGGCACCAGCTCTTCTGATGTTCTGATACACAGCTGACAAAAGACATTGTGTGTTAGAAGTATTTTCTTGCACGTGTTATGTACTTGAACTGGAGGTAGAATCTGAATCTGGAGGTAGTGATGGGTATACGCCCCGTGCAGCGCCAATAGGGGCGCCGCAAGCGAATCCCCTAGCGGGAAGAACGGACACTTTTCCCGGGACTCATAGCACGTGTATAATATTTACCGCACGACGTCCGATGGTGTTATCGTGAAAAACAATGAGGTATGGCTCCTACATTCAGAGCTGGAGTGTCCATACTCACGTGTAAAAATGGACATAGTGGACCACCATGGAAGGGTGTTATATATTCCTTATCTAGCTTTCGGCGAGGCCCAAAGTCCAAGGTTAAAGGGTACTGCACTGCTCGCAGGTGCAGCTTTCAGTATATGTGCTTGGACTCAATTAAATGCTGTTTTTATATGTATTCGACAAAACATCAAGTCTGTATTCAAGTCTTGCGAGATGACATTTCTCATTGTGAAGCTGTTCCCAGACTTAAAGAGTTTTATTTCACGCACTTTGTGCACATCCTTAGCAAAGCCGCTAGTAAGTAAGACTACTGCTGTCTTTTTGAAAGTGCTTGTTGCATTTTATATACACGGTGCAATTTTGCCTTGTGATACAATGTAATGATGTGAAGTCCGTTTAAACTGCTGCAACTGTTTTGTAATTAATAGTTAAGTGTTTCGTATTTATTTCACATTGTAGAATTTAGAAAATCTGATACAAGGTCCCTAGTTTTACGCAGGAGTGTAACAGGACTGCATGGAACACAGGGCTGCAGAAAATCGCGATCTAAAAAATCATATAAATCAGATTCATTTGATTTAATCGACTATCTTAAGTCTCCCTCCTAGCTGACTATTTTCGTCATAATGGTGAAGTACGACGATGTCATCATAATTCGTAGTGATTCGTACATTGCATTCAATTTATACGCCATGACACATAGGTTTTCTTGATGATGTATACTGTCAAGAGTTAAACAATGGCGTTTCGCCGATGCAACCATGGGCCTGAGTGTTTTTTGGAATGACTTGAAATACAAACTGATATTTTACGCTGTACATTGTGGAGCCCTCTGCAATATTACGAAGGAATTTCCTTCCCAAAGGAAATTAGTTGGTAAAAAAGAAGAAAATTAAGCTAGCACTAGTGATTAAAATGGCGTTTAAAATCAATATGATATAAATCACGCTACCCTGAAGGTACATCAAATGCACAGTATGCTCATGTTGGGAATGTAAGATAGGTTGTATCAATTTGTGAGACGTCAGCCACACGGTGTTTTGTTCTTGGTGAGTAAGTGTAGAATGGGAATGGTTGTTCTTAATTATTGGCTTCTGCAATGAGCTTGAGCTTGAAGGAGCCGTTTTCCCTTGTAAACGAAAAACTAGAGAAAACATACGAAGGTCATACTTGGATCATTTGACTCAGCACCGTCCGCGAAATGGTGATTACATACGACAGTGTTATTGGTGGGCATCCACGGCGAGCTACCTTTGCTAAAGGAAACAATGAACAAAGTTCGCTTAGCTTTCCCACAGTGGATAACATCACTCAAAGCGAACACGTTTTACTGCAGCGTTTTACTGTACGTTTAACTGCAGCGATCCACTTCTCTGCTTTTCACGAGGCTTCCCAGGAAACGAATAACATTTCGTTCCAGGCGGTGCACTTCTATTGGTGAATGCACATTTCACCGTACAACAATTGTTTTTCGACTTCTTCGGCGCCATACGACATGCAGCCAGCACACAATATCAAAACGCTGGACGCTGCGCGCTGCGGATGGTGCCCCGTTAAAACTTTTCGCGCTGGACGCAAGGGTGGCGCGAGAAGCGCTCTGCGCGAGGCATATATAGTATCCCCCCTGGCGATGAAACTCCCCATTCATCATCTCAAAATATCGTTCGCAAATCTATCGTTCCAACCCGCCTAACGTAACTGAGAGCAGTATAGTGGAAGCATGTAACTTACTGCGTTGAAGAACAAGCTGACGTACTTTTCTCCTTTATTGCGGTCACTGAAAGCGGTGTGCTGAACGTCATCCAAAGCGACGTAAACCTGAAATGTGATGTCATCGGGGAGTTCTTTACTGGTGCCGTCTGCGCAGAAAAGGATTCGACTATGAATAAGGTGGTTGTAATAAATGTGACTCATTTCATCCTGTATGCATTTGTGAGGGAAAGATGCATGCTGTATGAGGGGGGAACTGGCCAGCTCCTTGCTGATGTAACCGCGATAACATCGCTGCTGATTTGCTGAACACCTAAGAAATTACGCGAATAATTTCTTTAAGGATTCCGCGGTATGGGTTGTCGATATTGCTGAAATTCAGCGTTTAGGGATGGCATTGAGTTGCGCTGGAGGGACACAAAGAAAACCAAGCTATCATTACGTTCCATAAACAAACAAAAAATACACGCACACATGTTTGTTATTTGGAACGAATAAAGTTTCGTTCAAGTTCAAATGCTGCGTCACTTCTTCACTCTCCGCATCTCTCCAACACATGCAAAATGGGCTTATGAGTGCTAAAGTAACCAACATAATATCTGTACATCAAAGTAATTGGCGTCACGAGCAACCAAAAGGTCGCTTGTTGTGCTGCTTGGGACGGTAGCAGCTTTAAGATTATCCACCAAGTGGAGATAGGATATTTCCGCCACATATTCCAAGAACTATTGATTCGAAGCACCTGCTACTGACATCGGGTTTGATATCCCCAGCGACGACGCAATGTGATTCGTGATGCCACGTAGATATGGAAACAGTTGTGATGTCAACAGGGGCGTGTCCAGGATTTTTCTGCGGAGGGGGTCCAGCTATGGACAACATGCTAGATAGGCGATCTTGGGTCAGTTATACACTACGCGAAGACAGAAATTGACGAGGGGGCCAGGACATCTAGACCAACCCTCTAGATCCGCCACTGGATGTCAACAGTTTCATCGTTTTGGTGAGTACCGTATTAATCGCCCTATTATGAGAGCTTTTTAACAGAAATATTTTATGATGAGACACTTGTGGTGGCAGGAAAGATGAAAGAACTGATGTTCTGAAGCTGGAACAACATAGAAGGGACAAATACATACAAAGTCTCAATTTGCCTAAGAAATTAACGATGAAGGTTGAAAGTCACTGGAAAGGTTAGCTAGATGTAGGACTCGAACCCACATCTTCTGGATTGCCGGTCCAGGGCTCTACCAGCCCTGTGGCAGGCAGACAAAAACTACCAAAGTGGTTGACTTCCTGCCATATTTCACCGCCGTTAGGCAAATCCAATGCGGTAGGCATGGCGGCAAAGAATCACTGCTTGACGCTGTTGGTGGCTTTTTGCACACATCGCACTCAAAATACTGCGGGCTACCACAAAATATCCATTGATGGATCCTTTCGAAATGCGTCACCATAAGCATTTGGTTCCTTCTTGTGCTTGCTCCTTTCTCTGCTGCTTATTGTCTAATTCGCGCTCCATTGTATGCTTCAAACTCTCCTCCCCCCCCACACACACACGCTCATACTTTCTCTCGCATTTGGCACGCCGCCAACCCCGTTTCTCCAGTTGCGCCTCCACCGTGACAACACGCGCCTTGCCCTCCCCCTCCTCCTCTCTGTACGCGTTTCCGTCTGCACGCCTGTCGGCAGACCGAGGCCGCCGGTCTCCGGCTTTTTTCCCCTTTCACATGACCCTTCTTACGCTAACGCAGTATTAATTTCTGAGATGGAGAAGGGACCTATTTTGTGGTTTGCGTGTGATATGCAGCGTTCTCACAACTAAGATGTACATTGAATGCCATGCTGTGGAAAGAGGTAGAGGCAGCGGTGCATAGTTTCGGTTACCGTGTATTCACACAGCAACCTTCCCCATAATACTCCAGGAGAAGATGCGAAAAACGTCATAGCTTTCTGCTGTCACGTGATCGCAAGCGCCCAACGTCGTGTCTTCACGTACACTGCTAACCGTGGGGAATATCCTGCGACATAGCCACAAGATATTCCGTAGCAGATGAGAGGAAGAAACGCTGACTGTGTCGTCTGCTATTTTGCACCGTGTGAGTGATCAACATAACACTGGACAGAACTTCGGCTCATTGAACAGCGTTTTCACTTTTCCTTCCACTAGAATATTCTGTGAGGATATCCCTCGTGTGGATACACGCTAAGTGGTGGAAGCACATGCATCAAACCCGTTGTGTACGCACCTGCGGAATCTGCGCCTCATGCGTTTTGGCAGGCGCATTTCGACACACTGCGTGGCCGGGTAGCATTTTGCGCAGAGCGTTCCTTGCCGAAAATACGTGCCATGCCGGTCAGCCTTTAGAGTTTCTACTTCCCAAGCAGCCCACAATATTGGGCTCATATTGGCTGGTCATTGGCGATACGGGTCCAATATGGAGCCCGATTCGCCAAGATTTCCCCCATACTGGTTGAAAATGGGCAATATGGGCCCCATATTGCCCGTGTACACCACATATTGACTGAAAATACAAAAACTGGTACGTGACCGTGTCGCACAAATGCCCAAGCAGCACGGCAAGATTGGACGTTGAAGCGTGTGGGATGCCCAATTCAATACGTCGTTACATCCAACAACTTCCCGCAGATGATACACATTGTTCGAAACAGTCAACATACGTGGCAATCCCATTGTAACATTCACTAGAACTCACCAACTCAACTTTCCACATTCTGGAAGCAGCCGCCATCTTGCTTCGCGATGCCAATGCCACTCGGTCGAATCGACTGAGAGCGAGCGTAGTCATTTGAGCGAAATCGCGCGTCCTACAACCAATGCGCATGCGCAACAGTCGGATCGGACGTTTCATACGGGCTGAGATGTTGCTGGTTCCTCTAATGATAACATAATTGGGCACGTCAAGTAAAAAGCACAATGTTTGATAGTAAGGGAAATAAATCCTTTGTAAAGTTAGGTGCTTTAAAGTTCCAAATATTGGCAATATTGGTGCAAAATGGGCTTCGCAATATGGGCAGCCCATATTGGTCCAATATCAGCCTGGTTGCACTCCCCATATTGGTCCAATATTGGCAGCCCATATGGGTCC
This sequence comes from Ornithodoros turicata, assembly GCF_037126465.1. NCBI lineage: Eukaryota > Metazoa > Arthropoda > Arachnida > Ixodida > Argasidae > Ornithodoros > Ornithodoros turicata. The sequence goes on from NC_088201.1 coordinate 219,175,117, forward strand.
AATATTGGCGTGTTGCTTGGGTTCAGACGACTTGGAGACACATGGTCCTGCCGACGCACAAACTTTGAGGCGGGCTCAAGAATGAAGGCGGAGGCGCAGAGCGCGTGAAGACCTAGCTCGTCGTGCAGCCGACCCGGCAAACAAGAGACCGCCACGTCAGAATCCCAGCGTGCGTGCCGCCGGAGCATAGGCGTAAAATATAGACGCAAAGACCTTGCAGTGCGTGGCGCCGAAGCAGAGGCAAGCCGGACTCAGCATCAAGATCATGCAGTAGGTGTCGCAGAAGCGGAGGCAAAGAAGCGTCAGAGGGAAGCGGAAGCGTGAAAGAGCCACGAACGGCTTCACGAGGCAATTCAGGTAGACCCCGTTTGGTAGAGTTGCTCGCTTGTGCTTCAAGCATGATCTCAGAGCGCTGCAGCTGACTTGCCATGCAGTATTTCTACTAGAATTGGACCGTTAAAATGACGTTCAAAAGCCGACGGTGCTGTCGCTGACATTCGCGTGACACATCCGAAATCGTCTTATGTTTTTTTTTCTTGCTATACTACTACCACCACATAAGCTGTGGTAACTCTTGAACACTTTGCCCGAATGGGTCATTAGAGTTAATGGGACACTGGAATGCAAAAACAACTTGCTCTCAAATGAAAGAACGTGTTTCAATTAGCACAATTCTAACAAAATTAGTTCACACAACGCTACTGTTTAGAAGAAAAACGCAATGAAAACAGAGCTGTCTGTGGCGGGAACAAAATGGGTCCGGAGAAGGCAAAGGTTGGCGGCATCCAATGACACAGCAGAAGCATGCGCATACCTCTCGTGGGCGTCTGGATTGGGAACGGGTCCGATCGTAGAGTTCGGTATATGCGCGGCATGATGAATACCGCTCCCTTTTCGAATATCGATTCACTGAATTTCCACTAACAACGTTTTTCTTGACGTCCTCCGGACAACGACGGATATCCGCTTGGCACCGCGCACTGTGTTTTTCGCCGTGACTGCTGAGGGCGTGGCACACGCGTGCACGTGGACTAAGAAACACCAACGCACGAGCTGAAACGAGGTTCTCTGTTTAGCGCTGAAGCAAGAAAGAGTCTGGTATAATTTTGATTGTAGCTTCATAACGGAATCAAAGTTTTGAATGTTTATAACAAGTACGGGATTAATAAAGCGTGTAACGTAATTTGAAGTGAACTTGTTTTGAACTTGTTTTGCATTTTAGTGCCTCTTTAACAGTTAACGGAATTCACAGGGGAAGCATTGCACACTTACCAGAGGCGAATGTCCCAAAAGCAGCCCAGACAAAGCAAAACGCAGCATCACGGAACTTCATCTTTTCTACGGATGTGTGATTGCTGCTACCTACCGTGCTCACCCCTTTTATGGGTGAAACACTTGACCAGATGAAGCGGCTCCACAATGCAACGTAAGCGCAAATCGCGGAATCATCATCCATTATCTCCAGTCAATAGAGTACAATGTATTTTCCTTGAAACGGATACATCCGGCGCGAGCACATTGCCGCCATTAAAGACGGCAACATAATGAGCACCTTTCAGATCTCCCAAAACATGTGAAGTGTACTACGTTATTATGCTTCCTCAGAATCGTTTGTGCTATAAAACGAAACAAAAACCTATCTGTTATTCACTTCATTTAGCGGTGGTAAATGTCACAGAGTTCATAATCATACGTAGGTGTCCACAGTTATTTCACAAGAAGATATTCATGCAAATTGAAAGGTTAAAAATAAGAAAAGTTACAAAAGTGCTGGAACCAATTTTTTTATATACTCTCGACTGCATCTTTACTCTTGAATTACTTCGTTTAATTCGTACGCTATTCACTATACCAGTAGTTCATGATATACGGGGTGTCCCAGCTAAATGCGAACATATTTTTATAAAACATATACATCACCATTTCCTAGATGAAATCAATTACAATATTGCATATGCTGAAGGGCACTCCTTAGGAAGGCATAGCAAACCGTAAAGGAATGTCTTAAATAACTCCCAATAGTATTTTTTATTTTAAAAACTACGGAGTTGTCACAATGAGAATATCTGGTCCGTTCGGTGACCTAATACCGGAGCCGTTTTCAGAACGAAAATCCGTTGATAGATCGCCCGCAAAAAAATCGTGAAGGAACACCTTTTTTTTTTGTTCATTGCGCATCTTCGGAGACGCGTCTCTCCTTCACCCCCAATGTTAGAGGGTGAAGGAGCACAGTCTCGCCTCATGCGTCGGAGATGAGACTTGCGAAAACAAAAACAAATGTATCAAGTGATTCTATCGGAAACACCCTTATCTTGGGTTCCATTTTCTGTTTTATTTTAATCTTTTTCCAGGACGCAAGAGGCGATACTGTGCTGTGTCACCCTCTCACGTTGTGGGTGAAGGAAAGTCGCGTCTCCGAAGATGCGCAATGAACGAAATCATGAAAAAAATTGTGTTCCTTCACGAATTTTTGGCGGACGATCTATCGAACCGACTTTTGTTATGAAAACGGCTCCGGTATCAGGTGACCGACGGGACAACTTCGTAGCATTTACAATTAAAAAGTTAATTATTGAAAGTTAATTAAGACATTGCGTTAGCAGTTTGCTAATGCCCTCGTAGGAGTGCCCTTCAGCATATGCTAGATTGCAATTGATCTTATCTCGAAAAAGGTGATGTATATATTTTTAAAAAATACGTTCGCATTTAGCTGGGACACCCAGTATATTGATTAGTTCATGTAAGCTTAAAGTGCACAGAAATTTTGAAACTTCTCAGAAAATTAACGTCAAGGAGGCGTTGAATACCAGGAGATCATAATCAGAGTAACACAGGTGCTAACGGTGCTAACACAGATAAGGGCCCGACTAAAAAGGTTTTTCACTCTCTTAGTACGTGAGACTAACTGCCAACAACAACAACTTAATTTAAATGATCACGAGTGGGGAATTTCATCGCCAGGGGCGATTCTCTACGATCTGCCATGTGGTGCCATTGCAGTTGGGAAACGCGATTTTAGTCCTGGGATATTCCCAGCTCCACGTATGCATCCTTTCTTTCACTTTTTTACGTCTATGAAGATATTTTGTTTGAATATACGCTGCAGTAACCGGATGGTAACTATGAAGAAAGCCCCGTCTACTTTCTGTGCGTAAGCGTACTGGTGTAGCAGTTCGACTTTGTCGTAACTCGCATTCCCATTTTTTTTATCACATCACCATCGGGAAGACCCTCAGACATAGGGAACAAAAAGGGACGCACACGATCACAAATATTGTGCACTTGTACTTATGAGACTATACGGGTACTTGTCTCGTGTACTGTACTTCTGTGCGTGTGTGTCCCTCCCGTCATGAATATGTGCCACCAGCTCGCTTGCTTTATATGTATTCGGTCATTATTGGATGATATCGGTATCACACATGCGCTGCGGAATTCCAACATAACATAAGTACCTGCCCCACAGAATACGAGGGCAATCTTCATTCGAATTCCTTTGTTCTGTGCAAATTGCTCCTACGGCACAGCTCTTCCCCAACTCAGCCTTTAACAGCCAAGTTCGTTCCCTGCTACCAACCAAGAATAACACTGCGACAAGGTATTCGCAGACTACGCAGCCGCAGATCCCTCTTTACTCCGTAACTGTTCTTCCCCGTCTCGCCACCGACTGCCTCATTTCCCAGAAACCCACGTTCTACAGCGCAAGCGGCTGGCCTTAAGGCTGGTTCACACTGCCACGTTCGCGCTTACGGGCTACGGGTTGCGCTTACGTAGTACCAATCTCGTTGCCGGCTACGTTCCTCCATCGTTCACATTACTACGTTTTGGGCGCTCCGTTCCTCCAATGAGGAGCGGCCTCCTAGAGCGCCATCCTTCCGAAGAAAAGTGAAATAGAGCCACAGAGCAGCATGGCGTCCAGCGTCCCGGTGCCGGCTGCTTTAGAAGACAATCAGACATTCCTTGACGATGTTCTTAAGAGGCCATACCAGTCGGGGAGCAACTCCGATTAATCCAGTTAACTGTTAATGTTCTTAACTGAACGCCATCGTCGACAGTGCAACGTACAACTCGCTACTTCGGACGAATTCACTGAGCGAAGATATCACCTGACAGACCCACTGCTATGCTAATTGTCATCCATGAGTTTTCTTTTTTCGTGGCATCCTTGTAGTCGCTTCTTTTGCTATTGTATAGCGAGGGAAACTTGTCAACTTGGAGAATAAGAGCTTCTAAGACAGCAAATGTTTGCGCCATCTTTGCAAGGAGACGGGCGAGACAAAACGCACGCACGGCATCCGAACTTTTCTGCCGTCCTATTGGCCAGTGCGCTTACGGTTACGGAGCTTGCGGGAGAAAAGTTGAAGTTGGCTCAACTCCTTGCGGAAACGATCTTGCGGGCGCCGTCTCTTCGTCGTCATGGCAACCCCCCCCCGTAAGCGCCCGTAACCCGTAGCCGCAAGCGTAAACGTGACAGTGTGAACCAGCCTTTAGATGTCGCGACGTTTTCCGGAGCTTGCGGCATTCTTGCCCAGCGGAGGGGGCGCCATAATATCGGGTGACCTTGGAGTCGGGTTAAGGTAGTAAGGTAAGGTAAGGTAAGGTCAGGTAAGGTAAGTTAAGGTAGGAGTCACAGTGTTGTACTGTATGTAAAAACATACATAGTTGTTGCTTTCGAATTCTCCATATTTACGCCTATCACGCTTTTTTTTCGTAGCCGTGTTGACAATGAATTTAAATTGCATCCACAATTCGACTCAACATAATATTTCTTCTATTCACCTCTACAGTGCCCCATTCGATAATGGAGTTCTTTGCTATCAAAGTTGCACAAATACTCTTTCTTACGATTATTTTGTTAAACTCTGCCAGCTTGTACAAATCAGGGAAGGGTAAGGGACGTAGTTTCGTTGGCGTTTCTATTTCCCTTACTGCTATTTCGTTTCCGTCGTCCGTTTCTGATACCAGCCTTTCAATTTCGTTTCCGTTACTGTTTCCGGTAATAGAATTGCTGTTACAGAGTTGCGGGAGGACACCCCGTCCGGCTCTGTCAGCACCCTGTTTTGTCAAAGTGCTGCTTCCGTGTCACGCGTACACACCACACAAGTAATTTTACGTCGTTGGGATGCGCATGTCTTGCAACATTAGGAAAAAATGTAGGAACATGTTATATAATGTTTTCAGGCTTCAGTGGGTCTTCTGTCTTCAGTCACTCTGAGTCCGGCAACTGAAGATGGACGTGCCCTTCCTCCATTGCCGTATTAGCGGCGGACGCCCTCAGTAGTAAACAATACTGCCATCGCAAAAGTAAAAAGATGAAAATCGTAGCTTTTCATCCTTGTGCGATTGTGGACCACAGTGCGTGGAGTCTATGTTGTGTAAGTCTCATGCGTTCATGCCATGGAATTAAAAGGACTGGGAGGAGTAGGTAAGCGAAAGATGCACCCTCGAGATCAAATATTGCGCTTTGTTTCCATGCTCTCCTGTGGTATTTAGAGCATTACAGGGAATTGAGTCATCAGAATACAAAAATAAAGTGAAAAGTCACTCAAATGTTATCGCACAACAGGAATAGCTATTACCCGAATTCAATGCCCGACGATAATTTTCATTTCCGTTTCCCTTCCTGGTAATGTGGGGACAGTGGTATGTGTTTTGGTTTCGGTTATCTAACGATAACGGAAACCAAAACGCATACCACTGTCCCCACATCTTAATCTCCAATTTCAGTAACATAACGTTTCAGCTTTGTTACCATTACGGTTACCGTCCCGTGGTACAAACTCCCTGAACCAGCGCTTATGAAGTATTTCAAGTATAGTAAATAAAATAAAAATATACGAAGTGTTTATAAAAAAAAGTTCCACGCCCAGGATCAAACCCAATAATATGATTACTAAACTCGCGCACGATACCATGAGGCCAACCAATCATCATGACCTGCTCAAGGAATTTGGTCAGAAATACTCTGAAGGCCATCGTAGGTCCATCGTGTACTTTTTTCGTCGTGGGAAAAGAAGAGGGGCGTCCACCAACCGCGGAAAATGTTGGAGACAGCAGAAGACAGGTGAGTCTTCCATCTGGAATGTGGACACTTTTTGGAGAAACCCTGGGTTTGACCTTTTTAAAGGACTAAGAAATGTCAGTGTATTCTGCCATGAAGCAAACACGGCGAAAATATGTCTCTCAAGAAGAAAACCGTGACGGTCCGCGACTTACCAATCCAATTGTGAACAATCGAGGAACCTTCCTCTTCACGCCTCCATGTGGACACTTGTTTCTAACCCTCAGTGCTAATGGATATTCTATGGAAAGCAGACGCAATGCATAGCTTCAACGGTATAACCTGCGAACTCGCTGCCCTACATGTGCTCCTGCCGCCACACACAACTGCGCTGGTTAGTAAGCTTACCAGCTCCGTCCCAGCGTGAGTCCACGCACATCTGCCCGCTGGGACATTCCATCATCGCCTAGGGGAACATCACCACCTCCACATTCGGTGACCCGAACGAAGAACACCATGTCTGCGTTATTCGGCCTCTTACCATCCCAAATTTCGACAACCACCGTGACCATTAGGCATGAATTGTGCCCACCTCATAAGCACCAAACCCAGTGCAGACAGCAGTGGAAGGCGCATCGGCACAACTTGTGACCCCTTGAGCACAATGTTCCACCAGGGGCTCGTAATAGGAAGTCAGGGTCTTCTTGCTCTGACCCGGCACCCTTCGGCTTCGACGCCCTGTGGCTGTCGCGGTACGCCGAGGTCCCTCACACTTCACTACGCCTCCGCGTACATCGTGACGGTATTCCTCGGATCTACCAGCGGAACCTGGTCAAGCAGCACGCTCCCTTACCGCATCGTCAAGCTGCTGGTCACTCGACCTGAGGACGCTTCAGCTCAGCAACTCATGAACACGCTCGTGAGTACGGCTCACGTCGCCACACCGCACACGCCTTGCCTGCCTCTGCCACCCTGTTCGACGCTCCAGCGACGGCCAGTGACGGCCAAGTGACAGCTCATTCCTGCGCCATGCCTCTTATCGCTGCGTCTCTCCACCCACTCCGCGTCTCTGCGGGGACTACGGTGGTGGCCACCGATGATGAGGGCGATGTTACCCTGCTGCCATACGCTACTGCGCTCGGTCGCCGGTTCTACCGGCACCGTCCTAGTGTGAGGCCACGCACATCGGCCCGCTGGGGAATTCTGTCGTCACCGCTCAGGGCTCATGTAGGGGAACACCACCACCTCTACAGGTGTCCCGGAATGCTGTATGGTACTTTGACAAAGTGGTTCAAGCTACAGGTGAAATAACACTGGGGACAATAGGCACCGCTGCCGTACGGAGGAACTTAACCGCACTGTATTTGTGCACTGACTATTTACAATTAATTTCCTTGTCACATTCAAATAGCACAGCGTTACATGATACATGAAAACCGGACCATATTTCACTGCTTCCATTACTGTGAACAAGAAGAGATGAAAGACCCTCTCGAATGCCATCGCGAAGTCTGCTTACAGCACCGCGACGCGATCTCCCTGCATCCTGCTAATGTCCGTCCTAAGATCGTCCGTCAAACAGGCATTTCCGCAACTCACTCGAGTCTTGATCTGTCAGCTTGGGCATTTTTCCTTAGGGCATTTTGTTTGGTAGAAGTACAGTGTGGGACCTTGTAAAAAATGGGAGAACACTCCGTTTGCCTCCGCTTTACGATATATTTGCAGTAATATCACTGATATATAGTCTATACACTTCTTATATAGAAGTCCGCCCCGATGCTCATCATCCCAAATGTTAACGGTCTTTCAAGAATATGTTGCTTATCAATCGACAGCTGAGCAACTGGCAAGTTGAGCATAGTATTTCTCGAAAGTGTTTTTATTTTCGCTGGGCTAGATATGAGTTTCTTTATTCCATTTCTATTAGTCTTTGCAGGGTGTACTCCAGTTCTTTTTCTCGATCTTTTGCATCGAAGGCCAGCATGTTGCTTCGTCCTATTATGAAGGCTTGTTGCCTAACCTTGAATTCTTCCCATGCTTCGCTCCAGCTTGCTTGTCCTGTCATAATTTCAGTACTCTCGTCTTCGACAAAATTTATAAGTTTCCTATCTCCAAGGAGTCTCACATTTAGCTTCCACGTTTCCCATCCATTTCGCTGTTTGCGTTCGGCCTAGCATGACCTAATGTTACTCAAACGAGACAGTGGTGGCTGAAATATGAATCCACTCCACTGAATTCGCTCTCAACCCTTTAATAAAATACAGACAAAAAGCTTGAACGTGCGTCGGCCGGGAACTGAACCCAGTTAAACTGCTTGGAAAGCAGCTATGCTAGCCACTATACCACGGACGCGACGGGTGACGTAATAACGTGTTTGCTTCCCCCTCCGTGCATTTCCACCTCCACTGATTCCGCCGACGAATACTTAAAATAATTGACAAAAGCTTGAACGTGCGTCGGCCGGGAATCGAACCTAGGTCAACTGCTTGGAAGACAGCTATGCTAGCCACTATACCACGGACTTTCTTTTTCGACTGACCTTGCATTTTTATTCATGATTATGGCATATTTACAGTGATATCACATGAGCTTGACGCGCTTAACATTTCACAAAAGCCTCCTTAGTTTTCTTTTTAGTGTTGTTTAGAGTAGTTTTTCCACATACACGCGTAACCACTCCAGTACCAATTGCCTGTACCGTGCTATTGTGTACATTTGATCAATTTCTTCCCTTAAAAAGCACATCGGTGGTTTAAGTGGCTCTTCGTTTCGGTCCAATACTCTGACTTTCCATATGCAAAACATTGAGATTACACATAAGATGTCATCTCTGATTTCTTCGCTCTGCTCAAAAGGCAAAAACCTCATAATATATGGATCGAATCTCACATATCTTTCCAGTTTCGTACTGAGTTCATCGCAAAAGAACAGTGCCTCAGTAGAATCAAGACACAGGTGCTCGACTGTCTCTTGGGTGTTGCAGAATCTGCAGGTCGTCGTCCAGGGCACGAAAAATCCTTTCTTATCCACCCATGATTTTACAGGGAGTGTCAGCGTATGCACTTTAAAGAAAAAAAAAATTTGATTTGAGGTGGCTGGCATGGCTCGGATTCGGCACAATACGTCCTGTCCTTCGAAGTTCAGTGGTACAATTCTATATATAGGAATGGGGAAGAGAGTGTCTATCAAGGCATGGTACAGCTTTTTTTTTCCTACACTAAAAACATATTCGCGTGTAAATCTTACAAGCAAAAACTCTATGCACTCTGCAGCCTCCCCATAAAACTTACTCACAGCATACACATGCTTGACTGTCGCAACAGTTATGTTAGCCAAGTTTTGCCTTCCCACTGACTGTAGTACTGTCTTTAATAAGGGGTGGTTGCACTTTCTGAAGAAAAACAGTCGCATCACCAGTTTAGCCGCGAACAAATGCCTTAGCCCTAGACCACCTTGCTTAACACTGTGAAACGATGAAACTTCTGGATATTCCTACGGGGAAGTTGCATCACTTGTAGTAAATACAGGAGTTTTAATACAAATAATATGTTACACACGGAGGCCCTCTGGGAAATTGAGAGTCCTCTTTGTTTCCAGCTGTAGACTGTTTTTCCTATCTGCTTCAGTTGTTCATCCCACATCGGGCTGGCGTTCCGAGTCTTGTTCAAGGGAACTCCAATGTAAACCGTCGGCGCTGTCTGCTATCTAATTCCTTCAAAATGCTCTGGCGTGGACCTCCCACTGGCCCGCCCAGATGCCTACAGACTTGGCCTTGTTTAGTTTGGCACCTTATAATTCACAAAACTGCTGCACACACTTCACACAGTTTTCGTCCTTTGCAAAAAAGGCAATATCGTCCGCATATGCTAACACTTTCACTTCCGTACCAAACACCTCGAATCCTGTGATGCTTTTTCTCTGAATGACGCTCTGACACAAATATTCCACATATACATTAAATAGAATAGTGACAGTGGGCACCCCTGCAACACGGATGACTTTAACGGTACCGCACTCCTACACTGATTGTGGAATAACGCCACGGACTGGACATTCTTGTAACATAGATGTACTGTATGAAGAAACGCCTGTCCAATTCCATTCATGGTCATCATCCAGTATAGGGATTCGTGGTCCACTCTATCGAAGGCTTTGGCCAGGTCTGCGAGTTGCAGTGCTACTTGTTCCTCTTCTAGCTGACATAAATCCAACACCGTTCTCATTATATGCATGTTCGTTTGAATACTTATTACTTTGATGGCACAGGTCTGGTGTTCCCCGACAATTTCTGTAATAACCTTCTGCAACCTGTCAGCTAAAACTTTTGCGTATATTTTGTAGTCCACGTTACATAGCGTTATTGGTCTGAAGAATCCTTCACTTGTGGTAGTTTTCCTTCTTCTATTTCCGTAGGGATGAGCACGGTGTGTGTCCGTTTGAATGATGGTGGGAATTCTTGTTTCTGTTCAGCTTCTCTGTATATGAATAGAATATAATAGAAATATAAAGAAAAAAATGGAAACGTAGGTCGCACTAGTGCAGCCTGTCGGAGCAGTTTACGCGTCTCCAGGAACCACAGCAGGCGGTTCAGCACCATCCTTTGAACTATTTTGCACAGACAGCTCGTCATACTTGTTGGTCGGAATGATTCCAAGGCCTTCACTGACTTCCCAGGTTTTAGCACGGGAACCACGACACAGGTTTTCCAAGAAGGGGGCACTTGGCCTGCGTTCCTGATTCGTTAATGAACGTCAGAAGGGCTGTCGTGGCTTTTGGTCCCAGGTTTGCAAGCGACTGATGGGAAATTTCAGCAGCTCCAGGGGCAGACTGTGTTCTATAGCGGTGGAGTGCAGTACGTAATTCCGCAATACTGAAGGCGCAGTTCAGCGCGTTATCAGCGGCCAAATCATCCGTATCAATTGAAATCTCAAGAGAGCGCTCTGACATCTTGTGCAGCTCGGTCGAAGTTGCTACTCACGGTAGCGATAGGACCTTGCGGAAGTCATTGCCAATTAAGGTTTCGTCGACTCCGCGATGCAATGAAAGCGCCCGGAAAGGATAGTGCTCTGTGACAGGCGAACCTAGGCTTCGCACCACTTGCCAGATACGCCCAGTGGGAGTATTCGGGGACAGAGCGCCGCAGAAGGACCGCCAGCTGCGTCTTGAAAGACGCTGTTGATGTCGGCGCACGATGCGGCGAATGCGAAAGAGCTCTACGTAGTCCTCATGCTGACCTGATCTTCGGAAGCGGCGTTCCGCTCGACGCCTAATCGTGCGCGGTTTTTCAAACTCGATGTCAACTGCACTGAACTTCGGGGGTGATTGGATCACTCTTGCTGCTGACCCCTAGTGAAAATGTATCTGAGAGGCCTCTCAGGTCTAATATGTTATGGGACTGAGAGGACCTCTCAGGCCTGTGGACCTCTCAGGCTGACCTCTCAGGTTGACCTCTCAGAAGCTAATGCCCAGATCTGACATCGGAACATCAATGTTCAATTTCGCCGTCTACGCTGCACATGTCGTCGGAGTGGTATAATCATACAGTGCTATGATACACCAGACATAGATACAGACAAGTACATGTCACAAAACTTCACATATATTGAGTTCCTTCGATTGTACAGATACACTCAAGGCATGCACACTGCTATCTGATTATGTTACAGTTATTTCAAATGTCTTACAGAATTGTGAATATCTAATATTTGTTGAAGGATCGCTCGCAACAAACTACACAAAACGGTAAATTGCACAAACAGAAACTAGATTTAGGACTTACATGTCTACGAAAGCGTACGAGTCATCATCAACACATACTGTCGTAATCCACAAAGCGTGAACTCATGGGACACATATTCACAATGTCCGGACAGCGGCGATGAAAAATATTCTTGAGGAACTCTGCTTCTCGGTGATCAAGTTCATCTGTTTTATGTATACTTCGGGACTTGCGATGCACCGTCTAGTTTCCCTTGCTTGCGTAAGCCACCAACTAACTGGAGAGATTGGGTTCTCACCACCTTGTGTTCTCACCACCTGTCACTTCGTACGAGATTCATCTGTAAGAAATACAACTTCAAAATGTCAGTGTAAGTCAGTGTGTAGGCATCGAAATATATAACATACCGTTTGGCACCCAGCGCCGTTGGTAACGTTACGTGGTTGGTAATCTTCCTATCGGCGCTCATAATGCGTGTCTGCGAACAGTAGTAAAAGCCTAAAGTGAAGAGGAATGGCTGTCAATCACAAAAGCATATTTGAGACATCCTCTACATACCTCAAAAACAGTTACAATCCCGAAGACAAAACGCAAATTACTTGAGATCCGCGGTCGACGTCCTCACAATTCAACGTTTCAAAACAGACTGATTCAACCGCTGGCGACTGGCCGAAACGCTTCCACTTACGTGCAGTGCAATAATGCGGATTGCAAGAACAATAGCTTCAAGGGGGGAAGGGAATACAAGGTTATCACGGCACGTGTTCCTTGGAGGAATAATGCACAAACACGTGAAATCTTGCGATCTATTTTCCAAAGCGGACGAGGTAGCATGTTCCGCGGCGCGGAAAACACGTAGCAACTTGCTCTGGGAGGTGTTGCACGACGCACTGTCGCAAAGCTGTCTGAGAGGTCCCCCCAAACCTCTCAGGGCTACATGAATGATTATACAACGTCTTCCAGATTTTCTCCAAGAGGTTCTCTCAGACCCCTCTGTGCTGCCTGAAGGGTCCTACCAGACCTTTCAATGATTTCTTGAAAGGACCTCTCAGACCCTTCAGAAGTGCTAAAGGGTCCTACCAGACCTTTCAAGATTTCTTAAAAGGTCCTCTCAGACCTCTTAGGACTGCTTGAGAGGTCCTCTCAGACCCCTCAGAATTTCTTAAAAGGTCCTCTCAGACCTCTTAAAAAATCCTGAGAGGCCTCTCAGATCCATTTTCACTAGGGTACGTCAGTTGCTTTGCAATGACTGTGTTCAACGAATCAAGGTCCCGAGCCCATCGAACTCCATCACATCGTTCACCGTTTCGCGATGTTCAAATATCACACACAGTGAGTGAATTGTCGGCTTACGTGCAACACAGTCACCGTGTGACAGCTTGCTGTGCGCACCACGTTCGGTACAGAGCATGGTCCTTGCAGCGTCCACCCAAGTGTCGTTTCGACTGCTTGTACACCTTGATACACAGGAAGAGTGCGCCCGGTAACAAATTCCCAGTAGTTGTCAGCACCAATCAGGATCTCTACTTATTGACGTAGGGCACCGTCGCAACAGTCGGCTATTGCCAGCTTGTACTGCTGCATATGCTCTCAGGTTGAACTTCCAAGACTTGAGAGCATATCTGTTCCACCACCAGTGCTGTTATCTTTTGATGTTCACCTCTTCCATGCGTAGTCCTTAAACTGAGCTCAACTGCTTCCAGTACTTCTGGACGTTTGTGTTGAACTCCGAATGCCCCGATGGAGATGTGCTCTGTGCGAACGATCTGACTGCCGAGTGCTTGCGACAAGTGACGAGTGATGAACGTGCGCTGACTGCTTACGTCTAAGATTAGGCGTGTGAAGACTTCCTCCTTCGTTGCGTTTGTCCAGGCTGTGGCGGTCTGAAGTAGAATGCGTTGTGAGGAGCGGTTGACTGTGGTCTTCAGAGCGACTGTCGCGGACGCTCCGGGAGCGGCGACAGATGGCCGAGGCTTATATTCTGGGTCGCACACCGTCGTTGCGTGGTGACCGGTACATTTGTGGCATTTCGGACTGCTTTTACAGTGTCTATATATGTTCAACAATATTACTGATAGGAAGTCTTTAAATGTTTGATAAAATTCCGCGCTGATGCCGTCGGGTCCGGGTGTTCGGTTTCTTGGCAACGTTTCAATAGCGTCCCGAATTTCGCCCAAGCTGATAGGCCCATCATGGTGCTCCCTGCTCTTGTCTGATAATCTTCGAAAAGTTATTGCATCCTGAGCATTGTTTCTCGTAGATTTCTGTCTGCTTCCTATCAGTTCTTTGAGGTACGCTTCGAAAGCACCTAGCATTTCTTTATCTGTCGAGATTATTTTTCCGTTGTGCTCCAGCTTGTCGATCTGCTTTGTTCTTCCTCGCCTTCCATTCTTTCCAACAAATTATTTATCTGTGGTTCATCGGGAAGAAAGTTCTTAGCGACCTTATCTTTGCACCGTTATACCTTTCCCCATTTATGATATTCAGTCCATCTTAGTCGCTTCTAAAACATCGTTCCAGTTTCCTGGGGTCCTTGACTGTAGTTCTAGCACTTCACAGAGTTATTTGTTTAAGTCGTTCTCCTTTTCCTTTTGTAAGAAATTCCGTATGCTGCGTTCTTTTACGGTTGTTGCACGTATCTTCATTTTGAACTTCTCCCATGCCACTGCCCATTCGTCTCTGCCTATTGCAACTTCTACAATTTCTTGCTTGACTATTGAGGAATGACTCATCCTCTAGTATCTTTATATTCAGCGTCCACTTTTGTCATTGGTTTCTTTTGTCTTTTTCCTTCTTTTCCCCAATGGTTGCTGTCACCAGGCAATGATCACTAAAGTATGCTGCCTTTACGCTGTATTCCGTGACTTTTCGACTATGGGACTTGGATATATACAGGGTGTTTCAGAAAACGTGCCATTCGGACTTTATAAGAAAATGGGGCGACGGAAAAATACGGGGTAAACGGGATTTGTGTGGCAACTGAATTTGCCACCTTGTAAAAATATTTTAATTTGATTTTAATTAAAAGAAATTGAATTTCTTTAATTGAACTTCAAAATTTCCCAAGTCAACCTAACATTTTTTTTACAGAATTAGAGAGCCCGTAGCGAACTTAGATCCACCAAGAAATATCGCTCGATATTGCAAATGGAACTGCCCGAAAAAAGTACCGAAATTGAGGCTTCAGAGTTTCGGGTATTCAACGGCGCACAAAATCTGTCGCAAAGACGCGCAGAGAGCAGGACATGCTCCTGCCCCCACGAAGCTAGAACAATTTATCGCCGAACCGGCGTGCAGCACAAGACGTGCCGATAACAAGGCGGTTGACATTCCACCATACGTTGATAAGCGGCAAACAAAAATGATTCCGCCTTTTTTTTCCGCCGTCTTTTTTTTTCGACCTTCTATCTTTCATGGGGGCAGGAGCATGTGCTGCTCTCTGCGCATCTTTGTGACTGATTTGGTGCGCCGTTGAATACCCGAAACTTTGAAGCCTTAATTTCGGGACTTATTTTGGGCAGTTCCATTTGGAATATCGAGCGGATTTCTTCGTGGATCTGACTAAGTTCGCTACGGGCTCTCTAATTCTGTAAAAAAAAACGTTAGGTTGACTTGGGAAATTTTGAAGTTCAATTAAATAAATTAAATTTATTTTAATTAAAATAAAATGAAAATATTTTTGCAAGATGGCAAATTCAGTTGCCACACAAGTGCCGTTTACCCCGTATTTTTCAGTCACCCCGTTTTTTTATAAAGTCCGAATGACACGTTTTTTGAAACACCCTGTATATGCGGTCTAGTCGAGCGTGTGAGTTTCCTTGGAAATGAGTATATAGATGAAAACCTCTTGGACAGCTGTCAGCGGCATCTTCTAAGTCGAAGTTTCTGATAACACCTTCCAGTACCGCTCGACTTGAATCCCGTGTCATTTTCCCTGTCGATCTGTCCCGCTGCCTAAGGGTGGAGTTGAAGTCGCCCAGCAAGATGTATGCATTTGAACTATTGAAGAGGTTACCGAGGCTGCTGAAGAACGCTTTTCTTTCATTGTTGTCATTTGGGGAATAAACGCATACAACTCTCCAAATTTCCACGTTATCTATCAATACATCAAGGTACGCTAACCTTCACTCTTTGTGCACTCCATGAAAGATTTTCACGATTCTGTCAGACTTTCCTAATAGGATCAGGCACCCAGCTGAATGCCCCACAGCATGGCTCACTACGACGTCATAGCTTTTCACCAGATTATGCACTAACCTAGCAATGAAAAAACGGCTAGGAAGCAAGCGAGCTGGTGAAGATGATGCATAATGTAAAACCCCGAGACTAGGGAACAGGAAAGGACAGACACAAACACGAAGTCTCAAAAAGAGACTTCCTGTGAGAACACGTGAGACTTGTTTGTTGCTTGTGAGAGTTTGTTTGACACGTAGACACGTGTTTGTGTCTGTCCTTTCGTGTTCCCTAGTCTCGGGGTTTTACATTATGCCAACCTAGCAGTTTCTTCTTCGCTGCTGATTTTAGTTTCTTGTATACCGAGGATATCAATATACGTACGTATACGTTTGTTCTGCGTCCCTTTCCTTCCTTTCCATCATTGGATTCGTGATTACCCCTTTCCTTTTTGTTATCGGCGCCTCTGGATCAGTTTCGCTATTTTCTTTTCTTTTGTGATCTTTTCTTCCATCAGTACCCATTTTCTTCATTGTTTCGTGTTGAGATGTATTCGGCTGCTGAACCACTTCGTCGTCTTTCATATCGTTGTGTCCCAAAACGTATCAATCAGGTTCGTCCGTTGTGACTTGTCTTGTTTTCGACGCGTATGTCTCTACGCATTCCATATCCTCGTGGCCGTACCGCTTGCACTTCCCACATTTAGGTGTCTGGCATTGTTTCCTGACGTGCCCCATTTGCCTACACCTGACGTATAACGGGGCTCTTCCTTTCACAGCGAGGAGAACCTGACAACCGCACAACGACATTTGATGCGGAAGGTCTTCTACCCTCACCTCCTTTCAGTTCTATGCTGAGCTCTCTCGTCGTCGACTCGATCCCGTCGAAAAACGAATTTTCCCACATCACTTTACGCACTTCTTTCACATGTCCAAAACGGATCAGTGCCCGTCTTATTTCCCCGTTGGGTAAAGCTCCCGGCACCCAATGCATCTTAACTTCCACGTCCTTCTTTTTTATTATTATTATTTCTTGTTTTTCCCCCTACTGGATGAAGGGACCGAGGTAAAAAAGCCTTGAAGAGCACCTCGGCCCCCCAGCACCAGCGGCTACATATACATTCGCATACACTTCACTACATGTGCATTCAATTGCACAACACATTATATAGACAAATAAGTGCACATGTGTAGTTCTTTACGCAGGCCTACTCTTTTGTTTACAGGGCAAACAACGAGGAAGAAAGAAAGAAAAAGAATAGGAGAGAAAGTTGACACATAAAGATATGATAAAGGGAACGCAGGCTTGGTGATGAGAACGCAAGCTTGAGGGTCAAACAATACAGAACGTATTGTCACGCATCGTCTTCTTAAGGTTTTGAAAAGATGTGGTTCGCACATTAACATTATGATTATGAAGGATATTTAGTAGACGCGGTATGGTGACTTGCAGTCTCTGGGCACCATATCCCGAGCGGGAGAAGGGTACAAAAAAGGGTCAGGGGATCGATAGGCATAGAGCTGAAAACAGGCAGAATGTGGTATTTGCTGAATAGGGGTGTGGCAGAAGCATCGTATGGTACGCCTTCAATTATCCGGAGAGTACGCTTTTGCAGGACATACAGCTGCTGAAGGGACGTCATGGATGCAGATCCCCACACAAGAACACAATAATTCAGCCGAGACTGAATTAGGGCCTGATAGAGCAGCAATTTGGCCGAGGCGGGAAGAAAGTATTTGTACTTCCGCAAAGATCCGAGTGTCACGTTGATTTGCGATGCAATGGATGAAATATGATCGTGCCAGCGCAACTTCTTGTCAAAAATGACTCCCAGAATTTTTATGCTGTCGGCAAGCCTAATTTTGGAGTCACCGATGAATATGTCCTGTTCAGGTACTCTGCACGGACTAGGTGGAGTAAACAGTGTAGCGACTGTTTTTTGGATATTTCTTTTTAGGCGGTTGTGCGAGGCCCAGGATGCTACGTCACGAAGGATAACGTTTGCAGTCATGGCTGCGCCAGCAGGTGTACTGCCGCTGATTAAAAGAGAGGCGTCATCAGCATAAAGAGTGATATCAGAATGTATAATCGTCAGGTCGTTGATATATAGTAAAAATAACAGGGGACCTAATATGCTCCCTTGCGGAACCCCTGCTGTGATGTGCAATGTGCGGGATTCATTGTTTGAGTCCAAAAAAAAAAGGTACTGACAACGATTTGATAGGTACGATTGAAAGAATGATTGGCTGTGACCTCGGATGCTCTAGTGGTTCATTTTTGCCAAGAGTATAGAGTGGTCAAGCATGTCGAAGGCCTTAGAAAAGTCAATATATACGCCTAAAGTGGCGACCTTTGTTTCGAAATTACGCAGTATGAGCCCTTTTTGCGGAGTAGGGCAAGTTCAGTTGACCTATTTCGCCTAAAGCCGTACTGCCTTGGGGAAATAACTTTATATCTTTCTAGGTAGTCGACCAATATCTTGTAGATAATTATTTCTAATACTTTTGAGAAGTGCGGCAGAATAGATATTGGTCTATAGTTCGAAAGAGCGTGACGGTCACCCTCCTTAAAGATCGGAATCACTCTGGCAAGTTTCATTTTGGCAGGAAATTTTCCATGTTCGATGCTGAGGTTGCACACATGGGAAAGTAGGGGAGCGATGATATGGGCTACATGTTTAATGCTCTTAATGTAAAAACGAAAGCAATCTAGGCTACTACTGTTCTTCATCGTAGTGATAGCGGTCACTACCTCGCCCGCGTCCGTAGGAGCAAGGAAAAGTTAATATGTTGTTGGCACATCATACATGACAGCAGGTGCATGGGGAGCTGTACAATTTGCACAACTGATGAAGTGCTCATTAAAAGCGTTAGCAAGGGTTTGGCCACTAACGTTGCAACCATTCAACGTTAAAGAAGATAGCTCAGCGTGGGGGGTTTCTCTCCATGAGATTATTAAAGTTTCTCCAGAGTATTGTTTTCTTGTCAAATACTAACTGCGAGTTTATGTACTCTCGCTTGCTGGATCTGAGCTCACTGTTTAGTTTGTTCCGATAGTTCTTATAGATCGCCCAGTTACTTTCAGTGCGGTTCTTTAAGAACGCGGAAAAGAGCTTATTCCGTTTTCTTAGTTTGCGCATGTGCGAAGGTAAGAATCATGGCTTGCGCGAGTGCTTGTGTCAAGTGTAGGAGAGGAGTGGGAAACAAAGGTCGTGAGCGTGTTTAAATTTATCTAACAGTACATCAAACAAGACGCCAGGGTCTACACTGCTTAGGACATCACTCCAGCCCGTCTGACGAAGTGAACTTTCAAAGCTTATCAGACCAGGGTGCGAGATGACTTTTCGAAGAGTGGTGTCGCCCCTACTTCGCATAACAGTAGTCTCGATTGATAGGAATACGGGAAAGTGGTCACTGATGTCGGCTTCGATAGTGCTGGCAATCGTGGTTTATAGAATGTTGTTTGTGATTATGAGATCGAGTAGCGTGGACGTGTTTTCTGTTACTCGGGTCGGGGAGTCAATGACATTGACAAAGCCATAGCTGAACAATAGCTGACTAAGTCTGGAAGAACTGGATGCAGTAACGAACAAATCGATATGAAAGTTACCACATATCTTGGCATTCAGTCTATTGTCACAGCAATAAGCTAGTAGTTTTTCTAAAACACCGAAGAAGTTAGATAGGTTTCCACATGAGGGACGACAGATTACAGCAAACAAGGACCGCCTACTTACAACTGGAAGTACGAGGGGTGTTCAAGTCAAACCGGGACTTTTCATTTTTCGCAAAAGTAAAATGAACTTACAGGCGAGAAATTTGTTTTATTTTTGAACGTAGTTTCCAGCTGCACTAATGCACTTATCTCAGCGTTTCACGAGGCCTTGGATGCCAGCAGCGTAGAAACTCTTACCGGCGCGTAGCAGCCATGATCGGACCGCATTCTTGACCTCGTCGTCCCAGCTGAAGTGGCGGTCCCCAAGGAACGCCTTCAGTGGCCCGAAGAGATGGAAATCACTGGGGGCGAGGTCTGGACTGTAAGGGGGATGTGGCAGCAACTCCCAGCCAAGTTCCTGTAAGGTGCGTGTCGTGAGATGGGCGGTATGCCGGCGTGCATTGTCCTGTAGGAGGAGGACTCCTTTGGTGATGAGGCCCGGCCGCTTTTGCTTCAGCGCCTTATGTACATCCCTCAGAACCTTGCAGTAATACGCACTATTGGTGGTGGTACCACTGGGCAGAAAATCAACATGAACAACGCCAGCCTTATCCCAGAAAACCGTTGATGTTGTCAGGAACTCCGACAGTGGGCTCTGAGCCGACCCGGCTGGGATCGTCCTGAATTGATGTACGGTGGCCTCGAAACCGTTTGCACCACTCAAACGCTTTGCTCCGGCTAAGTGTATCGTGGCCACACTGAGCCTGAAGTCTTCTGTGAATTTCGGAGGACTTTACGCCTTCATTCACAAGAAACTTCATGACAATTAGCTGTTCGTTGTGCGCGCTCACCTCGTTGTCGGCCATCTTGTCCAGCACGTGTCTTCTATTTCGCACAAACTTAGGACCACCACGTGGTGAACGCGGAGGCCTGTCGCGTGTAAAAATGACGAAAAAGAAGTAGCGCGAGCGATTTGTACACTCAGGAGACAGAAAGTCCCTGGTTTGACTTCAGCACCCCTCGTAGTTCACAGTCGGGTGTACAACATGCTAGTTCATGAATAACACCCACATCAGCAATTTTATCAGACACGAGGATCTGAACACCTCCTCCTCGTTTGTTTCGGCGGTTTTGTACAATGGGGGAAAACCCTTGTATTTTGTAACATTCATTTTCTGAGGAAAGCCACGTTTCACTAAACATGATAATACTGAAATCGAAGCCCAGTGCCAGGAACGCGTCAATGTCATCGTATTTATTCCTGATTGAACGCACATTCAGATGTAGACAAGAGATTGTCCGAGGGGTTTTCCTTAAGCTCAGTCTGGTAAGGGCTTCCTCTACAGAGAAGGCAGAGCCAAGGCGAATGGGAAGTTTATTTGACATGTGCCGTGGATTAAGTAAAAGCACTCCTGACGGCTAAGTAACCTAGACAATCTTATCAAGGTCGTAGACTGTACGCAGGCGGATGATTTTTTCTGTCTAATCTTTCCGCATATACACTGTTCCATGCTTGTGCCACACGAACTTGTAATGAAGCTGTTTCGCTAACATGCGAGCTCGATAGTACAAATTTCTGTTTGCAATAGTCATATTTTCGTCAACGTACACGTTCTGGGGGCTTAATCGTTTCACACGTTCAACTTAACGGCACGAGACAGCTGAACGAGTCGTTCAAGCTAACGAAACGAGCAACTTTATCGACGCTTTGCGTGGTCGCAATCTGTGCTCGTCGTGAAGCTTCTTCTTTGTGGTTATTTTGCACGTTGCGAGCGCTCAGGTGTTGTGATGTCACCGCCCTGAGCGAAGAGCAGGCTGGCAGCGAGGCTGCATCTTCTCTGACCAATAGGACTGTTTCATTTGCTCCGAAAGCTCGCATTCTCGTGCTCTCATACATGCTCATTGCGTTTCAATGTTCGTTCCCAGGCTCGTTGGTCATCTTTTTCTTCCCGTCTCAATATATGGCTCGCTAGTCGTGTAAAAATAATTAACGAACATGTACAACACTGTAAGGATAATCGTCGAGCTATACGCAAAATATTGTAAATCATTTTCCTACCCTGACGATGGTGTCGGGTGAGAATGCTCTTAAGTATGATACCAGAACTAGTGTGTGCTGAGTTCTAGTTCACGTCAGAGTCCGAGACCAGAAAGGAAAGACGTAGTGGTATCAGAAGTATTAAAAGAAGAAAGAGGAGGAGGCTGCCCGTTCTCCTCAACGTGTACACTTATTTCATTAACTTTATGTAACTTTTTCTTCAAGCATGGAAGTACAACGCGCAGCCTTACAGTCAGGCTTCATAAACAGTGCTAACGGCATTTCTTCCGGGACGGTATGACTTTACAAGATCTATCTGGTGAAGTTGAAAGGCATCCTGACGCCTAAAATAAAATAAATTCGCAGTGCAACGGTGATCTTGAACAGAACGTCAGTGAACTGTTTTAAATCCATGTTAGCAGCGCGAAGCAAGAGAATGTTGCGAAAGTATTCAAGATAATCAACCTCAGAAAATCCACAGAATCCTTTGCTCTTCCTTTCATTGCTACATCAACACTATGTCCGCAATGTACTATTAAAGAGAACAATTCGAACACTACTATATGCATCCATTTCGCCTTTGTTGTTCATCACAACACCCGTAGCTATCAAGACGGAGTGAAGTACACGGTCACAAGTCCTCACAAACGGTGCTGAGAGCGTTTCTTGGCGGACGGAAGAACTTTACAGATTCTGTCTCGCCCAGTTGAAAGGCATCCTGACGCCATCACGTCCATGGGGGCACAGTTAGCTTCTTGTGTGATCGCCCAAGCGAAGAATCACTCCGCCATCTTTCTTGGGCAGCTTCAAGGTCAGCGTGTCGTTACGAATAACGAAACGAAGAAACTTATCGACGCCCTGCTGTGGCACAATGCCTGTTCTTCGTTTAGCTTCTTCGTTGAGGCTATCGTGCTCGTAACGAGCCGTTACGTGTTGTGATGTCAGCGCCCTGAACGAACAACAGTTGCCAACGAGGCTGTAATCTTGTCGACCAATGAGGTTGTTTAATTTTGTTTGGATAGCTCGCATGGTTTGTCTATGGTTTGTCTACGGCTTGTCGTTGTCACTTCTTCGTCTTCTTTCTCGTCTTCATCTGCATCTTCTCGAGAATATCTCACAGTCCTCATGTAACCACTGGTGTAAATACGATGAAAGGGGGAGCATGTCATTTTGTACACAGTCGTGGAGCAATACATGTTAGTTTCTGCAGAAATTCCGTTTCTGCAAATCTCCAAATGAAGATGTTTCACATTCGAACGAGTGGGTAGTCCCACTCGTTAGGCATACGATCTAATTTGATCGTAACTGGACCGAGAGATTACGCCCCTGCCACTTTAACGAAAAGAGCGCGTCATACACCCTGTGCTCGAGCTCCCGAGTACCTCGCGCCTCGTTAGATCATGATCCATGTAGGCGATGAAGCCTGTGAGCACGTGAACACATTCGTTAGGCAGACGACACCGTCGGTCGTTACACGAGCAAGAGATTACACCTTTGTCCCGTTAACGAAAAAAGCGCGTCACGCGTCACGTGTTCGTGTTAACGAGAGCTCCGCCCCTCGTTGGCTCGCGAACGATGGAAGTGATTAAGCCCCCTGGTCGCCGATTTTCTTTGATCGCAGTACCGTTTTGTCCAGGAGCCACTGTGCACAGACGGATTGATTTGTAAATCGAACAATTAATTGGGGAGTTTTTCCAGGCTTCGACGGCAACCTATGGATTGCTTCTACAGTAGATGGGTCCGGTGTCGGTACCTGAAGAGCAATTGCAACTTCCTCCAGTCTGGCCAATAGGTCATCATTTTGGGTTTGGGGAATACCGTGTATTTCTAAGTTACTTCTACGACCGTACTGTTCAAGACTATTCAATTCCTGTCTGACCAGATCGAGGTTACTGCTCCTTACTGCGGAGTTTTCAATTCTGTCGACTCTCTTGCGTAGATCAGCTATGTCTTGTTTTTGAGTGGATAGCTTCGTGAGCACTTTGTCGTAATTGTCCAAGATTAACAGTATGGCACTTTCCAACGGAGTAAGTGTCTCATTCATGGTGCTCACTCTCTCTTTCAGGGGAGCAAGATCGAGTAGCATAGTGTAGATTTTGTGAAGCTTCTCACTGTCTCTCTGGGCAGTGTCACTTTTCTTTACTTTTGTGGCACTGTTTCTACAAGGTGCAAAGGACCAGTTACTACGGCTTGTTCGGACCCCCGAGCAATCGCCGATGTGAAACGGAACATTACATTCTTGACAGAATGTGACGGAATCATGAGCGGTAAACAGCTTTTCGCATTTGCCACAAGCATCACTACCAGAAGCCATTTTCACTATTTAGCAGTCACTATTTAGCAGTCAGCGGCGGATATAGAGTCTCAGCAAATGGGTCAGCGCTCACCTGAAGAGTACAAAAATGTTATTCCAACACTTTTAGCAATCGCCGCTGACTGCGAAGACACATGTGTCCGACTTCTTTTAGTAGCAAGGCGCTGTCTTCAGTCGGAGAATCCTTCCAATCACAGTGAGCTGACAATGTCGACTGACGGGTTCCTGCTTGGTCGGTAGTTGACACGGTGTGTTACCTGTTCCACGTGCGAACTTTGTTGTACCTGAAGAGTAGAGGAATGTTAGTCCAACACGCTTAGCAATCGCCGCTGACTGCGAAGACACATGTGTGCGACTTCTTCTTTTAGCAGCAAGGCGCTGTGTTCAGCCGGAGAATCCTTCCAATCACAGTGAACAGACAATGTCGACTGACGGGTTCCTGCTTGGTCGGTAGTTTACACGTTGTGTTACCGGTTCCACGTGCGAACTTTGTTGTGCCTGAAGAGTACAAGAATGTTAGTCCAATACGCTTAGCAATCGCCGCTGACTGCGAGTCTTGTTGGGGTCTATGATGACGCATTTTTTTTTCCTTTTACATTGACCTCACCCAGGGTTAAAAATTTTTCCTTCGCAAGGTTGTTGTGAAACCGGATGTTCCATATGTGATTGCATTGGTAGACACCAAATCTGGCTACGTCGTCTTTGTTGACATGTGCTTTCAAGGCTTCCCCGAAGTGATGCACATTATATGGCCTACCGGTAGGGTCAGCATGCAAGAAAAGTGTGTTAAAAGACACACTACCTGTTGGTACTGTAGACATAACCATCCGGTAATACTTGGAACTACGAGCAAACTTGTCCCTGTAGTCCACCCGATTAGGGTTAGTATTTTCTACAGCTCCACCGGAGCTCATACCGCCCACGTCCGTCTCGGTTGGAAGCCGGAAGTGAACCCACTATACCACGGATGCGACGGTTGATGTAACAAAGTGTTTGCTTCCCCCTCCGTGCATTTCCACCTTCACTGATTCCGCCGTCGAATCGTTAAAATAATACAGACAGAAGCTTGAATGTGCGTCGACCTGGAATCGAACCCGGGTCAACTGCTTGGAAGGCAGCTTTGCTAGCCACTTTTTTTCTTTCTTTTAAAACATTCGAAGTTCGAAAACTTTCACGTCACAAAATGTCTTTTCTTTTTTGCCGTGCGTACTTTCACATTACTAACAGCACTTCACGCACAAACTATGTGTCAACAAATAGGCTCACTGCAATTTCCGCAACTACCTGTGGCATGAAAACCCTAAGCTACTTGAGGGCCCTCGCTACCTAAACGACAACCCTAAGTGGAATCACAAAAGCACGCGGTTCAGCACCATGCTGAATTCTTCTTGTGAGTCAGGCTTTAAGCTCATCGAGGCCGTCCATTTCGTAGCGATCTGACGCTGCAACCAACTCCAATGTCCATTGCATTACACTAAAGAAACAGGACAGCGGAGTTCCTACGCTTCCCTTACGGAAGTGTCTAGCGTGCCGTCTAGATGAAAGCCGAAGCACTGCCGTTAGGGTTCTTTCTAAAGGTACTTACTGACACAAAAGAAAAGTGCCCCCCAGTGGAGCGGTTGTGGCGTAATGGGTTGAGCTCCTGGCTGTGAAAGGGGAGTTCCGCGGTTCGAATTCGATCGTATAGATTTTTTTCCCCCTCTTGAGGTTAGGTCTCCTCGTGGCAGAGGTTAGGTTAGGTCTGGCGAATACAGATTCCATGTGTGGAGAGAGCCCATGTAGACTGTGCATCCGTCGTGACTGAGGTTAGGTTAGCACGGAACGCTAGCAACAGCAACTATTCCGCCTGGACAGAACTCTAGTAGCATTTACTATTCCGTCTGGACAGAACGCTAGCAACAGCCTTGCCTTACAGTTGACACAGGCTTGCCTGTGTGTCCATAGGAAGTAAATTCCAACCACAACTATCACTTCCCAGATATCTGTATGCAGGATGTCACTGAAGTCGAGGAACTTTATTTCCCCCCACTCCATTGTGGTTCCTACCCCTGCTATAATGCGCGTTTCTGCCCAGAACTGTGTGGCGTCCCGGCAGTCCCCAAATACGTGTCTCAGGTTTTCTTCTTCACAAAAGCAGCTGTCGCACATGAGTGACCAGGGTATCTCAAAACCATCGGCGCGCATCCACATCTTAACTGGCATTGTCTCTGTGTGGAATCGCACAAAACAGTCTTTGATCCACTGAGCCACTGGCATACGGAGTATCTTTTTGAAAACATCCGATTTTTCCCTGCTGGGGAACACGCTCCTGTATATCGGGGAAGGAAACAGGTCGTTGACGTCCCAGTATATCTTTTTACTTTCAACGTTTATCGAGTACTCCCAAGAGAACCTATCACACACGAATTGCACTGCCTCGGCCACGTCCTTGTAAAACTTCAGTGCAGGTGTTTCTTCACGCCATCTCTTGACGTAGCCGTCCACGGTGCTAGGTATGCCGAACCTAACGTCTGCATCGCTTCGCGTTGGATTCCGTTCATCTCGCCCCGGAAAAACAGGAAGCGTTGGACTACAACCTTCACTGCCATGTTGACCGTCTGGAGGCCGCCACCTAGCTTCGAACGGAACAGGTTGGTGCGGCGCATTTCTTCCATCGGAGATCTCCAGATGAAGGTGGCGAATACCGGGTGAATCCGGTGTGCTGTGCCTCCATCGGCCGGAAATCGAAACCGGCGGTCAACTGCTTGGAAGGCAGGTATGCTAGCCACAATACCACCGACGCTACCCTAGTGAAAATGTATCTGAGAGGCCTCTCAGGATTTTTTAAGAGGTCTGAGAGGACCTTTTAAGAAATTCTGAGAGATCTGAGAGGACCTCTCAAGCAGTCCTAAGAGGTCTGAGAGGACCTTCTACGAAATTCTGAGGGGTCTGAGAGGACCTCTCAAGCAGTCCTAAGAGGTCTGAGAGGACCTTTTAAGAAATCTTGAAAGGTCTGGTAAGACCCTTTAGCACTTCTGAAGGGTCTGAGAGGTCCTTTCAAGAAATCTTGAAAGGTCTGGTAGGACCTTTGAGGCAGCACAGAGGGGTCTGAGAGGACCTCTTAGAGAAAATCTGGAAGACGTTGTATAATCATTCATGTAGCCCTGAGAGGTTTGGGGGGACCTCTCAGACAGCTTTGCGACAGTGCGTCGTGCAACACCTCCCAGAGCAAGTTGCTACGTGTTTTCCGCGCCGCGGAACATGCTACCTCGTCCGCTTTGGAAAATAGATCGCAAGATTTCACGTGTTTGTGCATTATTCCTTCAAGGAACACGTGCCGTGATAACCTTGTATTGCCTTCCCCCCTTGAAGCTATTGTGCTTGCAATCCGTGCATTATTGCACTGTACGTAAGTGGAAGCGTTTCGGCCAGTCGCCAGCGGTTGAATCAGTCTGTTTTGAAGGTTGAAGTGTGAGGACGTCGGCCGCGGATCTCAAATAATTTGCGTTTTGTCTTCGGGATTGTAACTGTTTTTGAGGTATGTAGACGATGTCTCAAATATGCTTTTGTGATTGACAGCCATTCCTCTTCACTTTAGGCTTTTACTACTGTTCGCAGACACGCATTATGAGCGCCGATGGGAAGATTACCAACCACGTAACGTTACCAACGGCGCTGGGTACCAAACGGTGTGTTATATATTTCGATGCCTACACACTGACTTACACTGACATTTTTAAGTTGTATTTCTAACAGATGAATCTCGTACGAAGTGACACATGGTGAGAACACAAGGTGGTGAGAACCCAATCTCTCCAGTTAGTTGGTGGCTTACGCAAGCAAGGGAAACTAGACGGTGCATCGCAAGTCCCGAAGTATACGTAAAACAGATGAACTTGATCACCGAGAAGCAGAGTTCCTCAAGAATATTTTTCATTGCCGCTGTACGGACATTGTGAATATGTGTCCCATGAGTTCACGCTTTGTGGAATACGACAGTATGTGTTGATGATGACTCGTACACTTTCGTAGACATGTAAGTGCTAAATCTAGTTTCTGTTGGTGCAATTTACCGTTTCGTGTAGTTTCTTGCGAGCGATCCTTCAACAAATATTACATATTCACAATTCTGTAAGACATTTGAAATAACTGTTACATAATCAGATAGCAGTGTGCATGCCTTGAGTGTATCTGTACAATCGAAGGAACTCAATATATGTGGAGTTTTGTGACATGTACTTGTCTGTATCTATATCTGGTGTATCATAGCACTGTATGATTATACCACTCCGACGACAGGTGCAGCGTAGATGGCGAAATTGAACATTGATGTTCCGATGTCAGATCTCTGCATTAGCTTCTGAGAGGTCCTGTCAATCTGAGAGGTCCTCTCAACCTAAGAGGTCAGCCTGAGAGGTCAGCCTGAGAGGTCCACAGGCCTGAGAGGACCTCTCAGCCTGAGAGGTCCTCTCAGTCCCATAACATATTAGACCTGAGAGGCCTCTCAGATACATTTTCACTAGGGTACGGTTGATGTAATAACGAGTTTCCTTTCCCCCGTGTATTTGCACCTCCACTGAATTCGATCTCAGAGCTTTAATACAATACATACAAAAGCTACAACATGTGTCGCCCGAGAATTGAACCCGGGTCAACTGCTTGCAAGGCAGCTATGCTAGCCCGCTATGCTAGCCACTATACCACCGACGTGACGGTTGGTGTAATAACGAGTTTCCTTTCCCCCGTGTATTTCCACGTCCATTGAATTCGATCTCACATCTTTAATATAATTCAGACAAGAGCTACAACGTGCCTCGACCGTACTGCACTGTAATTGGATACTGTGGGACTGTCAACCTGGATTATGGTATTGTAGGACTTTCCCCATGTGCACGGGTATTACCCATGCTTTTCATTAAAATGTGGGTTTCTGCACTGTAACGGGATGCTCTGTGAGTGTCAATGTAGATTACAATATTATGGGACTATTCCCATGTGAAACAAGGATTAAATTTGGCAGAATAGGGATTAAATTACAAAAGCATAAGGATCAAATGCGATGGGAAAACTTATAGAACATGACAGTTAAGACTAACAAACAACTAATAGACAAACACTAAAAGAAACAAAGGAAATACCCTAACCTAAATATAACCTAATGCAACCTAATATACGCTAAGGACTAGAAGAATATACCGGTTATGAATTTCTGTGATAAACAAACATCAAAAGAAACAAAGAGACACTAGCTAACCTAACGAAACCTAAACATACCTGACCTACCTCATCATAACATAACGTAACCTAATGTATAGAAGAACATGGTGGTTAAGACTTCCTTGATCAAGAGACATCAAAAGAATCAAAGGCACACAACCTACACGAACCAAACTCAACCCGACCCAACGAAAACTAACATAACCTCAGAACTACAGCTTTTCCCCATCATATTTAATCCATA
The DNA here is from genome assembly GCF_037126465.1 of Ornithodoros turicata. Classification (NCBI taxonomy): domain Eukaryota; kingdom Metazoa; phylum Arthropoda; class Arachnida; order Ixodida; family Argasidae; genus Ornithodoros; species Ornithodoros turicata. The sequence goes on from NC_088201.1 coordinate 219,204,456, forward strand.
ATCCGCGGAATTCTATCCTTTCACCATGCAATTTAAGCTTCACGAACGATAGCAACCTTGCCACTTCACTTCATGACCCGTTCACCACTGTCACCTACAAGAAGAACCGAGCCGGCGGTATTCCCATACTGTTTCGACCAGCAACTACTGACTACTCCTTCTGGAAGGTGAATCCTAATGCGGTCGCTAGTGAGATACGCCTGCTAACCCAACAACAGGTTATGCACCACCGTTTCCACCGAGATGGTTCTCTCTTCGTCTCCGTACGGTCCGAAGCAGCCGCCCGCAACCTTTTGTCTGCTAAGTGCTTAGCTGGCATTCCGGTGATACCACCCATACCCCAATCGTACGCCAGAAATATGGGCAAGATATATGATGTTCCAAGGGAGTATTCGAACGACGACCTCGTGCTCTATCTTAAAGACGCAGGGGTTTTATCAGCACGGCGACAGGTTCGGCATTCCCTAGCAGAAGATGGCAGTGATGTGTTCACCCCGTTACGGAGCGTTATCCTGACTTTTGAACCTACAATCCGTCTTCCTCCCCGAATTGCCCTTGGGTTTCAGACCTTCACAGTCCAAGAGTACATAGAAGGCCCCATACAGTGTTATAACTGCCAACGATTTGGCCATATTGCACGAAATTGCCGAGGTTCTACACGGTGTGGCATCTGCGCCGGACCTCACCGGAGATCAGACTGCAACAACAAAAGAGAGCCAAAGTGTGCTAACTGCAAATCCAGCCATCCCGCATCATTTTCTTTATGTCCTGTCAAGACCGCCGCCACCAAGAGGCACCAAGACCGAACCCTACGACTTCCGTCTGACGCTCCTAGGGATGCTAGTGCCACACTCCCGTCTCGTACAAATGCACAAGAATTTCCTGCACTACCCCCTCGATCTGCACCAGGTAAACGAGGGTCGCTGAACACAGTCGCGGCTACGCCTATCACAAGCGCACCGCCTCCTCGTCCATCAAGACAGATTACAAACACTTACGCCAGTGTGACGGAACCAGCACCCTCATCAGCCCCCCAATATATGCCTCCTCTGGGACTCTTCTCAGCGGTACTCGCTGCCCTTAAGGCCATTGTCTCTGCTTTTCCTGGTGCGTCGCAACTGCCCGAGGTTCAAGCGCTTCTGGCACTGGAGGCATTATCTTCGCATCAGCATGACGGAATTGTATAAAAACGCCCTGGCCATGCAGTGGAATCCTCGAAGCCTGCGTAACAAGCTCCCAGATTTTAAATTACATCTCCAACAGTACAAGTTCCCTTTCATAGCTATATGCGAACACGGCATGGATTGTACACATCGTGTTAGTGGATACACAATCTATCGCTCTCATCATTCCCCTGAGAGTAGAGCAGCGCTATACGTTCGCAATGACCTCGTTGCTGCACCCATCGGCTCAGTTTGCCATCGCTCTTATGATTACGTCACATGCAGGATCCGCCTTGGCCCCATGCTGTTAACGGTCGTCAGTATCTATATCCGTCCCGCGGTACAGGTCCCGTGGAGTGACCTGGAACGCTTACTTGGTTCTCTGGAAGCCCCGGCGCTTGTGCTAGGGGACTTCAATGCACATCACTCGGCCTGGGGAAGCCGAAGGACGGACAGTAGGGGAAGGAGGTTGTTAGAGGCAATGGAGAATAATAACATGTGCCTGCTGAACAACCGCGAGCCCACTTACATGCGATCCCCAATGTCACTTGATGTATTGGACCTCTCGTGGTCCTCAACCGACATAATTCGCCACTTGTCGTGCGCTACGGACGTCGACACTAGAGGTAGCGATCATTTTCCTCTATATATTTCGCACGACAGACTGTCCCTCTCAGCAACTGCTGGACTGATTTCTTTCACAAACTGGAGACGTTTTCGTGCGGGCCTCAGAACATCTGTGCACACCGGTATGTCCCCAGAGGCTCTCTCTCAAGCAATTACCCGCGGTATTCAGGACGCGGTGGTCATGTCTAAAAGGGTAACAGGCCATATCGGCCATTCCCCCGCTATTAATCACCTTAGAGCATTACGTCGCCGAGCAGAAAGAACGGCTCGTCGGACAGGGCAACTTACGGACATTGTGGAATACCGCCGGATGAAAGCTAAAGTAACACGAGAACTTAAAAACGAGGACAGGAAGCGTTGGCGTAAGTTTTGCCACCACCTTTCACCGTTCGATCCGGCCACGAAGATCTGGCGGACAATCCGATCTCTGAAGGAGGCGCCCCCTCAAAAGAATCCTCTCGCGGCCTTGGCTATCGTTCAGCGTGTAGACGAGAACACGCTTGCGACGGACTTCTGTGTGGTACTAACGACTCCGGCGGCTGCCTCGACCACGCCCCTACACCACAGTTTTGTCCACAGTTTGACGGCTGAACTTCACCACGACTGGCCCCGTCCCCCGGAAGTTATGGACCGCGACTTCACACTAATCGAGCTAAAGGCAGCGTTGAAGCTTGTGAACGCCAGCTCGTCCCCTGGGCCCGATAAAATCACCTATGCCGCCCTACGAAACCTTGACGGGCGGTCACTCCAAGCTCTCCTTCATGTCTATAATACGTCTTGGCAACAAGGATCCTTACCACATACATGGAAGGAGGCCTTGGTTGTTCCCATCCTGAAACCAGGCAAGCCCCCAAATGCCCTATCCTCCTTTCGCCCGGTGAGCCTGACAAGCTGTGTGGGGAAACTGATGGAGAGAATGGTTTTGCATCGCCTCGACTGGTGGCTCGAAAAACGACGTGCCTTCCCTCACGAAATGGCTGGATTTCGTCGCCACCGAAGCTCCATGGATCCAGTTCTCGACCTAGTCTCTACAGTTCAACATGCTCGAGCCCATCGACGGATCGTCCGATCGGTCTTCCTTGACATCAAGCGCGCCTATGATACCGTCTCGCACATTTGTGTGCTGCATGCCTTGCGCTCGTTTGGAGTATCCGGTCGGCTCTTCATCTGGCTCCAAGACTTCCTTACGGACCGAACTGTCGCTGTCCGTACGTCCCAAGGCCAAAGCCCTCAGCATCCTGTTCCCCAAGGAGTCCCCCAAGGAAGCATTCTCAGCCCGACACTCTTTAACGTGGTGATGGCCGGCCTACAATCAGTAATTCCTCGCAAAGTGTCGTTCTCCGTGTATGCAGATGACGTCGCCCTTTGGACAGTAGGAAAATCACGCCCGGCTCTCCAGCGCCGCCTGCAGCTCGCTTTAAACAACATCCATACGTACCTGACGCACCTCGGGATGGACCTTTCACCCGAAAAGTGTGTCGAGCTCCCTTTCACGCGTAAAGCTATGGCCAATTTCCCACTTTGGCTTGGTTTAAAGAAGCTAGAACCAGTACGCTTTCACCGCTTCCTTGGCGTGGTAATCGACTCGGACTTGCGCTGGGCTCGGCACATTAAACACCTTGAAACTAAAGTGCAGCGATGGCTCCCCGCAATCCAACATCTTTCTGGCCCAGGATGGGGCTGTGATCAGCGTTCCCTGCTCGCGGTTCACGCGGCATTGGTAAGGGCAACTGTGCTTTACAGCCTTCCTATTCTGCACAGGATATCAACAACTTCATTAAATACGCTTCGGTCCCTGTTTGCTCGAAGCCTTCGTCGATGCCTCGGAGTTCCAAGAATGGCTGAAACACGACAAGTACTGGCTGAAGCTGGTGAGCTCCCGATTGAAGTTCTCCGTGAACGGGAAACGGCTCGGCAGTACCTCCGTTTGCGTGCTCACATTCCCCGCCACCCGCTACTCAGGAAAATTCGATACCGCCCTGGAAGCGACTTCTATCGAGTAGCGCAGAGGACACGCCAGACTCTCACTGGCTTCATAACTAAGGACACTATACCGCCGGAAGCCCCCTGGTCTCTACCGGTACCGCCCACTTTTGTACGCCTCCCAAACCTTCTGCAAAGAAGAGATCAGGTCCCCCCTCAAGTCCTCCGAGCCCATTTTCATGCTCTGGTAGACGAGAAGTTTTCTACGTTTACGGCAGCATATACTGATGGCGCATCCAGAAACAACAAGTCCGCCTCAGCCTTCGTCATTCCATCCGAAGGCGTCGTGCACGGAAGACGCCTTTCACATCCAACCTCCTCCACAGCTGCGGAACTCTATGCCATCCTTTTCTTTCTACAACACATCGCTGATTTTCCACCCCGGGAATGGGCAGTCTTTACAGACTCCAAATCTGCACTTCAAGCAATTGAAACTTCCGGCATACGAGGCCCATCCGCACCCCTAGTCACAGACGTGTTAATGGCTTACCACACTATCTACGCCGCAGGCCACAGGCTAGTTCTCCAGTGGGTTCCAGCCCATTGTGGTGTCGTGGGGAACGAGCAGGCCGACAGCGCCGCAGAAGCAGCACTCTCGTCTCGGAACCGGACCCGTATTGTTCTGCTCAGAGGAGACCGCCGTTCAATTCTGCGACGTCTAGTGACACCCCTGGCTTCCCGCCAACGGACAACCGACATTCTTCCCCCCTCTATGTTGAACAGAGTTGATCCCACGCTCGCTTTCCGCATGCCACGAAACACATCTCGTCAGGATGCTGCATTAATCCACCGCATGCGCCTCGATGTGGCCTTTACAGCTCAGTGGCGTTACCGCTTGAGACAAATTGATTCTCCCACCTGCTGCCACTGTGGTGCTCTTGAGGATCTGGGGCACATTCTTCTTCATTGCCCTCACTACGAACCTTCCCGAACCACACTCTCCGAGTCTCTTCGTCAGCTGGACTCTCGCCCTTTCTCCCTACCGAAATTGCTTGGTCCCTGGCCCAATCCAGCCCAGCAACGCTCTGCGCTCAAAGGTCTTCTGACATTTCTGGACACCATCGGACTTCGATCGTTATTGTAAAGGGGCACGTTATTTTATTCCCCCCATTCCACCAAGCACTGGGGTAGAGTATCGCCTGTTGCGATGAAACTCCCCACTCTCCAAGGCCGAAAATAAAGTTGTTGTTGTTTAAGCTTCACATCGCCACCCTTTGTCCTTGTTTTGCTAGATTTACTCCTCATGTCGCTACACTTTTAATACTTATGCCCTGGTATTTAATCCTTCTTCTGCATGATTTAATCCTCGTTCTACCGATATTAATGGTGATGCCCTGGAATTTAATACTGAGTTAGCAGGTTATCTTTTTATTACTCTGTTCACTGCCATGTGACACTGTGGGACTACCTGCATGCTTTATCACCTGCTTTGACTATTTTCTCGTCTACAGCTACCCTAGTGAAAATGTATCTGAGAGACCTCACAGGTCTAATATGTTATGGGACTGAGAGGACCTCTCAGGCTGGTGGACCTCTCAGGCTGACCTCTCAGATTGACAGGACCTCTCAGAAGCTAATGCCCAGATCTGACATCTGAACATCAATGTTCAATTTCGCCGTCTACGCTGCACCTGTCGTCGGAGTGGTATAATCATACAGTGCTATGATACACCAGACATAGATACAGACAAGTACATGTCACAAAACTCCACATATATTGAGTTCCTTCGATTGTACAGATACACTCAAGGCATGCACACTGCTATCTGATTATGTAACAGTTATTTCAAATGTCTTACAGAATTGTGAATATCTAATATTTGTTGAAGGATCGCTCGCAAGAAACTACACGAAACGGTAAATTGCACCAACAGAAACTAGATTTAGCACTTACATGTCTACGAAAGCGTACGAGTCATCATCAACACATACTGTCGTATTCCACAAAGCGTGAACTCATGGGACACATATTCACAATGTCCGTACAGCGGTGATGAAAAATATTCTTGAGGAACTCTGCTTCTCGGTGATCAAGTTCATCTGTTTTACGTATACTTCGGGACTTGCGATGCACCGTCTAGTTTCCCTTGCTTGCGTAAGCCACCAACTAACTGGAGAGATTGGGTTCTCACCACCTTGTGTTCTCACCACCTGTCACTTCGTACGAGATTCATCTGTAAGAAATACAACTTCAAAATGTCAGTGTAAGTCAGTGTGTAGGCATCGAAATATATAACACATCGTTTGGCACCCAGTGCCGTTGGTAACGTTACGTGGTTGGTAATCTTCCTATCGGCGCTCATAATGCGTGTCTGCGAACAGTAGTAAAAGCCTAAAGTGAAGAGGAATGGCTATCAATCACAAAAGCATATTTGAGACATCGTCTACATACCTCAAAAACAGTTAGAATCCCGAAGACAAAACGTAAATTACTTGAGATCCGCGGCCGACGTCCTCCCACTTCAACGTTTCAAAACAGACTAATTCAACCGATGGCGACTGGCCGAAACACTTCCACTTACGTGCAGTGCAATAATGCACGGATTGCAAGAACAACAGCTTCAAGGGGGGAAGGCAATACAAGGTTATCACGGCACGTGTTGCTTGAAGGAATAATGCACAAACACGTGAAATCTTGCGATCTATTTTCCAAAGCGGACGAGGTAGCATGTTCCGCGGCGCGGAAAACACGTAGCAACTTGCTCTGGGAGGTGTTGCACGACGCACTGTCGCAAAGCTGTCTGAGAGGTCCCCCCAAACCTCTCAGGGCTACATGAATGCTTATACATCGTCTTCCAGATTTTCTCTAAGAGGTCCTCTCAGACCCCTCTGTGCTGCCTGAAAGGTCCTACCAGACCTTTCAAGATTTCTTGAAAGGACCTCTCAGACCCTTCAGAAGTGCTAAAGGGTCCTACCAGACCTTTCAAGATTTCTTAACAGGTCCTCTCAGACCTCTTAGGACTGCTTGAGAGGTCCTCTCAGACCCCTCAGAATTTCGTAGAAGGTCCTCTCAGACCTCTTAGGACTGCTTGAGAGGTCCTCTCAGACCTCTCAGAATTTCTTAAAAGGTCCTCTCAGACCTCTTAAAAAATCCTGAGAGGCCTCTCAGATACATTTTCACTAGTGATACACACAGACTTTTTGTGTCTATCACTGCTCACTACACTATGTGATAGTATACGACTCCTTGGATAATTTATGACTATTACTATTTCTTTGTTTACAGCTATAAATTGACTTTTTACTATGCCTATTGTGTGTGCTAACATGGGATGCTGCGAGACTACCTGCATGATTTATGGCCTGCTTGACTATTTCGTTGTTTACTACCATGAATTGATTTTTTGTCACCATGCCTACCCATGCACTACCATGGTATGGGATGGTATGGGACTAACAACCATGATTTATAACCTGTTATGAACACTTTCTTGTTTATGATTATAAATTGACTTTTTGTGACTATGCATATTCTGCACTACTACAGCTTAGTATTGGACTACCTACATAATTTATTGTCTGTTTTGACTGTTTTCTGATTTACAGCCATGGATTGACCTTTTTGTCACCATGCATATCCCAATCTAACCCAACACAACTTAGCATAACATGAACGAAGGCAATAACATAGCATAAGTCAACCAAACGTGACCAGCAGAACATAAGAACTACAGGTTTCCCCCTGGTATTTAATCCTTATATCGTGGAAATTAATCCTTATACCATGGAATTTAGTCCTCATGCCACCAGTTTCAATACTTGCTTCGCTAGATATAATCCTTATGGCGCCACTTTTAATCCTCATGCCGATGTTTTGACTATTTCCTCGTTTACAGCCATACACTGACTTTTTGTTACCATCACTGCTCAATGCACTACGTGATTGTATGGGACTACCTGCATAATTTATTACCTGTTATGACTCTTTCCTTGTTTACGGCTATAAATTGACTTTTTATGACCGTCTACTCTATGCGTACTATGGGATGCGATGGGACTACTTGCATAATTTATGACCCATTATGACTATTTCCTTGTTTATAGCTATAAATTGACTTTTTGTGACTATGCCTACTCTGCACTGCCATGGGATGGTATTGGACTACCTGCATGATGTATGACCTGTTATGACTATTTCGTTGTTTATAACTATAAATTGACTTTTCGTGACAGTTACTGCTCTACACACTACAATGGTATGGTATAGGGCTACCTGCATGGCTTAAGACCTGTACTGACTATTTCCTTCCTTAGGCCTATAACTTGACTTTATACGACTAGGACTACTCTGTCCACTACTGTGGGATGGTATGGGACGCCTGCATCATATATGACATGCTATGACTATTTCCTTGTTTACACATATAAATGGACTTTTGAGACTATGACTACTACATGCACTACTATGGGATGGGACTGCCTGCATAATATGTAACCTCTTTTGACTGTTTCCTTGTTGCTAACTATGAATTCACTTTTTATGGCTATGGCTACTCTAAGCAGTACCATTCGATGGTGTGGGACTACCTGCATGACCTGTTTTGACGATTTCCTCGTTTAGAAGCCATAAATTGACTTTTTGTAAGTATGCCTGCTCGATGCACTGCCATGGGATGGTATGGGACTACATGCATGATGTATGACCTGTTATGGCTATTTCCTTGTTTAGAACTATAAATTTACTTTTTGTGACTGCTCTATGTACTACAGTGGGATGGGATGAGACTACCTGCATGATTTATGGTCTGTATAGACTATTTCCTTCTTTACGGCTTATAATTTGACTTTCTATGACTAGAACTACTTAATGAACTACAATAGAGTAGTATGGGACCACCTGCATCATATAGGACAAGTTATGAGTATATCTTTTTGTACATAAATGGGCCTTCTATGACTATCACTAGTATGTGTACTACTATGGGATAGTATGGGCTACCTGGAACTAATGCAAACTACCTGGAATGTAGTTGATCTGAAGCTGGAACATACAAACACAACACAGCCTTCAAGTTGCCTAGGAACAAGTACAATTGAAATACAACATTCATCGAGAAAGTGCCTTCTTTTTCACGTCTTTTTCCAAATGTAAGTTGGTCAGCAATGACATGCACATCACAGTATGACATGCTGGTCATCAGTTCTTTATAATGCTCTTCATGTTTCCCTACAATTTATCGCTTCATTCGTCTCTTTGCACGTGACTGGCCTTCTATCTTAAAATGACGTGAGCCCAGTTCTTGAATTCTCACATAGCAAGCGTTATGGTGAAGATAGTGCTATACTATCCCATCGTGGTCTAAGGAGTAGTCGTAATTATAAGAAATGCATTTGTACCTGTAAATCAGGAAAGTGTCACAACATGTCATAAATCAAGGAGTCTTATATTATTCATTGGAGTGCAAGAAGTATACTAGTCGTATTTAAATAAGAGTTAATTTGAAGCTGCGAACATGAAATAGTCATAACATGTCATTCGTGCAGGTAATCTCATACTATTCCTGGCCGAATCCAGTGTACCAACGCTCCAGGCTCAAAGCTCACTTGACTTTTCTGGACACAATCGGACTTCGATCCTTATTGTGAAGGGGCTAAGTTGTCATTCACCACATCACCACCACCAATGGGATAGAGTACAACTTCTGGTCATGAAACTTCCCGTTCATCATCTTCAAATAATGTTGCTGTTGTTGTATTCCATTGTAGCACACACTGTAGTCGTGGTCACAAAAAGATCATTTGTAGCTGTAAACCAGGGAATTGTCCTAACAGGTCATAGAATATGTTGGCAGTCTTATAATATCCCTTTGTTGTGCAAAGAATAATTGTCTGCATCAAAATCAATTTGTAGCTACAAATGAGGAAATAGTCATAGCAGGTCGTAAACCATTCAGGTATCTTAAAATATCCCCTAGTAGTTCAAATAGTACTCATAGTAATAAAAAATAAATTTATTTTTGTAAACAAGGGTTGAGTAGAGCTTGTGTATTATGTTAATAAAATTTCCCTTAACAACAATGAAATAGTCATAACAGGTTATAGATCATGCAGGTGCTCACATACTATCGCATAGTAGTGCATTTAGCAGTGATAGTCAATTTATAGCTGCAAATGAGGAAATAGTTATAACAGGTCATAAAGCATACAGGTAGTCCCATACCATCCAATATTAGCGCATTGAGAAGGCATTGTCATTAAAAGTCAATTTATACCCATAAACAAGGAAATAGGCATATGGGGTGTAGGTCGTAGACGTAGCCCCATACTATCACATACAGAGCACTGAGCAGTGATAGTTACAAAGAAGTCAATTTTTTGCTATAAACAAGGAAATAGTTCTCTCAGGTCATAAATCATTGAGGTAGTCCCATACTATCACATTGTAGTGCATTGAGCAGTGATAGTCACAAAAAAGTCAATTTATAGCCATAAACAAGAAAATAGTCATATCAGGTCATAAATCATGCAGGTAGTCCCATGCCATCCCACAGTAGTGCATAGAGTAGGTATAGTCAGAAATTCAATATATGACTGTAAACGAGGAAATGGTCAAAACAGGTCGTAACTCATGCACGTAGTCCCATACTATGACATAGTAGTGCATTGGACAGTGATGGTCACAATAAAGTCAATTTATAGCCATCAACAAAGAAATAGTCATATCAGATCATAAATCATGCAGGTAGTCCCATACCATCCTATAGTAGTGCATAGAATAGGTATAGTCACAGAAATTCAACACATGACTGTAAATGAGGAAATAGTCAAAACAGGTCAGAAAAAACATGCACATAGCCCATACTATCACACAGTGGTGCACTAACACTGAGAGTCACACAAAGTCAATTTACAGCCATAAACAAGGAAATAGTAATATGAGGTCATACATCGAGCAGGAAGTCCCATACCACCCCATAGTAGTGCATAGAGTAGGCATAGTCATACAAATTGAATACATGACTGCAATGAGGAAATAGTCATAAATCATGCATGTAGTCCCATACTATCACATAGTAGTGAATTGAACACTGATAGTAAAAAAAGTCAATTTATAGCCATAAACAAGGAAATAGTAAACTCAGGTCATAAATCATGCAGGTAGTCCCATAACCTCCCATAGTAATGCATAGAGTAGCTATAGTCATATAAATTGAATACATGACTGTAAACGAGGAAATAGTCATAAAGCATGTATGTAGTCCCATACCATCCCATGCCAGTGCAAGAGTATGCATGTTCACAAAAAAGTCCATTTATAGCCATACACAAGGAAATAGTAAATTCAGGTCATAAATCATGCAGGTAGTCTCATACCATCCCATAGTAGTGCATAGAGTAGGTATAGTCGCAGATATTCAACACATGACTGTAAATGAGTAAATAGTCAAAACAGGTCATAAATCATGCACATAGTCCAGTACTATCACACAGTGGTGCATTGAACACTGAGAGTCACAAAAATGAATTTATAACCATAAACAAGGAAATGTCATATCAGCTCATAAATCATGCATGTAGTCCCATACCATCCCATAGTAGTTCATAGAGTATGCATAGTCACAAAAAAGTCAATTTATAGCCATAAACAAGGAAATAGTAAATTCAGGTCATAAATCATGCAGGTAGTCTCATACCATCCCATAGTAGTGCACAGAGTAGGTATAGTCGCAGAGATTCAACACATGACTGTAAATGAGTAAATAGTCAAAACAGGTCATAAATCATGCACATAGTCCAATACTATCACACAGTGGTGCATTGAACACTGAGAGAAGCAAAAAAATGAATTTATAACCATAAACAAGGAAATTGTCATATCAGCTCATAAATCATGCTGTAGTCCCATACCGTCCCATAGTAGTTCATTGAGTATGCATAGTCACAAAAGGTCAATTTATAGCCATAAACAAGGAAATAGTAAATTCAGGTCATAGATCATGCAGGTAGTCTCATACCATCCCATAGTAGTGCATATAGTAAGTAGAGTCGTAGAAGTTGAACACATGACTGTAAATGAGTAAATAGTCAAAACAGGTCATAAATCATGCACATAGTCCAATACTATCACACAGTGGTGCATTGAACAGTGATAGTCACAAAAAAGTCAATTGATAGCCATAAACAAGGAAATAGTCATATCAGGTCATAAATCATGTAGGTAGTCCTACAGTATCTCGTGGCAGCGCATAGAGTAGGCATGGTCACAAAAAAGTCAATTTAGGGCTGTAAATGAGGAAATAGTCAAAACAGGTCATAAATCTTGGAGGTAGCCCCGTACCATCCTATTGTAGTGCATAGAGTAGGCATAGTCTTAAAAAGTCAATTTATACCCATAAACAAGAAAATAGGCATATGAGGGTGTAGGTCGTAGAGGTAGTCCCATAGTATCACACACAGAGCACTGAGCTGTGATAGATACAAATAAGTTATTTTTTGCTATAAACAAGGAAATAGTTCTCTCAGGTCATAAATCGTGCAGGTAGTCCCTCCTGTTACGTAGTAGTACATTGAGCAGTGATATTCACAAAAAGTAAATTTATAGCGAAATACTCATAGCAGGTCATAAATCACACAGGTAGTCCCACACTGTCGCATCGTATTGAAAAGAGTAATGAAAAGGTAACCTGAAAATTTAGGAATAAATTCCATGGCATAAGGATTAGAATTGGTAGTATAAGGATTAAATTTAACAGAAAAAAAGATTAAGGACCCAAGTATAAGGATTAAAAGTGGTGGCATAAGAATTAAATCCAGCGAAACAAGTATTGAAAGTGGCGGCATGAGGATTAAATTTCACATATAAGGATTAGATTCTGCGGTCTGATTTAACGACGTGAAAACCTACAGGAGGGCATCATGGTTATTTATTACCTGATCAACAAACACCAAAAGAAACAAAGGCTCAACCTAACCTTACGAGCCCCAACCACACCTAACTCAACCTACCCTAACCTGACCTAACCTAACCCAACCCAACCCAACCCAACCTGACCTAACCTAAGGTAACCTAACCTGACCTAACCCAGCTTAACATGACATAGCATAAATTACGGCTAGAAGGATATTGTGGTTATTGAATACCTCATTCACAAACCGCAAAAGAAACAAAAGGCGCAATCTAACATAACCTGCTCAACCTACCCTAACCACACCAACCCCAACCCACCCAAACCTCCGTAACCTAAGGACTAGAAGACGGTGGTTATATGCTTCCTTGCTAAACAACAAGAAAAACAAAGGTACACAACCTAAGGTATAACATGACTGAAGGTAATGAATTGCATAACCCAACGTAAGACCCACCCTAACATGACCTAGCATAATGTAACGACCAGAAGGACAGTGTGGTTATAGATTACCTGATCAACAAACACCAAAAGAAACAAAGGGACTCAACCTAGCCTAGCCTGCCACAAGCTAACCTAACCCAACCTACCCTAACCTGACCTAAGCTAACCTAACTGAACATAACCTAACCCAACCTGACCTAACCAAAGGTAACCTAACCCAACCTAACGTAACCTAACCTAACATGACCTAGCATAACCTAAGGAATAGAAGGACATTGGGGTTAGTGATTACTGAACAAACCTAACCCAAGCTAACCTAAGCTGATGTAACCCAAGCCAATCTAACCTAATCCAACCAAACTGTACCTAACCTAACCAAACTAAACTATACCAACCTTAATATAACGTAAGCCAACATAACCTAACCTAAGCTAACCCAATGTAACCTAAGCTAACGCAATGTAACCTAACCTAACCCAACCGAACCTAACCTAACCCAGCTTAACATGACCTAGCATAACCTAAGGACTAGAAGCACATTGTGGTTAGTGATTACCTGCTCACCAAACAGAAAAAGAAACAAAGGGACCCAATGTAACTTATTCTGCCCAAACCTAACCTAACCTAACCTAACCTAACCACACCAACCCCAATCTAATGCACCCAAACCTACCTTACCTAATCCAATGTAACCCAACCTAACCTAACAATCTAACCCAGCCAAACCTAACCCAACCCAACCCAACCCAACCCAACCCAACCTAACCTAACCTAACCTAACCTAAGGAGCAGCTTTTTCTGCCGTTATTAATTATTTTGTACATTTTAATCCTTATCGCGCAACATTTAATTCTTTTGCCATTAGAATTAATCCTCCTATAATTTTTATCCTCATTACACACGATATAATCCACTTGTCACACAGTGGAATCCACTTGACTATTCGCAGGTTACGTGAGTTTTTTTGGTTGTTTGGGACCATTCCCATGTCAGTGGGTACTACCCATCCCTTCAATTAAAAAAATGTTTATTTTCATGTCAACCAGAATTACCCATGCTTTTCATTAAAAATTCGGGTTCTGCACTGTAATTCGATACTGAGGAACTGTTAACCTGGATTATGATATTGTAGGGCTGTTCCGATGTGCACGGGTAATACACATGCTTTTCATTAAAAATGTGGGTTTTCACACATTAACGGGATGCTGAGTGACTGACAATGTAGATCACAATATTGTGGGATTATTCCCATGTGAAACAAAGATAACAGGTGGTGAAACAGGGGTTAAATTATAAAAGCATGAGGATTAAACACGGTAGGAAAACTTATAGAGCATGACAGTTAAGACTTAACAGTGCCATTTCAGATATCGGCAAATAAAGGTACTTGGCTGTCCGGTTTCCCAGGACGGCATCTAGCTTGATCTGGACAAAATTCGTGCTGTCTCCAAATTTCCCATGCCCTCCAACACGAAAGAACTACACAGCTTCCTCGGGCTGTCCTCATATTTTCTTTGTTTTATTCGCCACTTTCGTGACATCCTCGCTCCCTTAGCTCTCTCCTCCGGAATAATACCGCTTTTGCATGGAGTTCTGAATGCAATGCGGGTTTTCTAAACCTGAAAATTGCCTTCACTGCAGCGCCCGACCTCAGCCACTTCGACCCCAACCAGCCTATTGAGAGCAATACCACCCTGACCTAACCTACCCACACCAACCCCAACCTAGGCCAACCCGACCTAGCGCAACCTAACCAAACCTGATGTAACCTAAGCCAACCTAACCACACGAATCCCAACCTAACGTAGCCCAACCCAACCTAACATAACCAAACCCTACCTTACCTAACCTAACCACACCATCCCTGACCTCGCATAACCCAACCCAACCCAACCTAACCTAACAATCTAACCCAGCCAAACCTAACCTAATGTAACCTAACCTAACCCAACCCAACCTAGCCTAACCCAACATAACCTAACCCAACACAATCTGAGGAGCAGCTTTTTCTGCCGCTATTCATTTTCTTGTCCATTTTAATCCTTATCGCACAACATTTAATTCTTTTGCAATTAGAATTAATCCTCCTATAATTTTTATCCTCATTACACTCGATTTAATCCACTTGTCACACAGTGGAATCCACTTAACTATTCGCAGGTTACGTGAGTTTTTTGGGTTGTTTGGAACCATTCCCATGTCAGTGGCTACTACCCATCCCTTTCATTAAAAATATGTTTATTTTCATGTCAACCAGAATTACCCATGCTTCTCATTAAAAATTCGGGTTCTGAACTGTAATTGGATACTGAGGAACTGTCAACCTGGATTATGACATTGTAGGGCTCTTCCCATGTGCACGGGTAGTGGTGGGCAGTATCGCAGATACATCTATCTTCGATACAATCTTTCGATACATTTTGTGTAACGGTATTAGGCATCGCGTGCCAAAAATGAGAGTATCGGAGTATCGGTATCGAAAATACATTTTTAGTGTATCGTGTATTTTAACGATACTCGATACTAAAAAAAGCAAATATTGAGGCTGTTGTCAGACTTAGGGTCGGCGGCGCTCGCTCTGGCGGTAGTACAAGCCAGGCCGCAGCGGCGTAGACATGTCGACCATAAATTCGTTCGAAGCTTACGTCCGCGCGTGCGCTCCATCCTCAAGGTCGCCCGGAGAGGAGGCCCTGGGCCCTGCCCTGGGACGCGCTCGTGGGCGCGCGCGGCTTCTAGTTGGTTCCAGAAGAATCTCTTCCGTCTCTTTCTATGGCGGGCGCGCCGAAAACGCGTTACACAGGACCAACCTCACGGCTTCTGGAACTGCGCTCCCCGATGTCCCCCTCCTCAGTGCGCAAGAGCACGTCCACTTGACTTGAAGTGTAGATTCCGCGTCTGCCATGCGGAAAGAATAACCGCCGGCTTAGCTTGAGCACTGTAGCCCGTTCTACAGCTCACAATTCACAACGACCAACTAAGACAATCAAGTCAGAGGCAAAGTCGGAGGCTACCGGGTAAGTACTGCAGTACCAAACGATAAAAGCAGCAGAAAAAAAAGTTTCAGGTTTATTCGTATGTATAGTCAAGTGTTCACAGACCGGTACACACGAAGAACATTGTCTTTGACGTACATGGGACAAATACGTCCCCGTGCTTTAAACTGAATTATCTAAGAAAACTGCGACCTGTACGTCGTCACGCAGCCTCTGGGCGAAAGTGGAACCTAGGTTTATCGAAATATGGCACCTAGTCTGGCAACGCTGTCGCAAAACGCGCGCAAACCGAAGAAGAAGTGACTAAGAATCTGACCAAATTGTCTGCTGAGCAGTAAGTACGTTTTTCTTACAATTACCCTTGCATAACCATCAAAGAACGGTCAGAATATAAAGATAAACCTATGAAAAATAGCCACATTATAATAGTGAGACGATCAGTGCAGTCTAATATAGATTCGTCGATGAGTTCATCGCATGGGACACATATGTCCCTGTGTGCCGGGAGGGAAAACTCGCATGTAGAACTGGCACGAGGTGTATATTCTCTCCGCTCGTAACGATTACGCGGACAGAAGCTCCCAATGTTTCCGTTCATATTGTATTTCAACGTGTTTATCGCAGTTTGCTGGGGGTTTATAAATGTCATCTCTCTTTCTTCACAGCAGGATGCCCGTGAAACGACGGAAGTTCCTGGTTTCCGATGAAGAAATTTGCCAGGTTTTATTTGCGGACGACAGTGATGATGAGACAGGTCTCCAGCTAGACGACGAAGATATTGGGTTTTTAGAAACTGATATTGATAATGGCATCGAAGAAATTGATATCGAGCATCCAGAAAAGAGCACTGCATCATACCCGCCTAAAAAACGAAGCAGGCCGACGGAATCTCATGAGTCTTCACACGGCCCGGTCGAGACAATGGGCGGGAGAGGTGCTAAGACACTCAACTGGAAAAGATTCCACAAGGCACGAAGATTCCCAAGTGAGCATAGCGTCCAGTACGGAGAGGTCCTCTGCATTCCACAGTCGCAAGCGAGTGATGTTACACCCTTGCAAGTCTTTTCTGCAGTGATGAATTTCGACAAGCTGTTGTCAGACGTTTTAGTAAAGGAAACCATTCGGTACTGTGAACAGAAGGGGAGCCTTTTCACAACTTCGGATGATGAGATGAGGGCCTTTCTGGGAATGAACCTAATTATGAGTTACCACGTTCTGCCGGCACTGAGGAACTACTGGTCGACTCTGCCTGATCTGGGTGTTCCATACGTTTCCAATGTTATGCCACTTCACCGCTTTGAGCAAATCAGGGGTGCCCTCCACTTTGCAAACAACGAGTGTCAGCCCGACAGACGCGACCCAAGGTTCGACAGGGCTTACAAAGTGCGACCTCTGATCACTCACTGTAACGAAGCGTTTCAAGCGGCACTAGCCCCTACAAAGCGGCAGTCTATAGACGAGCACATGATCAAATTCAAGGGGCACAACATCATGAAACAATATATAAAAAATAAGCCTATCCGCTGGGGGTTCAAGATGTGGTGCCGCTGTGACTCTGAAACCGGATACCTCTTTCAGTGCGACATGTACACGGGGAAGAAGCCGGAAGGCATGGAGATGGGACTTGGTGAATCTGTCGTTGTCGAGCTCACTAGTACCCTCGAAGGCCTCGGATGCGAATTCTTTTTCGACAATTTCTTCCATTCTCCAGCCCTCCAGCTTCAACTTTCTGAGAGAGACATAAAGGCATGTGGTACTGTACGTGCCAATCGAAAGGGTATGCCGAAAGCATTTCCCAGTGACAAAGACATGAAACGAGGGGACATCGCATCTTTCTCCGCTGATGGCATTTGTTGCGTCAAATGGATGGACAACCGTGCAGTTCTAATGCTTTCGAACTTCATTTCTCCTGTGGAGACCGTCACGGTGCAGCGGCGATGCGCAGGTACAAAGGAAAAAAAGGTAGACGTTCGTTGTCCCCTGGTCGTGAGCGAATACAATAAGGGAATGGGTGAAGTTGACCTCATGGATCAAAAGAAAGTGACGTATGAAGTGGACAGACGATCAAGAATAAAGTACTACCTAAGGGTGTTTTTTGACCTCCTTGACATTGGCGTCAACAACGGTTACATTGTCTACTGCAAGATTCAAAGCGAGAATCCTAGCCTTTCCCCGCTTACCTCGCTAGAGTTCAGACAAGCTGTGGCGCGCTCTCTCATTGGGAACTTTTCCGGACGTCATCGTAGTACAGCGAGCATTGTGCAGACCCAAAAGCGCAGTCAGGTACTCACAAGGCCAGCACCAACGTGCCACCAAATGGCCAAGGCATCCGCACGAAAGCGTTGTGTAAACTGTGCGAAATCAAGGGTGGAAAATCGCACGATGAACTGCTGCACAACCTGCGACGTCCGCCTGTGTTTTACTACGACGAGGAACTGCTTTATCGAGTTTCATAACGGAGGAAAGCACTAGCGGCAACTATAGGATGTTTTACCGTTCACGTACATAGGGACACATATGTCCCAGCAAATAACTTTTTAGGAATAAAAAGATTAATTTTGTTTGATGTAGTTTTGTCATCTAGAAGCCTCAAATGAACAGGAAAACACGTTATAACTATTTTTCCTTCGCCCATTTTCTTGTGTACCTGAGAGGGTTAAAGAATTGTTTTTTGCTAGGCTGCTTACTGATGTGATCGTTTCAACGTATCCATGGCTTCAGTATAAAGTTCTAACAAGATTAGCTGCTTAGACAGTGCAGCTTTATTAGATCCGTGCGGTCGGATACGTTCAAGCCCGGTCAGAAAAAGTGCGCTATAAAAATACAATAAAGGCTCTAGGAACAACGAATAAATGTTTTTACTTCCCTAATCATATTACCAGCTTTATTATATTGTTATTTCAGTGATGTAAATTTTGATTCATAACACCAGCTTTATTATATTGTGATTTCAGTAATATAAACTTCGCTAATCATAACACCAGCTGTATTATATTTGGGATTTCAGTTATGCATCGAAGTACCGACGATACAGTACCGAGTATCTGTATCGAAAGTCAATTTCGGTTCTGTATCTTGTACCGGTATCGGAAATACAATTTTTTAGGGTATTGAGTATCGGCATCGAAGATACTTTTTTGAAGTATCTTGCCCAGCCCTGTGCATGGGTAATACACATGATTTTCTTTAAAAATGTGGGTTTTCACACATTAACGGGATGCTGAGTGACTGACAATGTAGATCACAATATTGTGGGGGCACGATATTGTGGGGGCACTTGGCCTGTGTCCCTGATTCGTTAATGAACGTCAGAAGGGCTGTCGTAGCCTTTGGTCCCAGGTTTACAAGCGACTAATAGGAAATACCATCAGCTCCAGGGGAGGACTTTGTTCTATAGCGGAGGAGTGCAGTACGTAATTCCGCAATACTGAAGGCACAGTTCAGCTCGTTATCAGCGGCCAAATCATCCATATCAATTGAAATCTCAAGAGAGCGCTCCGACATCTTGTGCAGCTCGGTCGAAGTTGCTACCCAAGCAGCAAAATGTACCGAAAGTAGAGTGCAATAGGGGTGGACGGGTAGGTGGAAGGCCTTGAACAGACTGATGAAACTAAAGAACATTGATAAGACACATACCGTCTACCCCTATTGCACTCGACTTTCAGTACATTGTGCTGCTTGGGTACTGACGGCAGCGATAGGACCTTGCAGAATCATCAAGGTTTCGTCGACTCCGCGATGCAATGAAAGCGCCTGGAAATGATAGTGCTGTGTGACAGGCGAACCTATGCTCCGCACCACTTGCCAGATACGCCCAGTGGGAGTATTCGGGGACAGAGTGCCGCAGAAGGACCGCCAGCTTCGTCTTGAAAGACGCTGTTCATGTCGGCGCACCATGCGGCGAATGCGACAGAGCTCTACGTAGTCGCCATGCTGACCTGATCTTCCGAAGCGGCGTTCCGCTCGACGCCTAATCGTGCGCAGTTTTTCAAACTCGATGTCAAACGCACTGAACTTTGGGGGTGATTGGATCACTCTTGTTACTGTCGTCAGTTCCTTTGCAATGACTGTGCTCAACGAATCAAGGTCCCGAGCCCATCGAGTTCCATCATATCGTTCACCGCTTCGCGATGTTCAAATATCACACACAGTGAGTGAATTGTCGGCTTACGTGCAACACGGTCACCGTGTGACAGCTTGCTCTGCGCACCACGTTCGGTAGAGAGCATGGTCCTTGCAGCGTCCATCCAAGTCTCTTTTCGACTTCTTGTACACCTTGATACACAGGAAGAGTGCGCCCGGTAACCAATTCCCAGTAGTTGTCCGCACCAATCAGGATCTGTATTTGTTGACGTACGGCACCGTCGAGACAGTCGGCTATTGCCAGCTTGTACTGCTGCATATGCTCTCAGTTGGAACTTCCAAGGCTTGAGAGCATATGTGTTCCACCACCAGCGCTGTTATCTTTCGATGTTCACCTCTTGCATGCGTAGTCCTTAAACTTAGCTCAACTGCTTCCAGTACTTCTGGACGTTTGTGTTGAATTCCGAATGTCCTAATGGAGATGTACTCTGTGCGAACGATCTGACAGCCGAGTGCTTGCGACAAGTGACGAGAGATGAACGTGCGCTGACTGCTGCCGTCGAAGATAAGGCGTGTGAAGACTTCCTCCTTCGTTGCGTTTGTCCAGGCTGTGGCGCTCTGAAGTTGAAGTGGCGCGTTGTGGGGAGCGGTTGACTGTGGTCTTCAGAGTGACTGTCGCGGACGCTCCGGGAGCGGGGGCAGATGGCCGAGGCTTATATTCTGGGTCGCACATCGTCGTTGCGTGGTGACCAGCACATTTATGGCATTTCGGACTGCTTCTACAATGTCTATATATATTCAACAATATTACTGATAGGAAGTCTTTAAATGTTTGACAAAATTCCGCGCTGATGCCGTCGGGTCCGGGTGTTCGGTTTCTTGGCAACGTTTCAATAGCCTCCGGAATTTCGCCCAAGGTGATAGGCTCGTCAAGATGCTCCCTGCTCTTGTCTGATAATATTCGAAAAGTTATTGCTTCCTGAGCATTCCCAAGCAGCACAATGTACTGAAAGTCGAGTGCAATAGGGGTGGTCGGTATTCGTCTTATCAGAGTACTTGAGTTTCACGAGCCTGTTCAAGGCCATCCACCTACCCGTCCACCCCTATTGCACTCGACTTTCAGTACATTTTGCTGCTTGGGTTGTTTCTCGTAGATTCCTGTCCGCTTCCTATCAGTTCTTTGCGGTACGCTTCGAAAGCACCATCATTTCTTTATCTGTCGAGATTATTTTTCCGTTGTGCTCCAGCTTGTCGATCTGCTTTGCTCTTCCTCGCCTTCCCTTCTTTCCAACAAAAATTATTTCTTGGTGGTTCATCGGGAAGAAAGTTCTTTGCGCGTGACCTTAACTTTGCACCGTTATACCTTTCCTCATTTATGATATTCAGTTCCATCTGAGTCGCTTCTAAAACATCGTTCCAGTATCCTGGAGTCCTTGACTCCAGTTCTAACACTTCACAGAGTTGTTTGGTTAAGTCGTTCTCCTTTTGCTTTTGTAGGAAATTCCGTATGCTGCTTTCTTCTATGGCTGTTGCACGTATCTTCATTTTGAACTTCTCCCATGCCACTGCCCATTCTTCTCTGCTTTTTGCAACTTCTACAATTTCTTGCTTGACTATGGAGGAATGACTCATCCTCTAGTATCTTTATATTCAGCGTCCACTTTTGCCATTGGTTTCTTTTGTCTTTTTCCTTCTTTTCCCCAATGGTTGCTGTCACCAGGCAATGATCACTAAAGTAAGCTGCCTTTACGCTGTATTCTCTGACTTTTCGGCTATGGGAATCGGATATATATATGCGGTCTAGTCGAGCGTGTGAGTTTCCTTGGAAATGAGTATATAGATGAAAACCTCTGGGACAGCTGTCAGCGGCATCTTCTAAGTCGAAGTTTCTGATAACACCTTCCTTCCAGTACCGCTCGACTTGAATCCCGTGTCATTTTCCCTGTCGATCTGTCCCGCTGCCTAAGGGTGGAGTTGAAGTCGCCCAGCAAGATGTATGCAGTTGAACTATTGAAGAGGTTACCGAGGCTGCTGAAGAACGCTTTTCTTTCATTGTCGTCATTTGGGGAATAAACGCATACAACTCTCCAAATTTCCACGTTATCAATCAATACTTCAAGGTACGCAAACCTTCACTCATTGTCCACTTCATGAAAAATCGGCACGATTCTGTCAGACTTTCTTAATAGGATCAGGGATCCAGCTGAACGCCCCACAGCATGGCTCACTACGACGTCATAGCTTTTCTCGAAAAGATTATGCACTAACCTAGCAGTTTCTTCTTCGCTGCTGATTTTAGTTTTTTGTATATTGAGGATATCAATATACGTACGTATACGTTTGTTCTGCGTCCCTTTCCTTCCTTTCCATCATTGGATTCGTGATTACCCCTTTCCGTTTTGTTATCGGCGCCTCTGGATCAGTTTCGCTATTTTCTTTTCTTGTGTGATCTTTTCTTCCATCAGTACCCATTTTCTTCATTGTTTCCTGTTGAGATATATTCGGCTGCTGAACCGCTTCGTCGTCTTTCATATCGTTGTCTCACAAAACGTATAAATCAGGTTCGTCCGTTGTGACCTGTCTTCTTTTCGACGCGTATGTCTCTACGCATTCCATATCCTCGTGGCCGTACCGCTTGCACTTCCCACATTTAGGTGTCTGGCATTGTTTCCTGACGTGCCCCATTTGCCTACACCTGAGGTATAACGGGGCTCTTCCTTTCACAGCGAGGAGAACCTGACACCCGCACAACGACGTTTGATGCGGAAGGTCGTCTACCGTCACCTCCTTTCAGTTCTATGCTGAGCTCTCTCGTCGTCGACTCGATCCCGTCGAAAAACGAATTTTCCCACATCACTTTACGCACTTCTTTCACATGTCCAAAACGGTTTAGTGCCCGTCTTATTTCCCCGTTGGGTAAAGCTCCCGGCACCCAATGCATGTTGGCTTCCACGTCCTTCTTTTTTATTATTATTATTTCTTGTTTTTCACCCTACTGGGTGAAGGGGCCGAGGTAAAAAAGCCTTCAGCCTTGAAGAGCACCTCTGCCCCCCAGCACAAGCGGCTACATACAGGGTGTCCTACCGATAGAGGGCCAGGGGCTAAAAAACAGAACGGAGTTCTTTACACAAATGCAACCAACAATACGTGCTTGGCAGTTGTGTGGTCTATCCACAAAAAAAAAGTTTTTCGTCGCCCCTTGTCAATTAATTAGCGGTAATTAATTTTCCAACTTTTTAATCATCGGTTTTAGCTCTCAGATGTCAATGAGGAGGTTGCAGTAGATGTCGAAAGAGACACAACTGAAGTGGCTCGAGGTCGCTATGGCTTGTGGTTTCGTTTTTTCCCGGGCTTAAAAGTCCGGCAATCCGGCACCCGCGCGCGACGATTCCAGCGCCCTCCGGCGTACATTGACCTTGATATTAGCGCTTGAAAACCATCCTTGGGCCACTTCACACAAGAGGAAGATATTTCAGCTGTTTCACGGCACACCTATCAGAGTGCATTGCAATCGTCGCACGCGGGCGCCGAATTATGGGAAGCGCTCTGTGGTGCGCGCGGCTTCAGAAACCAATTTTTAAACCCGGGAAAAAACTAAACCACAAGCCATAGGAACCTCCAACCACTTCAGTTGCGTCTTTTTCGACATGTACTACAACTTCCTCATTGACATCTGAGAGCTAAAACCGATAATTAAAAAGTTGGAAAATTAATTACCGCTAATAAATTGACACGGGGCGATGGAAAATATATTTTTGGATAGACCACACAACAGCCAAACACGTACAATTGGTTCCATTTGTGTAGATCACTCTGTTTTTTCATTAGCCCCTGGCCCTTTTTCGGTGGGACACCCTGTATACATTCGCATACACTTCACTACATCTACATTCAATTGCACGACACATTATAGAGACAAATTAGTGCACATACGTAGTTCTTTACGCAGACCTACTCTTTTGTTTACAGGGCAAACAACGAGGAAGAAAGAAAGAAAAAGAATAGGAGAGAAAGTTGACACATAAAGATATGATAAAGGGAACACAGGCTTGGTGATGAGAACGCAAGCTTGAGGGTCAAACAATACAGAACGTATTGTCACGCATCGTCTTCTTAAGGTTTCGAAAAGATGTGGTTCGCACATTAACATTATGATTATGAAGGATATTTAGAAGACGCGGTATGGTGGCTTGCAGTCTCTGGGTACCATATCCCGAGCGGGAGAAGGGAACAAAAAAAAAAGGGTCAGGCTGCCAGTTCTCCTCAGCGCGTACACTTATTTCATTAACTTTATGTAACTTTTTCTTCAAGCATGGAAGTACAACGCGCAGCCTTACAGTGAGGTTTCATAAACAGTGCTAACGACATTTCTTCCCGGACGGAACGACTTTACAAGATCTATCTGGTGCAGTTGAAAGGCATCCTGACGCCTAAAATAAAATAAATTCGCAGTGCAACAGTTTTCTGGTGAGCTTGAACTGAACGTCAGTGAACTGTTTTAATTCCATGTTAGCAGCGCGATGCAAGAGAATGTTACGAAAGTATTCAAGATAATCGACCTCAGAAAATCCACAGAATCCTTTGCTCTTCCTTTCATTGCTACATCAACACTATGTCGGCAATGTAGTATTAAAGAGAACAATTCGAACACTACTATATGCATTCGTTTCGCCTTTGTTGTCCATCACAACACCCGTAGCTATCAAGACGGAGTGAAGTACACGGTCACTAGTCCTCACAAACGGTGCTGAGAGCGTTTCTTAGCGGACGGAAGAACTTTACAGATTCTGTCTCGTCCAGTTGAAAGGCATCCTGACGCCATCACGTCCATGGGGGCACAGTTAGCTGCTTGTGTGATCGCCCAAGCGAAGGATCACTCCGCCATCTTTCTTGGGCAGCTTCAACGTCAGCGTGTCGTTACGAATAACGAAACGAAGAAACTTATCGATGCCCTGCTGTGGCACAATCCCTGCTCCTCGTTTAGCTTCTTCGTTGAGGCTATCGTGCTCGTAACGAGCCGTTACGTGTTGTGATGTCAGCGCCCTGAACGAACAATAGTTGCCAACGAGGCTGTAATCTTGTCGACCAATGAGGTTGTTTAATTTTGTTTGGATAGCTCGCATGGTTTGTCTATGGTTTGTCTACGGCTTGTCGTTGTCACTTCTTCGTCTTCTTTCTCGTCTTCATCTGCATCTTCTCGAGAATACCTCACAGCCCTCATGTAACCACTGGTGTAAATACGATGAAAGGGGGAGCATGTCATTTTGTACACAGTCGTGGAGCAATACATGTTCGTTTCTGCAGAAATTCCGTTTCTGCAAATCTCCAAATGGAGATGTTTCACATTCGAACAAGTGGGTAGACCCACTCGTTAGGCATACGATCTAATTTGATCGTAACTGGACCGAGAGATTACGCCCCTGTCACTTTAACGAAAAGAGCGCGTCACGCGTCACGTGTTCGTGTTAACGAGAGCTCCGTCCCTCGTTGGCTCGCGAACGATGGAAGTGATTAAGCCCCCTGGTCGCCGATTTTCGTTGATCGCAGTACCGTTTTCTTCAGGAGCCACTGCTCACAGACGGATTGATTTATGAATCGAACAATTAATTGGGGAAAGGAGTTGCCTCAGGACAGAACCCGCCGATATTTCGAACCTTTAAATACCATGCCAATGATGAGGACGGTGCCCAGAAGAAGAACAGTCTCTGTTTGAAATATCGGCGGCTTCTGTCCTGAGGCAACTCCCTTCCTACATTCTACCGGTTCGCTGGATTTTTACCCATCTACCTAATTAATTGGGGAGTTTTTCCAGGCTTCGACGGCAACCTATGGATTGCTTCTACAGTAGATGGGTCCGGTGTCGGTACCTCAAGAGCAACTGCAACTTCCTCCAGTATGGCCAATAGGTCATCATTTTGGGTTTGGGGAATACCGTGTATTTCTTAGTTACTTCTACGAATGTACTGTTCAAGACTATTCAATTCCTGTCTGACCAGATCGAGGTTATCGCTCCTTACTGCGGAGTTTTCAATTCTGTCGACTCTCTTGCGTAGATCAGCTATGTCTTGTTTTTGAGTGGACAGCTTCGTCGTACTTGTCCGACATTAACAGTATGGCACTTTCCAACGGACTAAATGTATCATTCATGGTGCTCACTCTGTCTTTCAGGGGAGCAAGATCAAGTAGCATAGTGTAGATTTTGTGAAGCTTCTCACTGTCTCTCTGGGCAGTGTCGCTTTTCTTTACTTTTCTGGCACTGTTTCTACAAGGTGCAAAGGACCAGTTACTACGGCTTGTTCGGACCCCCGAGCAATCGCCGATGTGAAACGGAACATTACATTCTTGACAGAATGTGACGGAATCATGAGCGGTAAACAGCGTTTCACATTTGCCACAAGCATCACTGCCAGAAGCCATTTTCACTATTTAGCAGTCACTATTTAGCAGTCAGCGGCGGATATAGGGTCTAAGCAAATGGGTCAGCGCTCACCTGAAGAGTACAAAAATGTTATTCCAACACGCTTAGCAATCGCCGCTGACTGCGAAGACACATGTGTGCGACTTCTTCTTTTAGCAGCAAGGCGCTGTGTTCAGCCGGAGAATCCTTCCAATCACAGTGAACAGACACTGTCGACTGACGGGTTCCTGCTTGGTGGGTAGTTTACACGGTGTGTTACCGGTTCCACGTGCGAACTTTGTTGTGCCTGAAGAGTACAAGAATGTTAGTCCAATACGCTTAGCGATCGCCGCTGACTGCGAGTCTTGTTGGGGTCTATGATGACGCATTTTTTTTCCTTTTACATTGACCTCACCCAGGGCTAAAACTTTTTCCTTCGCAAGGTTGTTGTGAAACCGGATGTTCCATATGTGATTGCATTGGTAGCCACCAAATCTGGCTACGTCGTCTTTGTTGACATGTGCTTTCAAGGCTTCCCCGAAGTGATGCACATTATATGGCCTACCGGTAGGGTCAGCATGCAAGAAAAGTGTGTTAAAAGACACACTACCTGTTGGTACTGTAGGCATAACCATCCGGTAATCCTTGGAACTACGAGCAAACTTGTCCCTGTATTCCACCCAATTAGGCTTAGTATTTTCCACCGCTCCACCGGACCTCATACCGCCCACGTCCGTCTCGGTTGAAAGCCGGAAGTGAACCCACTATACCACGGATGCGACGGTTAATGTAATAACATGTTTGCTTCCCCCTCCGTGCATTTCCACCTTCACTGACTCCGCCGTCGAATCGTTAAAACAATAGAGACAGAAGCTTGAATGTGCGTCGGCCTGGAATCGAACCCGGGTCAACTACTTGGAAAGCAGCTTTGCTAGCCACTATCGTAATGACGCGACAGTTGATGTAATAGCGTGTTTGCTTCCCCCTCCGTGCGTTTCCATCTCACAGCTTTAATATAATACAGAGAAAAGCTAGAACGTGCGTCGGCCGGGAATCGAACGCGGCTCAACTGCTTGGAAGGCAGCTATGCTAGCCACTTTTTTTCCTTTATTTTAAAACATTCGAAGTTCGAAAACTTTCACGTCACAAAATGTCTTTTCTTTTTTGCCGTGCGTACTTTCACATTACTAACAGCACTTCACGCACAAACTATGTGTCAACAAATAGGCTCACTACAATTTCCGCAACTACCTGTGGCATGAAAACCCTAAGCTACTTGAGGGCCCTCGCTACCTAAACGACAACCCTAAGTGGAATCACAAAAGCACGCGGTTCAGCACCATGCTGAATTCTTCTTTTGAGTCAGGCTTTAAGCTCATCGAGGCCGTCCATTTCGTAGTGATCTCACGCTGCAACCAACTCCAATGTCCATTGCATGACACTAAAGAAACAGGACAGCGGAGTTCCTACGCTTCCCTTACGGAAGTGGCTAGCGTGCCGTCTAGACGAAAGCCGAAGCACTGCCGTTAGGGTTCTTTCTAAAGGTACTTACTGACACAAAAGAATAAAGTGCCCCCCTGTGGAGTGGTTATGGCGTAATGAGCTGAGCTCCTGGCTGTGAAAGGGTAGTTCCGCGGTTCGAATTCGATCGTATAGAATTTTTTCCCCCTCTTGAGGTTAGGTCTCCTCGTGGCAGAGGTTAGGTTAGGTCTGGCGAATACAGATTCCATGTGTCGAGAGAGCCCATGTAGACTGTGCATCCGTCGTGACTGAGGTTAGGTTAGCACGGAACGCTAGCAACAGCAACTATTCCGCCTGGACAGAACTCTAGTAGCATTTACTATTCCGTCTGGACAGAACGCTAGCAACAGCCTTGCCTTACAGTTGACACAGGCTTGCCTGTGTGTCCATAGGAAGTAAATTCCAACCACAACTATCACTTCCCAGATATATGTGTGCAGGATGTCACTGAAGTCGAGGAACTTCATTTCCTCCCACTCCATTGTGGTTCCTACCCCTGCTATAATGCGCGTTTCTGCGCAGAACTGTGTGGCGTCCCGCCAGTCACCGAATACGTTTCTCAGGTTTTCTTCTTCACAAAAGCAGCTGTCGCACATGAGTGACCAGGGTATCTCAAAACCATCGGCGTGCATCCACATCTTAACTGGCATTGTCTCTGTGTGGAATCGCACAAAACAGTCTTTGATCCACGGAGCCACTGGCATACGGAGCATCTTTTTGAAAACATCCGATTTTTTCCCTGCTGGGGAACACGCTCCTGTATATCGGGGAAGGAAACAGGTCGTTGACGTCCCAGTATATCTTTTTGCTTTCAACGTTTATCGAGTACTCCCAAGAGAACCTATCACACACGAACTGCACTGCCTCGGCCACGTCCTTGTAAAACTTCAGGGCGGGGTGTTTCTTGACGCCATCTCTTGACGTAGCCGTCCACGGTGCTAGGTATGCCGAACCTAACGTCTGCACCGCTTCGCGTAGGATACCGTTCATCTCGCCCCGGAAAAAACAGGAAGCGTTGGACTACAACCTTCACTGCCATGTTGACCGTCTGGAGGCAGCCACCTAGCTTCGAACGGAACAGGTTGGTGCGGCGCATTTCTTCCATCGGGGATCCCCAGATGAAGGTGGCGAATACCGGGTGAATCCGGTGTGCTGTGCCTCCATCGGCCGGAAATCGAAACCGGCGGTCAACTGCTTGGAAGGCAGGTATGCTAGCCACAATACCACCGACGCTACGGTTGATGTAATAACGAGTTACCTTTCCCCCGTGTATTTGCACCTCCACTGAATTCGATCTCAGAGCTTTAATACAATACATACAAAAGCTACAACATGTGTCGCCCGAGAATCGAACCCGGGTCAACTGCTTGGAAGGGAGCTATGCTAGCCCGCTATGCTAGCCACTATACCACCGACACGACGGTTGATGTAATAACGAGTTACCTTTCCCCCGTGTATTTCCACGTCCATTGAATTCGATCTCACATCTTTAATATAATTCAGACAAGAGCTACAACGTGCGTCGACCGTACTGCACTGTAATTGGATACTGTGGGACTGTCAACCTGGATTATGGTATTGTAGGACTTTCCCCATGTGCACGGGTATTACCCATGCTTTTCATTAAAATGTGGGTTTCTGCACTGTAACGGGATGCTCTGTCACTGTCAATGTAGATTACAATATTATGGGACTATTCCCATGTGAAACAAGGATTAAATTTGGCAGAATAGGGATTAAATTACAAAAGCATAAGGATCAAATACGATGGGAAAACTTAGAGAACATGACAGTTAAGACTAACAAAAAACTAATAGACAAACAGCAAAAGAAACAAGGGAAATACCCTAACCTAAATGTAACCTAATGCAACCTAATATACGCTAAGGACTAGAAGAATATACCGGTTATCAATTTCTGTGATAAACAAACACCAAAAGAAACAAAGATACACTAGCTAACCTAACGAAACCTAAACATACCTAACCTACCTCATCATAACATAACATAGCCTAATGTATAGAAGAACATGGTGGTTAAGACGTCCTTTGATCAAGAGACACCAAAAGAATCAAAGGCACACAACCTACACGAACCAAACCCAACCCGACCCAACGAAAACTAACATAACCTCAGAACTACAGGTTTTCCCAATCATATTTAATCCATAATCCGCGGAATTCTATCCTTTCACTATGCAATTTGAGCTTCACATCGCCACCCTTTGTCCTTGTTTTGCTAGATTTAATCCTCATGTCGCTATACTTTTAATACTTATGCCCTGGTATTTAATCCTTCTTCTGGATCATTTAATCCTCGTTCTACCGATATTAATGGTGATGCCCTGGAATTTAATACTGAATTAGCAGGTTTTCTTTTTATAACTCTGTTCACTACCATGTGACACTGTGGGACTACCTGCATGCTTTATCACCTGCTTTGACTATTTTCTCGTCTACAGCTGTACACAGACTTTTTGTGTCTATCACTGCTCCCTACACTATGTGATAGTATACGACTCCTTGGATAATTTATGACTATTACTATTTCTTTGTTTACAGCTATAAATTGACATTTTACTATGCCAACTGTGTGTGCTACCATGGGATACTGCGGGACTACCTGCATGATTTATGGCCTGTTTGACTATTTCGTTGTTTACTACCATGAATTGATTTTTGTGACCATGCCTACCCATGCACTACCATGGTATGGGATGGTATGGGACTAACAACCATGATTTACAACCTGTTATGAATACTTTCTTGTTTATGAATATAAATTGACTTTTTTGACTATGCATATTCTGCACTACTACAGCTTGGTATTGGACTACCTACATAATTTATGACCTGTTTTGACTGTCTTCTGATTTACAGCCATGGATTGACCTTGTTGTCACCATTCATATCCCAATCTAACCCCACACAGCTTGGCATAACATGAGCGAAGGCAATAACATAGCATAAGTCAACCAAACGTGACCAGCAGAACATAAGAACTACAGGTTTCCCCCTCGTATTTAATCCTTATACCATGGAATTTAGTCCTCATGCCACCAGTTTCAATACTTGTTTCGCTGGATATAATCCTTATGGCGCCACTTTTAATCCTCATGCCGTGGGATTTACTCCTTCTTCTGTTAAATTTAATCCTCGTGCTACCAATTTCAATCCTTATACCATGGAATTTAATCCTAAATTCTCCGGTTTCTTTTCATTACTCTTTCACTACAATACGACAGTGTGGATTACCTGTGTGATTTATGACATGTTTTGACTATTTCCTCATTTACAGCCATACACTGACTTTTTGTTACCATCACTGCTCAATGCACTACGTGATTGTATGGGACTACCTGCATAATTTATTACCTGTTATGACTCTTTCCTTGTTTACGGCTATAAATTGACTTTTTATGACCGTCTACTCTATGCGCACTATGGGATTCTATGGGACTACTTGCATAATTTATGACCCATTATATCCATTTCCTTGGTTATAGCTATAAATTGACTTTTTCTGACTATGCCTACTCTGCACTGCCATGGGATGGTATTGGACTACCTGCATGATGTATGACCTGTTATGACTATTTCGTTGTTTATAACTATAAATTGACTTTTCGTGACAGTTACTGCTCTACACACTACAATGGTATGGTATAGGGCTACCTGCATTCCTTAAGACCTGTCCTCACTATTTCCTTCCTTAGGCCTATAACTTAAACTTTATACGACTAGGACTACTGTGTCCACTACTGTGGGATCGTATGGGACGCCTGCATCATATATGACATGCTATGACTATTTCCTTGTTTACACCTATAAATCGACTTTTGAGACTATGACTACTACTGCACTACTACGGGATGGGACTGCCTGCAAAGAATCTGGGGTAGAGTATCGCCTGTTGCGATGAAACTCCCCACTCTCCAAGGCCGAAAATAAAGTTGTTGTTCTCTCAGGTCATAAATCATTGAGGTAGTCCCATACTATCACATAGTAGTGCATTCAGCAGTGATAGCCACAAAAAAGTCAATTTATAGCCATAAACAAGAAAATAGTCATATCAGGTCATAAATCATGCAGGTAGCCCCATACCATCCCAGAGTAGTGCATAGGGTAGGTATAGTCAGAAATTCAATATATGACTGTAAACGAGGAAATAGTCAAAACAGGTCGTAAATCATGCACGTAGTCCCATACTATGACATAGTAGTGCATTGGACAGTGATGGTCACAATAAAGTCAATTTATAGCCACAAACAAAGAAATAGTCATATCAGATCATAAATCATGCAGCTAGTCCCATACCATCCCATCGCAGTGCATAGAATAGGTATAGTCAACACATGACTGAAAATGAGGAAATAGTCAAAACAGGTCATAAATCACGAACATAGCCCATATTATCACACAGTGGTGCACTAACACTGAGAGTCACACAAAGTCAGTTTATAGCCATAAACAACGAAATAGTCATATGAGGTCATACATCGTGCGGAAAGTTCCATACCACCCCATAGTAGTGCATAGAGTAGGCATAGTCATAAATTGAATACATGACTGTAACGAGGAAATAGTCATAAATCATGCATTAGTCCCATACTATAACATAGTAGTGAATTGAACAGTGATAGTCACAAAAAGTCAATTTATAGCCATAAACAAGAAAATAGTCATATCAGGTCATAAATCATGCAGGTAGTCCCATACCATCCCATAGTAGTGCATAAAGTAGGTATAGTCACAGAAATTAAACACATGACTGTAAATGAGGAAATAGTCAAAACAGGTCATAAATCATGCACATACTCCCATACTATCACACAGTGGTGCATGATAGTCACAAAAAAGTCAATTGATAGCCATAAACAAGGAAATAGTCATATGAGGTCATAAATCGTGCAGGTAGTCCCATACCACCCATAGTTGTGCATAGAGTAGGCATAGTCATATAAATTGAATACATGACTGTAAATGAGGAAGTAGTCATAAATCATGCATGTAGTCCCATACCATCCCATAGTAGTGCATAGAGTAGGTATAGTCGCAGAGATTCAACACATGACTGTAAATGAGTAAATAGTCAAAACAGGTCATAAATCATGCACATAGTCCAATACTATGACACAGTGGTGCATTGAACACTGAGAGTCACAAAAAAATGAATTTATAACCATAAAAAGGAAATTGTCATATCAGCTCATAAATCATGCATGTAGTCCCATAGCATCCCATATAGATGGGTAGAAATCCAGCGAACCGGTAAAATGTAGGAAGGGAGTTGCCTCAGGACAGAAGCCGGCTTCTGTCCTGAGGCAACTCCCTTCATAGCATCATATAGTAGTTCATAGAGTATGCATAGTCACAAAAACTCAATTTATAGCCATAAACAAGGAAATAGTAAATTCAGGTCATAAATCATGCAGGTAGTCTCATACCATCCCATAGTAGTGCATAGAGCAGGTAGAGTCGCAGAAATTCAACACATGGCTGTAAATGAGCAAATAGTCAAAACAGGTCATAAATCATGCACATAGTCCAATATTATCACACAGTGGTGCATTGAACAGTGATAGTCACAAAAAGTCAATTTATGGCCATAAACAAGGAAATAGTCATATCAGGTCATAAATCATGTAGGTAGTCCCACAGTATCCCATGACAGTGCATAGAGTAGGCATGGTCACAAAAAAGTCAATTTATGGCTGTAAACGAGGAAATAGTCAAAACAGGTCATAAATCTTGGAGGTAGCCCCGTACCATCCTATAGTAGTGCATAGAGTAGGCATAGTCATAAAAAGTCAATTTATACCCATAAACAAGAAAATAGGCATATGAAGGTGTAGGTCGTAGAGGTAGTCCCATACTATCACACACAGAGCACCGAGCAGTGATAGTTACAAAGACAATTTTTTCCTATAAACAAGGAAATAGTTCTCTCAGGTCATAAATCGTGCAGGTAGTCCCATCCTGTCACGAAGTATTACATTGAGCAGTGATATTCACAAAAAGTAAATTTATAGCGAAATGCTCATAACAGGTCATAAATCATACAGGTAGTCCCACACTGTCGCCTCGTATTGAAAAGAGTAATGAAAAGGTAACCTGAAAATTTAGGATTAAATTCCACGGCATAAGGATTAGAATTGGTAGTAGCAGGATTAAATTTAACAGAAGAAGGATTAAGGCCCAAGTATCAGGATTAAAAGTGGTGACATCAGAATTAAATCCAGCAAAACAAGTATTGAAAGTGGCGGCATGAGGATTAAATTCCACACGATAAGGATTAGATTCTGCGGTATGATTTAACGATGGGAAAACCTATAGAAGGGCATCATGGTTATTTATTACCTGATCAACAAACACCAAAAGAAACAAAGGCTCAACCTAACCTTACGTGCCCCAACCACACCTGAACTTACCCTAACCTGACCTAACCTAACCCAACCCAACCTAACCTGACCTAACCCAGCTTAACATGACATAGCATAACTTACGGCTAGAACGGCATTG
Organism: Ornithodoros turicata; assembly: GCF_037126465.1. NCBI lineage: Eukaryota > Metazoa > Arthropoda > Arachnida > Ixodida > Argasidae > Ornithodoros > Ornithodoros turicata. The sequence goes on from NC_088201.1 coordinate 219,239,034, forward strand.
TGGTTATTGAATACCTCATTAACAAACCGCGAAAGAAACAAAAGGTGCTATCTGACATAACCTGCTCAACCTACCCTAACCACACCAACCCTAACCAACCCAAACCTCCGTAACCTAAGGACTAGAAGACTGTGGTTATATGCTTCCTTGCTAAACAACAAGAGAAACAAAGGTACACAACCCAAGGTGTAACATGACTGAAGTTAATGACATAGCATAACCCAACGTAAGACCCTCCCTAACATGACCTAGCATAATGTAACGACCAGAAGGAGAGTGTGGTTGTAGATTACCTGATCAACAAACACCAAAGGAAACAAAGGGACTCAACCTAGCCTAACCTGCCACAAGCTAACCTAACCCAACCTACCCTAACCTGACCTAAGCTAACCTAACCTAACCGAACATAACCTAACCCAACCTGACCTAACCAAAGGTAACCTAACCCAACCCAACCTAACCTAACATGACCTAGCATAACCTAAGGAATAGAAGGACATTGGGTTAGTGATTACTGAACAACAAACCTAACCCAAGCTGACCTAAGCTGGTGTAACCCAAGCCAATCTAACCTAATCCAACCAAACCGTACCTAACCTAACCAAACTAAACTATACCAACGTTAATATAATGTAAGCCAACATAACCTAACCTAAGCTAACCCAATGTACCCTAACCTAAGTTAACCCAATGTAACATAACCTAACCCAACCCAACCTAACCTAACCCAGCTTAACATGACCTAAGGACTAGAAGCACATTGTGGTTAGTGATTACCTGCTCACCAAACAGCAAAAGAAACAAAGGGACCCAATGTAACTTATTCTGCCCAAACCTAACATAACCTAACCTAACCTAACCACGCCAACCCCAACCTAATGTACCCAAACCTACCTTACCTAATCCAATGTAACCCAACCTAAACTAACAATCTAACACAGCCAAACCTAACCTAATATAACTTCACCTAACCTAACCCAACTCTACCTAGCCTAACCTAACCCAACCCAACCCAACCCAACCCAACCCAACCTAACCTAACCTAACTAAACTAAACTAAACTATACCAACCTTTATATAACGTAAGCCAACATAACCTAACCTAAGCTAACCCAATGTACCCTAACCTAAGTTAACCCAATGTAACATAACCTAACCTAACCCAACCCAACCTAACCTAACCCAGCTTAACATGACCTAAGGACTAGAAGCACATTGTGGTTAGTGATTACCTGCTCACCAAACAGCAAAAGAAACAAAGGGACCCAATGTAACTTATTCTGCCCAAACCTAACATAACCTAACCTAACCTAACCTAACCTAACCACGCCAACCCCAACCTAATGTACCCAAACCTACCTTACCTAATCCAATGTAACCCAACCTAAACTAACAATCTAACCCAGCCAAACCTAACCTAATATAACTTCACCTAACCTAACCCAACTCTACCTAGCCTAACCTAACCCAACCCAACCCAACCCAACCCAACCCAACCCAACCTAACCTAACCTAACTAAACTAAACTAAAGTAAACTATACCAACCTTAATATAACGTAAGCCAACATAACCTAAACTAAGCTAACCCAATGTACCCTAACCTAAGTTAACCCAATGTAACATAACCTAACCCAACCCAACCTAACCTAACCCAGCTTAACATGACCTAAGGACTAGAAGCACATTGTGGTTAGTGATTACCTGCTCACCAAACAGCAAAAGAAACGAAGGGACCCAATGTAACTTATTCTGCCCAAACCTAACATAACCTAACCTAACCTAACCACGCCAACCCCAACCTAATGTACCCAAACCTACCTTACCTAATCCAATGTAACCCAACCTAAACTAACAATCTAACCCAGCCAAACCTAACCTAATATAACTTCACCTAACCTAACCCAACTCTACCTAGCCTAACCCAACATAACCTAACCTGACCTGACCCAACCCAGCCAAACCTAACCTTACCTAACCTAACACAATCTAAGGAGCACCTTTTTCTGCCGTTATTAATTATTTTGTCACACAGTGGAATCCACCTGACTATTCGCAGGTTACGTGAGTTTTTTGGTTTGTTTGGGACCATTCCCATGTCAGTGGGTACTACCCATCCCTTTCATTAAAAATATGTGTATTTTCATGTCAGCCAGAATTACCCATGCTTTTCATTAAAAATTAGGGTTCTGCACTGTAATTGGATACTGAGGAACTGTCAACCTGGATTATGATATTGCAGGGCTGTTCCCATGTGCACGGGTAATACACATGCTTTTCATTAAAAATGTGGGTTTTCACACATTAACGGGATGCTGAGTGACTGACAATGTAGATCACAATATTGCGGGATTATTCCCATGTGAAACGAAGATTACAGGTGGTGAAACAGGGATTAAATTATAAAAGCATGAGGATTAAACAGGGTAGGAAAACTTATAGAACATGACAGTTAAGACTTAACAGTGCCATTTCGGATATCGGCAAATAAAGCTACTTGGCTGTGTGGTCTCCCAGGACGGCATCTAGCTTGATCTGGACAAAATTCGCGCTGTCTCCAAATTTCCCATGCCCTCCAACATGAAAGGACTAAAGCAGCTTCCTTGGGCTGTCCTCATATTTTCTTTGTTTTATTCGCCACTTTTGTGACATCACCGCTCCCTTAGCTCTCTCCTCCGGAATAATACCGCTTTTGCATGGAGTTCTGAATGCAATGCAGGTTTTCTAATCCTGAAAATTGCCTTCACTGCAGCGCCCGACCTCAGCCACTTCGACCCCAACCAGCCTATTGAGGGCAATACTCGCGCAAGGGGACGTGCGGAAGTGTACAACAAAGGGACTGAACCTAACCTAACCCACCCTGACCTAACCTACCCACACCAACCCCAACCTAGGCCAACCCGACCTAGCGCAACGTAACCAAACCTGATGTAACCTAAGCCAACCTAACCACACGAACCCCAACCTAACGTAGCCCAACCCAACCTAACATAACCAAACCCTACCTAACCTAACCTAACTTAACCTAACTTAACCACACCATCCCTGACCTCGCATAACCCAACCCTACCTTACCTAACTTAAGGTAACCCAACCCAACCCAACCTAACCTAACAATCTAACCCAGCCAAACCTAACCTAATGTAACCTCACCTAACCTAACCCAACCCAACCTAGCCTAACCCAACATAACCTAACCTAACCTAACACAATCTAAGGAGAAGCTTTTTCTGCCGCTATTAATTATCTTGTACATTTTAATCCATATCGCACAACATTTAGTTCTTTTGCCATTAGAATTAATCCTCCTATAATTTTCATCCTCATTACACTCGATTTAATCCACTTGTCACACAGTGGAATCCACTTAACTATTCGCAGTGTGAGAGCCAATATGTTCAATTCGGCCTCACCGTCATTGTCATGAGCCAGCAGTGGCGCCGCTACGTGCTTATAAGTGCGCGCCACGCGCTGTTGTCAGTTCTTTCATCGTACGACGATTACCACCATACGTCGTTAGTCTGTTGGATCCTCCCATTAGCTCATTCGGCCCTTCATCACCCAAATTGCTAGGTATACCTTTCCAGTCTTTTATTCATTGTATGTATCATACCAGAGTGTTAGTAAACTGTCTGTGTGTTATCCAAATGCCGTATTCCTGAATCTTATTTTGGGTTTGGCAGATAGCCAGGGACATCGGGTCCATCACCAGCGTTAACACCTTTCTTCACCCCTTTCCCTTGGTCTATCTTGCCTCACATGGCGCAGTCGACAGGATACGGCAAGTGATTCTTCAGATTTTTCACTTCTGGTTGATACGTGAACGTTGTAATTGTCTATTTCGATGACATCTGTATCTACACTTCCACCATAGACGAACATCTCGATGTTCTTGACCAATCTATGTCCATACTGGAAAATTATGGTTTCAAAATCGAGATCAATAAGTGTCAGTTCATTCAGACCCATATAAAGTTTCTGGGTTACATTGTATCTCATGAGGGTAAACTGCCAGATCCGGAGAGGTCAGCTGCTGTTGACAAATACCCCGATACGTTGAACACAATACAAGACGTAAAGAGATTTTTGGGCTTTGCTTCTTACTTTCGCAAATTCATCAAAGGTTTTGCTGAAATTGCGCGACCTCTATCACTCGTCTTGCGAAACAAGCAACAGTCCAAAAGCACTGGCAAAACGAACATTGCGTCAGAGTGGACACCTACACACACTGAGGCTGTACGTAACCTCAAGTCTCTTTTAAAATCTCCACCTATTTTGGCTCATTTTGATCCAGACAGAGAAACTCATATCTATGTTGACGCTTCAGCGAAACATCTAGGAGCGTTCATCTCACAGAAACACGATGGAAAAGATTATGTTGTTGAGTATGCCTGCAGAGCAACCAACACAACAGAGGAAAAACTGCATTCAAACATGCTCGAATGCATTGCTCTTCATTGGGCACTCACAGACAAATTTCGTATTTATGTGTACGGGTTGCCTATCGTCCATGTTTGGACAGACAACTACAGTGTCTCCTTAATGACCAATGCACAGCAAATCAATAGAAAATTTGCTCGCATGGTTCTCGATCTTCAAGAACTTCCTCTGAAGATACACCATCGTTCGGGAAAAAACAATGTTGTAGCTGATGCTCTATCACGCATCCCACAACCTTTGGTTGCGTCACTAATTCTCACTGCCGAGAATTCTAATCTCTCCAATCACCAACAGTCAGATCCGTCGTTATTAGAGATTTTTGAAGTCCTCAAAAATCCTAATATTTCTTCTCGCAAAGCTGAGAACATGCGGAATACATTCATGTTGTCGAATGGCATATTCTGCCACAAAACCACTCAACAAAACGGACTGACAAAAACAAGGATTGTCATAGCAGAATCTCTTAGGAAAGAGATATTGCTGAAGTTTCACGATAAAAGTGGGCACATGGACAAATTCAAGACCAAAAGCAGTATTCTGAGTAAATGCTGGTGGTCGTCCATTAATAAGGACGTCAAAGAGTACGTCCAGGGTTGTAACATTTGTCAGCGCTTCAACAGACAAACATCGAAGCCCTTGGGATACTTACATCCTCGACCAATTCCCACACAACCTTTCACCACAATATCCCTCGATCACATTGGTCCACTTCCGGAAACAGGAAATGGAAACAAGTAGATCATTGTATGTGTTGACCACACTACACGCATTGTAGTAACACAGGCTGTGAAATCAACAGCATCGTCACATATCATACAGTTCATTAAGGAAAAGATCAACACAACTTTTGGTATTCCTATGACAATTGTTTCTGACCAAGGTTCAGGTTTCATGAGTCAGAACATGGAAAAATTCCTAACTACAACAGGAATTGAACACACAACTTCTTGTCCTTATTTCCATCAGGCAAATGGTCTTGTGGAAAGATCTGTAGCCACCATAAATAATATTCTCAAAAAATATTGCTTTCAGAATCCTTCAAAATGGGACCAATACATCGCAAACACCACTTCTTTCATAAGCACTTCAAGACAAGGTTCTACTAGATTTTCACCACATTTCCTTCTCTTTGGATTTGAACCTCGTATTGAAAACGAGATTCAGGTTGGTGTAATCGTTGACGACATGTCGCGACTTCAGAGCATTGAAATGCTACACGACATACGGGCAGAAGCACGCGAAAACCTAGAAAAAGCTCTATCCTCTCAGAAGAGACGTTACGACTACGGTCCAAACCCATCGCAGTTCTCTGCGGGTGACTTAGTTTGGATAGTATCCTTTTCAACTTCACGTTTTGAGCCTAAGTACAAGGACAAGGTATTCAAAGTTATTTCAACTCATTCCCATGACATTTGTACTGTTCAACATCTGGATGAAGAAATAACAAAAACAGTTTCACAAATGAAACTATTCAAGGATCAGCCAGATTGGGATCCTAACATTACGTTTCATGATATAGACAGTGACGAGAATGTCTCTGTTCATCAAGACAGTTCTTCAGAATCCGAAGAAACACTTAGTCCACCTTACACGACAAGGTATGGACGCGTCACCAAACAAAGGGTACCATTACATGCGTACGACCTTGTTTGACTTACAAAGTACACACATTCCATAGGGACGCCTTGGTGAATGTCGTTCGTTCATGGACAGGGGACGCTCTGGTCCATAAATGACTTTGTACTGCATTGCTTTAAATGTATCCAGTGTCTGCAATATGAAATTTTTGCGGTCACTTTTCCTTTGCTTTTCTCTTTGGGTTACTTCCATTTCGGTTACTCACGCACACAGCCACACTCAAACACACGCTTACATTGTTGCTGTTTAGCATTTCCCTTCTACTGACCTTTTCAGATCAACTTTCTGCATTTCGAATTTAGTGGCTTACTTTAGAATTTAGTCACTTCTTCACACTAGTTCGCTTCATTTTCGTATCACTGTATGTGCTTTGTATGTACTGCATGTCACAATGCTATTCATGCTCTGCTGTGCTATGTCATGACTTTGAACTACGAACTTTCTACTTCAATGTTAACAAATTCACAATGTGTTTAGAATCAGGAGATTCTACTACTTCCTTTGAGGGTGGATTATTAAACTCTCTTAAATCTAGGTTGTTTTGCATTTCAGGACAAAAGATGCTGCATGCTTCTGCCAAGGGCCCTGGCATGAATCATGTTCTCTTTTGTTTTTTTTTATCCTGTTTCAGAACAGCTTCGATTTTAAACTGAACTTCTGCATTAACGCTATTGTAGAGTTTCATTTTTCCTCACTGTAATAACGAAATGGGGACATTTCTTTTTTTTTTGTTAGAGGTGGGCTTGTGAGAGCCAATCTGTTCAATTCGGCCTCACCGTCATTGTCATGAGCCAGCAGTGGCGCCGCTACATGCTTATAAGCGCGCTCCACGCGCTGTTGTCAGTTCTTTCATCGTACGACGATTATCACCATGCGTCGTTAGTCTGTTGGAACCTCCCATTAGCTCATTCGGCCCTTCATCACCCAAATTGCTAGGTATACCTTTCCAGTCTTTTATTCATTGTATGTATCATACCAGAGTGTTAGTAAACTGTCTATGTGTTATCCAAATGCCGTATTCCTGAATCTTATTTTGAGTTTGGCAGATAGCCAGGGACATCGGGTCCATCACCAGCGTTAACACCTTTCTTCACCGCTTTCCCTTGGTCTATCTTGCCTCACAGCAGGTTACGTGAGTTTTTTGGGTTGTTTGGAACCATTCCCCTTTCATTAAAAGTATGTTTATTGTCATGTCAACCAGAATTACCCATGCTTGTCATTAAAAATTATGGTTCCGAACTGTAATTGGATACTGAGGAACTGTCAACCTGGATTATGACATTGTAGGGCTCTTCCCATGTGCACGGGCAGAGGTGAGCAGTATCGCAGATACATCTATCTTCGATACAATCTTTCGATACATTTTGTGTATCGGTATTAGGTATCGCGTGCCAAAAATGAGAGTATCGGAGTATCGGTATCGAAAATACATTTTTAGTGTATTGTGCATTTTAACGATACTCGATACTAAAAAAAGACGCAAATATTGAGGTTGTTGTGAGACTTAGGGTCGGCGGCGCTCGCTCTGGCGGTAGTACAAGCCAGGCAGCAGCGGCGTAGACATATCGACCATAAATTCGTTCGAAGCTTACGTCCGCGCGCGCGCTCCATCGTCAAGGTCGCCCGGAGAAGAGGCCCTGGCCCTGCCCTGGGACGCGCTCGTGGGCGCGCGCGGCTTCTAGTTGGTTCCAGAAGAATCTCTTCCGTCTCTTTCTATGGCGGCGCGCCGAAAACGCGTTACACAGGACCAACCTCACGGCTTCTGGAACTGCGCTGCCCGATGTCCCCCTCCTCAGTGCGCAAGAGCATGTCCACTTGACTTGAAGTGTAGATTCCGCGTCTGCCATGCGGAAAGAATAACCGCCGGCTTAGCTTGAGCACTGTAGCCCGTTCTACAGCTCACAGTTCACAACGGCCAACTAAGAAAATCAAGTCAGAGGCAAAGTCAGAGGCTACCGGGTAAGTACTGCAGTACCAAACGACTATTCGACCGGGACTATTCCCATGTGAAAGAAAGATAACAGGTGGTGAAACAGGGATTACATTATAAAAGCATGAGGATTAAACAGGATAGGAAAACTTATAGAACATGACAGTTAAGACTTAACAGTGCCACTTCAGATATCGGCAAATAAAGCTACTTGGCTGTCTCGTTTCCCAGGACGGCATCTAGCTTGATCTGGACAAAATTTGTGCTGTCTCCAAATTTCCCACGCCCTCCAGCATGAAAGAACTACGCAGCTTCCTTGGGCTGTCCTCATATTTTCTTTGTTTTATTCGCCACTTTTGTGACATCACCGCTTCCCTTAGGTCTCTCCTCCGGAATAATACCGCTTTTGCATGGAATTCTGAATGCACTGCGGGTTTTCTAAACCTGAAAATTGCCTTCACGGCAGCACCCGACCTCAGCCACTTCGACCCCAACCAGCCTATTGAGAGCAATACTGGCGCAAGGGGACGTGTGGAAGTGTACAACAAAGGGACTCAACCTAACCTAACCCACCCTGACCTAACCTACCCACACCAAGCCCTAATCTAACCGAATGCAACCTAATATAAGCTAAGGACTAGAAGAATATACTGGTTACGGATATCTGTGATAAACAAACATCAAAAGAAACAAGGGACGCAACCTAAGCTAATGAAACTTAAACATATGTAACCTACCTCGTCATAACATAACATAACCTGATGTCTAGAAGAACATAGTGGTTAACACTTCATTGATCAAGAGACACCAAAAGAATCAAAGGCACACAAACTACACGAACCAAACCAAACCCGACCCAACGAAAACTAACATAACCGAAGAACTACAGGTTTTCCCATCATATTTAATTCATATACCACAGAATTATATCCTTTCACCAAGCTATTTAAGCCTCACATCGCCACTCTTTGTCCTTGTTTTGCTAGATTTAATCCTCATGCTGCCACTTTTAATCCTTATACCCTGGTATTTAATCCTTCTTCTGGATAATTTAATCCTTGTGCTACTAATATTAATGCTGATGCCCTGGAATTTAATACTGAATTTTTAGGTTATCTTTTTATTATTCTGTTCACTAACATGTGGCACTGTGGGACTGCCTGAATGCTTTATCACCTGCTTTGACTATTTTCTCGTCTACAGCTATACACTGACTTTTTGTGACTACGACTGCTCACTACAATGTCATAGCTCACGACTCCTTGCATAATTTATGACTATTACTATTTCTTTGTTTACAGCTATAAATTGACTTTTTAGAACTATGCCTACTTTGTGTGGTACCATGGGATGCTGCGGGACTACCGGCATGATTTATGGCCTGTTTGACTATTTCGTTGTTTACTACCATGAAATTATTTTTTGTGACCATGCCTACCCATGCACTTCCACGGGATGGTATGGGACTAACAAGCATGATTTATAACCTGTTATGAACATTTTCTTGTTTATGAATATAAATTGACTTTTTGTGACTATGCATATTCTGCACTACTACAGCTTACTATTGGACTACCTACATAATTTATGACCTGTTTTGACTGTTTTCTTATTTACAGCCATGGATTGACCTTTTCGTCACCATACATATCCCAATCTAACCCAACACAGCATAGCATAACATGACCGAAGGCAATAACATAGCCTAAGCCAACCAAACGTGACCAGCAGAACATAAGAACTACAGGTTTCCCCCTCGTATTTAATCCTTATATCGTGGAAATTAATCCTTATACGATGGAATTTAGTCCTCATGCCACCAGTTTCAATCGTTGTTTCGCTGGATATAATCCTTATGCCGCCACTTTTAATCCTCATACCGTGGGATATACTCCTTCTTCTGTTAAATTTAATCCTAGTGCTACCAATTTCAATCCTTATACCATGGAATTTAATCCTAAATTCTCGAGTTTCTTTTCATTATTCTTTCACTACAATGCGACAGTGTGGACTACCTGTGTGATTTATGACATGTTTTGATTATTTTCTCGTTTACAGCCATACACTGACTTTTTGTTAGCATCACTGCTCAATGCACTACGTGATTGTATGGGACTACCTCCATAATTTCTTACCTGTTATGACTATTTCGTTGTTTACACCTATAAATGAACTTTTAAGACTATGACTACTACATGTACTACTATGGAATGGGACTGCCTGCATAATATGTCACCTCTTTTGACTATTTCCTTGTTGATAACTATGAATTGACTTTTTATGACTATGGCTACTGTAAGCAGTACTATTCGATGGTGTGGGACTACTTGCATGACCTGTTTTGACGATTTCCTCGTTTACAGCCATAAATTGACTTTTTTGTGACTATGCCTGCTCGATGCACTGCCATGGGATGGTATGGGATTACCTGCATGATGTATGACCTGTTACGGCTATTTCCTTGTTTAGAACTATAAATTTACTTTTTGTGACTGCTCTATGTACTACAGTGGGATGGGATGGGACTACCTGCATGATTTATGGCCTGTATAGACTATTTCCTTCTTTACGGCTTATAATTTTGACTTTCTATGACTAAGGACTACTCAATGAACTACAATAGGGTAGTATGGGACCACCTGCATTATATAGGACATGTTATCAGTATTTCTTTTTGTACACCTATAAATGAACCTTCTATGACTATCATTACTATGTGTAGTACTATGGGATAGTATGGGCTACCTGGAACTAATGCAAACTACCTGGAAAGTAGTTGATCTGAAGCTGGAACATACAAACTGACAAACACAACACAACCTTCAAGTTGCCTAGGAACAAGTACAATTGAAATACAACATTCATCGAAAAAGTGCCTCCTTTTTCACGTCTCTTTCCAAATGTAAGTTGGTCAGCAATGACATGCACATAACAGTATGACATCCTGGTCATCAGTTCTTTATAATGCTCTTCATGTTTCCCTATAATTTATCGCTATATTGATCTCTTTGCACGTGACGGCCTTCTGTCTTAAAATGACGTGAGCCCAGTTCTTGAATTCTCACATAACAAGCGTTATGGTGAAGGTAGTGCTATACTATCGCATCGTGGTGTAAGGAGTAGTCGTAATTATAAGAAATGCATTTGTACCTGTAAATCAGGAAAGTGTCATAACATGTCATAAATGAGGCAGTCTTATGTTATCCATTGGAGTGCAAGAAGTATACTAGTCGTATTTAAATAAGAGTTAATTTGAAGCTGCGAACATGAAATAGTCATGCATGCAGGTAGTCATACTATTAATGGCCGAATACAGCCTACCAACTGTCCACGCTCAAAGCTCACTTGACCTTTCTGGACACAATCAGACTTCGATCCTTATTGTGAAGGGGCTAATATTTCATTCACCACATCACCACCGCCAATAGGATAAAGTATAACTTCTGGCCATGAAACTTCCTGTTCATCATCTTCAAATAATGTTGCTGTTGTTTTATTCTATTGTAGCACACACTGTAGTAGTAGTCACAAAACGATCATTTGTAGCTGTAAACCAGGGTATGTCATAACAGGCCATAGCCCAGTCAGAAAATTCTGTCGTACGGATGTCCATCGGATATACTTTCATGGAGATACGGATATCCGTAGAATAATGAAATTCCTCCAGCGGAGATACTACGGAGGTCCACTTGGCCGGGCTTCGAACTTTCTACGAACGTGCACTTTGCGCACATAACCAGGAGATACGGACAGAAACAGGAGCTCTCTGGGATGTAGCGCGTATCTCGAGCGCGTGTTACTTTTTATTTTTCAGAAGTCAGTATACGCTTTGTAGTAAAATATAAAGCGTATTCCCGCCAGTTTTTTAACATCTGCCACTGTCGCCGCTCGTTCCACTTTCTGTTGCTCCGCTTCGCTTCCCATGAGGGCAAATCAGCGCGGCGTTTAAAAAAAATAAATAAAACAAAATAAAAAGAAAAGAAAGAAGAGACATCAACAAGAGATTGGGCCACTCAGCCGAAATGCTTTCGAGATGAAGTTGCATTCACTTCCAAACAGGGAACAGACACTGTACATTGGTGTTCTCGCGAGCTTCTACACATTCGAGAGCCCTGTTCGCCTGTGAGTCGAAATGAAGGGTGAGCTGTTTAAGTTTAATTCGATTGTGTGCACAAACAACGGCGAAATGAGAAATTGTTTAGCGTATTAAGTTGGCGTAGAGGTAATGTCTCTGTTCCTTACTCATGTAGCTTGAGAAAGTGAGTTGGTTTATGGAAAGCCGAATTTCTGCAGTGCTACATCGTCCCGCGTTTCTCTCCCTCTTCAAATACGTGATTCGTACAGCATCCCATCACGGAGCTGATTCGGACAATCCGTGAAACGGCCGCAACAGGACCTCCTGCGGATATACGGCTACGGATATCCTTCCATATATATCCGAGGAGAGTCCCACGGAGGTCAGTTTTCGGAGATGGTGTTCTGTCTGGGAGATTATGTTGGCAGTCTTATAATATCCCTTTGCTCTGCAAAGAATAGTTGCCTGCATCTAAATCAGTTTGTAGCTACAAATGAGGAAATAGTCATAGCAGGTCATAAACCATTCAGATACCTTAAATTATCCCATAGTAGTTCAAATAGCACCCATAGTCATAAAAAATCAATTTATTTTTGTAAACATGGGTTGAGTAAGCTTGTGTATTATGTTAATCAAATTTCCCTTACCAACAATGAAATGGTCATAACAGGTTATAGATCATGCAGGTGCTCACATACTATTACATAGTAGTGCATTTAGCAGTGATAGTCAATTTATAGCTGCAAATAAGGAAATAGTCATAACAGGTCATAAAGCATACGGGTAGTCCCATACCATCCCATAGTAGAGCATAGAGTAGGCATAGTCATACACAGTCAATTTATACCCAATAAGGTAATGGTCATATCAGGCCAGAAATCATGGAGGTAGTCCCATGCTATCACATAGTAGTGCACAAAAAGTCAATTTATTGCTGTAAACAAGAAAATAGTCTATAAGGTCATAAATCATCCAGGTAGTTCCATACCATCCCATAGTAGTGCATAGAGCAGATATAGTCATAGAAATTCAATATATGACTGTAAACGAGGAAATAGTAAAAACTGGTCACAAATCATGCACGTAGTCCCATACTATCACGTAGTAGTGCATTGGAGAGTGATAGTCACAACAAGTCAATTTATAGCATTAAACAAGGAGATAGTCATATGAGGTCATAAATCATGCAGGTAGTCCCATACCATCCCATAGTAGTGCATAAAGTAGGTATAGTCACAGAAATTCAACACATTACTGTAAATGAGAAAATACTCAAAACAGGTCATAAATCATGCACATAGTCCCATACCATCATACAGTGGTGCACTGAACAGTGATAATCACAATAAAGTAAATTTATAGCCATAAAAAAGAAATAGTCATATCAGCTCATAAATCATGCATGTAGTCCCATACTATCCCATAGTAGTTCATAGAGTACGCAGTCACAAAAAAGTCAATTTATAGCCATAAACAAGGAAATAGTAAATTCAGGTCATAAATCATGCAGGTAGTCCCATACCATCCCATAGTAGTGGCTGGTGTAGGTATAGCCACAGAAATTCAACACATGAGTGTAAATGAGGAAATAGTCAAAACAGGTCGTAAATCATGCACGTAGTCCAATACTATCGCATAGTAGTACATTGATCAGTGATAGTCACAAAAAAGTCAATTTATAGCCATAAACAAGAAAATAGTCATCAGGTCATAAATCATGCAGGTAGTCCCATAGTATTCCATGGCAGTGCATAGAGTAGGCATGGTCACAAAAAAGTCAATTTATGGCTGTAAACAGAGACAAAGTCAAAACAGGTCATAAATCTTGGAGGTAGCCCCTTACCATTCTATAGTGTGCATAGAGTAGGCATAGTCATAAAGAAGTCAATTTATACCCATAAACAAGGAAATAGGCATATGAGGGTGTAGGTCGTAGAAGTAGTCCCATACTATAACATACAGAGCACTGAGCAGTGATAGTTACAAAGAAGTCAATTTTTTGCTATAAACATGGAAATAGTTCTCTCAGGTCATAAATTGTGCAGGTGGCCCCATCCTGTCACGTAGTAGTACACTGAGCAGTGATAGTCACAAAAAGTAAATTTATAGCCGTAAACAACGAAATGCTCATAACAGGTCATAAATCATACAGGTAGTCCCACACTGTCGCATTGTATTGAAAAGGTAATGAAAAGGTAACCTGAAAATTTAGGATTAAATTCCATGGCATAAGGATTAGAATTGGTAGCAGCAGGATTAAATTTAACAGAAGGAGGATTAAGACTCAAGTATAAGGATTAAAAGTGGTGGCATAGGAATTAAATCCAGCCAAACAAGTATTGAAAGTGGCGGGATGAGGATTAAATTCCACAGTATAAGGATTAGGTTCTGCGGTGTGATGTAACGACGGGAAAACCTGTAGAAGGGCATCATGGTAACGTACCCCAACGTAAGACTCAACGTAAGACCCACCCTAACATGACCTAGCATAATGTAACGACCAGAAGGACAGTGTGGTTATAGATTACCTGATCAACAAACACCAAAAGAAACAGAGGGACTCAACCTAGCCTAACCTGCCACAAGCTAACCTAGCCCAACCTACCGTAACCTGACCTAAGCTAATCTCACCTAACCGAACATAATCTAACCCAACCTAACCTAACCAAACCATGACCTAGCATAACCTAAGGGTTAGAAGGACATTGGGGTTAGTGATTACTGAACAACAAACCTAACCCAAGCTAACCTAAGCTGATGTAACCCAAGGCAATCTAACCTAATCCAACCCAACTGTACCTAACCTAACCAAACTAAACTACATCAACCTGAATATAACGTAAGCCAACATAACCTAACCTAAGCTAACCCAATGTAACCTAACCTAACCCAACCTAACCTAACCCAGCTTAACATGACCTAGCATAACCTGAGGACTATAAGCACATTTCGGTTAGTGATTACCTGCACACCGAACAGCAAAAGAAACAAAGGGCTCAATGTAGCTTATTCCGCTCAAACCTAACCTAACCACACCAACCGCAAACCTTACCTAACCTACCTTACCAACATACCTTACCTAATCCAATGTAACCTAACCTAACCTAACCTAACCCAACGTAACCTAACAATCTAACCCAGCCAAACCTAACCTAACCTAACCTCACTTAACCTAGCCTAACCTAACCTAACCCAACCCAACCTAGCCTAACCCAACATAACCTATCCTGACCCAACCCAACCCAACCTAACCTAACCTTACCTAACCTAACACAATCTAAGGAGCAGCTTTTTCTGCCATTATTAATTATCTTGTACATTTTAATCCTTATCGCACAACATTTAATTCTTTTGCCATTAGAATTAATCCTTCTATAATTTTTATCCTCATTACACTCGATTTAATCCACTCTTCAAACAATGGAATCCACTTGACTATTCACAGGTTTCGTGATTTTTTTGGGTTGTTTTGGGACCATTCCCATGTCAGTGGGTACTACCCATCCCTTTCATTAAAAATTCGGGATCTGTACTGTAATTGGATACCGTGGAACTGTCAACCTGGATTATGATATTGTAGGGCTCTTCACATGTGCACTGGTAATACACAAGCTTTTCATTAATTGATTGATTGATTGATTATGTGTTTAATGGCGCAAAGGCAACAAAGGCTTTTCATTAAAAATGTGGGCTTTCACACACTAACGGGATGCTGAGTGACTGTCACTGTAGATCACAATATTGTGGGATTATTCCCATGTGAAAGAAGGATAATAGGTGGTGAAACAGGGATTAAATTATAAAAGCATAAGGATTAAACAGGATAGGAAAACTTATAGAACATGACAGTTAAGACTTAACAGTGCCATTTCAGATATCGGCAAATAAAGCTACTTGGCTGTCTTGTTTCCCAGGACGGCATCTAGCCTGATCTGGACAAAATTCGTGCTGTCTCCAAATTTCCCACGCCCTCCAACATGAAAGAACTACGCAGGTTCCTTGAGCTCTCCTCATATCTTCTCTGTTTTATTCGCCACTTTTGTGACATCACCGCTCCCCTCAGCTCTCTCCTCTGGAATAATACCACTTTTGCATGGAGTTCTAAATGCAATGTGGGTTTTCTTAACCTGAAAATTGCCTTCACTGCAGCGCCCGACCTCAGCCACTTCGACCCCAACCAACCTATTGAGAGCAATACTCGCGGAAGGGGACGTGCGGAAGTGTACAACAAAGGGACTCAACCTAACGTAACCCACCCTGACCTAACCTACCCACACCAACCCCAACCTAAGCCAACCCGACCTAGCGCAACCTAACCAAACCTGATGTAACCTAAGCCAACCTAACCACACGAACCCCAACCTAACGTAGCCCAACCCAACCTAACATAACCAAACATTACCTAACCTAACCTAACTTAACCACACCATCCCCGACTCACGTAACCGAACCCTACCTTACCTAACTTAAGGTAACCTAACCCAACCCAACCCAACCTTACATAACCTAAGGACCTCCTGTTTCTGCCATTATTAGTTCTCTTGTACATTTTAATCCTTGCTCACTCCTTCCTTACCTAACCTAACCCAACCTATCGTAACGTACCTCAAAGTAACCTCACCTAATCCAACCCAACGTAGCCTAACCCAACTTCACCTACCCAACCCAACCTAACCTAACCTAACCTAATGTAATGTAATCTGACAGAACCTAAGGATCAGCTTTTTCTGCCGTTATTAATTCTCTTGTACATTTTAATCCTTATAGCATGACTTAATCGATCTGTCACGCAATTGAATCCACTTGATTATTTGTGGGTTACATCACTTTTTGGGGTCGTCTGGGGCCATTCCCATGTCAGTGGGTACTACCCATCCCTTTCATGAAAAAGTGTGTGTATTCCCATGTGAACGGGTATTACCCATGCTTTTCATTAAAAATTTGGCTTTCTGCACTGTAATTCGATACTGTCGATTCGATTGGACTGTCAACCTGGATTATGGTATTGTAGGACTCTATCCCTTGTGCACGGGTGTTACCCATCCTTTGCATGAAAAATGTGGGTTCCTACACTGTAACGGGATGCTGTGTAACCGTCAATGTGGATTACAATAATAATATTTTATACAGTCGACCCCCGTTTATCCGGACTTCATTTATCCGGATCCCGCGGTATCCGGACAAAAGGCACGGGAACGGATTTTCCTTCATGTATTTTGTTCTCGTTTATCCGCACTTCAGCTTCCGGACTCGGACAAGAATTCCAGGGAACGAAAGTCGAAAATTCTTGTGATCCAGCTTCAGTTATCCGGACTACGGTGAGTAAGAGGAGACGCTGACCCCGCTTCGTCACTCTTTTCGCTCTGTTGGGGTTGTTCCCGTTACACGTCAGGGACCTACATTCCTCCGTAGGGGAGACAACTGTGGACGATGACCCCCTTTCCTCTTTGTGTGCGTTGGGTCACGTTGACCAGTCCAGCATTTGGAAATATCTCGAGCAACTGTCCGGTTCTAGAGGGGAAAGCTCCAACCCGAGGGCCTCCTGCTTACGGCCCGTTGGCGGATGAAGACATTCCCCTAGCTGAGCTGCGATCCCTGATGCAGAGGCTCACTGCGACTGCCGTACATGATGCTGCGATTTCTGACTATGTTGACGTTGATAAGGATGATGACGCGTGTGCAGCTATGACTGATGACGGTGTGATTGCTGCTGTTGCCTCCGATGATGTGCAGCAAGACGGTGCCGATGACATCAGTGAGAAACAAGGCTCCGACATTGACACTTTGCCTCCGCACTGACATTCTTCGAGCAGCGCAACAGCGTGGCTCAACTCCATGCAATTAGCAAAAGTTTGCAGGAATCGGGTGCCTACACTACTATGTAATAGCTGTCATTGACGAGATTTCTGTGTTTTAATTAAACCTTGCTCTGTAGGACGTTTCTATTCGGTCGTTTCATTTATCCGGATGCCCCGGTATCCGGACGATTTCGCCAGGAACGGCACCGTCTGGATAAACGGGGGTCGACTGTATTAATATTACAATATTCTGGGACTATTCCCACGTGAAACAATAATTAAATTTAGCAGAATAGGGATTAAATTACAAAAGCATAAGGATCAAATACAGTGGGAAAACTTATAGAACATGACAGTTAAGACTTTGTTAATAGACAAACACCAAAAGAAACAAAGGGACGCAGCCTAAGCTAATGAAACCTAAACATATGTAACCTACCTCATCATAGCATAACATAACCTGATGTCTAGAAGAACATAGTGGTTAACACTTCATTGATCAAGAGACACCAAAAGAATCAAAGGCGCACAAACTAGTCGAACCAAATCCAACACGACCCAACGAAAACTAACATAACCTAAGAACTACAGGTTTTCCTATCATATTTAATCCATATACCACGGAATTCTATCCTTTCAACAAGCTATTTACGCCTCACATCGCCACTCTTTGTCCTTGTTTTGCTAGATTTAATCCTCATGCTGCCACTTTTAAGCCTTATACCCTGGTATTTAATCCTTCTTCTGGATAATTTAATCCTCGTGCTATCCATATTAGTGCTGATGCCCTGGAATTTAATACTGAATTTTTAGGTTGTATTTTTATTACTCTCTTCACTACCATGTGGCACTGTGGGACTGCCTGCATGCTTTATCACCTGCTTTGACCATTTTCTCGTCTACAGCTATACACTGACTTTTTGTGACTACGAGTGCTGACTACACTGTCATAGCACACGACTCCTTGCATAATTTATGAATATTACTATTTCTTTGATTACAGATATAAATTGACTTTTTAGAACTATGCCTACTTTGTGCGGTACCATGGGATGCTGCGGGACTACCGGCAAGATGAATGCCCTGTTTGACTATTTCGTTGTTTACTACCATGAATTGATTTTTTGTGAGCATGCCTACCCATACACTACCATGGGATGGTATGGGACTAACAAGCATGATTTATAACCTGTTATGGACACTTTCTTGTTTATGAATATTTATTTATTTCAGAATACCTCCAAAGGTACCTTGGGGACATTACATGGGGGAGTGGTTTACAATATTAAACAGCATCACGAGTATATGTAAATCACAACTAGTACAAAATAGTGAAAATACAACGCCGTGATAATGTGAGATAATAATATGACATACAACGAAGTTGTATCGAAAGTTCATCGAAAAGTCGAAATGTTCATCGAAAAGGCGCCTTCTTTTTCACGTCTCTTTCCAAATGTAAGTTGTTATGACTAAGTGAAGTGAAAACCAAGTGCTTAAATGGAAGCAAAGAGAACTGTCGATTTTTCAGCGAGCTTCAGCGTGTAATATTTTTCTGGTTTCAAAACTGTTATACCTGCTACAAGTACTAGCCATTTCACGCAAAAATATTCAGATCATCACCGGGTTTTTGCGACATATGTACGGCTGTCAACCTTTGAGAGTATGCGTAGGGACAACCTTTTCCACAGTGTCAGGCAGGGTGGTGTGTTGCTGAGGCACCTCTTTGTTACAAAGCTGGTGATGAGGGTTTCTTTCTTCAAAAGAAGTGACCATCCTCTGTTAAGAAGTGTACTATAGTCAGTGGACAATACCACCGACGCGACGGTTGATGTAATAACGAGTTTCCTTTCCCCCGTGTATTTCCACCTACACTGAATTCGATCTCACAGCTTTAATATAATACAGACATGAGCTATAACGTGCGTCGGCCGGGAATCGAACCCGGATCAACTGCTGGGAAGGCAGCTATGCTTGCCACAATACCACCGACGCGACGGTTGATGTAATAACGAGTTTGCTGTCCCTCGTGTATTTCCACCTCCACTGAATATAATCTCACAGCTTTAATATAATACAGAGAAGAGCTACAACAAGCGTCGGCCGGAAATCGAACCCGGCTCAACTGCTTGGAAGGCAGCTATGCTAGCCACTATACCACCGACGCGACGGTTGATGTACTATCATATTTCCTCCCCCTCCATGCATTTCGCATCTCCACTGAATTCGATCTCACAGCTTTAATATACTACGGACAAAAGCTAGAAAGTGCGTCGGCCGGGAACGGAACCCCGGTTAACCAATTGGAAGGCACCTATGCTAGCCACTATACCACCGACGTGGCGGTTGATGTAATATCACGTTTCCTTCCCCTTTATGCATTTCTATTTCCACTGAATTCGATCTCACAGCTTTAATATACTACAGACAAAAGGTAGAACGTGCGTTGGCCGGGAATGGAACCCTACCTTTCGTTAGGACATGTTTCTATGCGCAGGCATGTTTGTCGAGAACATAAAATGAGATATTGAGATATAGTTCGCTTTAATACTGCAAATAATTTACACAGTCAAGGTTCTCATTGGGTCGGCGACTGAAAGCCACCGTAGGATCCCGTCAGTGGTCCAGTCGACCTCTTCTACGCTGACGTAGTATTCGAAACGCATTTTCCAAGAATACAGACGCCCTGCTGGAATGCTTTTTTGTTAGTACATAGTGCTATTGAGCTAATGTAGTCAATGGATCACAGTTAATCTATCTTCGTTGCCGGGATGCGATTTGGTAGGTAACATTGCGCGGGCGAAACACACAAGGATGTGCATTGCGTCCACAAAGTTGTCCAAATATTACTTGAATACAGCACTAATACATATACCACTTCTAAATGAGTGCTCTCTCTAACTCTGCATTATGTTCATAATGTAGAGTTAAGTTGGATTGGGATAGATCATTTCCACTTGATGCATCAGCAGCCTATGCACCATTATGACATTCCTGTTTAATTGAATATTAGTGTTTTGCAGTCGCCATGTGTCAAACCTCTTCGGCGCCCAGGGAATTGTCATCAATAATGCACACTTATCACCTGTCCCACACTCTCACATCCATCATGGCTTGAGATGCTTGCGCGATGTTGAGATCTAACCGTCACGATTATTACAAACCTGTAGAATTCCAGGAGGTTACCTTGGATGGGTTTAGAATGAATCTAAAGGCACACGCGCAGTGACACAAAGAAACGATGAATACGATTTTCATTTTCCGTCTGAACAAAACCCAGGGCAAACGGACAGACACCACAGCCGGCGCGAGGGCTGGAGCACGGCACACGTCCCCATCCAGTGATGGGAAGTACATGAAGTACCAAGTACTGCACCAGATGAATTTCCGGGTACTTGTACTTGTACTTGTACTCTAAAGGAGCCGTAAACAGGCGGCCAAGCGTTTCACAAATAATGGAACCCCATCAAAAAACGCAGGTGATAATACCAAAATACACACTTCGTTCGGCTCTTGCCAGCTGAGTGGCCCATGTAAATGCTTTAGAATATGAGTAACCAGCGCGCCTCTCTCCGCCAAGAATACGTCCCCTGGCTACGTAGCCTTCTGCCGTCCAATCGTGGGGCCGAGCTCCAAACGTGACGTTTCAAATTACCAGCCAATAAACAAGCTTCATTATCAGCTGTGAGGCGGAGCGCTCCGTTTGTTGGTTTTGAAATACATTTTGCTTTATGCGCTCCGTGATTCCGAAAGTCAGTGTCATGACATATCCAACGTCTTCGGCTTGCGCAAACGTCAACAATTAGGCTGCTGTCGTATGACGCGATTCGAACCTGGGTACCTCAATAATCACGACGTGACATGACCAGGACGCTGACCACTGTGCCACGCACACTGGTGTTGCGAGGCCGCGTGGCGCAAAACAAAATACGGCAGTCCGGTCGTCGGAACCATTCTAAGATGACGAAGGTGATCTACGAAATATTCGGGAACTGTAGCGCCGATATTCATTCGCGCACGTGGGGAAAACGTACGGCCCGTGTGATATCTAAATGGAACGTATTTCTTTTCCAGTGTGAGGCTGTAACTGTTTAGATTTGCAGAGTAAGACTCACATTCATCTAGTCCATTTCTGCAAGCGAAATAAAATCATACTTGCAACCCTTGATCAAAATTGATGAGGAAAGCGCCACATCAAATTAACGTAAAGTCAGAGCGCAGGGCGGAGCTAAAAAGCGAAAGCAGTGCAGTGAATATTCCATCCGTATGCAAGCGCCATTTGGTTTTGAGCGCGAGTAACTGCAAGGAGCTTCCGCTGCCTAAGTTGCAGTAATATAACGCAGAGAAATGCGCACCTTGTATACCTGTTTACAGCCCCTTTAATTTCACTACATTTCAGATTGTATGTCTTGTACTCTGCTTATTCATCTTTCTAGTACTTTCCCGTTATGTACTCAAGTACACAACTGGGGCTGCTATTAAAAGTAGCGAAAAACAAGTGGCTCATGCTGCCTGCGGCCCGCTCCTCTCGTGGAAATCTTTTCAGAGTATTTGGTCTCTCCACTTACTAGGCCGTTTTGTGTTTGTATGAAATGTAACATTTAAGCAGCTGCCGAAAAGTATAGAACTGTTGTGTGATGTGCAGTCCTTTCTGGTTTCCAGAGCTATTTAGTACTGAACTTACATTTTTTCCGTTGCAAGGTTTGCCATCAAAGGCATAAAAGCCTGTAACTTCGTAAGTGAATTCCAAAAAATCCGTGTCCTCTATACCGCAGCAGGGAAGGATGCAATCTGCAAGATTTTGTGGAAGCTTATTATTTCGTTCCTGCTGCTCATACCGGTTTTAAGTATCATGGCGGATCGGGCGAACAAAGGAGGACACAGGTCAGACAATACCTCACTTGAAATTTAGGCAGTATAAAAAATACTTAAAGTACCGTGAAGAAGCGCGCGGGCAGCTTATGTAGACGGCGTTGGTTAATAGCTTTGCTTGTAAAGCCAGAACAACAAGTTGCACTTTTAACAGAGGGCACCTACTGTTGTTCACATGTTAGTAAACTGACGGTATAATACTGCTCAACGCGACGCGTGGGCTTGGCTCGGTTGTGGGAAATGTGCCCTGTTCGTCGGGCAACAGTGATGTATGTTCGCGACTGACTTCCTGCTATGCAGGTGTTGGCAGTAATACTCACTAACCTTGATGACCTTATTTGTGTAATACCACGCTCCCTTGATAGCTTCCTGGTCACGCAGCTTCTCCGTAACTCTGTGGGGAAGCTTTGCCCAGGGACCGGAGCTCCCGCGTGGTGGCGCTGCCATCGGAACGCGGGAGAGAGACGCCTGCGTCTCCCGTTGCAGTACACGTTTTTCGGTTGTCGCGTTATAACTGTGTGCTAGCAGCATGCCAGAGACATGCTGTGTTACCAAATATCGCTCTGGGTACTCAGGGGGTGGCAAGGTATACATGTTTGCTTTTCCTGCGTATTCTGACAAGCGTGAGAAGTGGAAACGCGCCATCCATCG
This sequence comes from Ornithodoros turicata, assembly GCF_037126465.1. Lineage (NCBI taxonomy): Eukaryota > Metazoa > Arthropoda > Arachnida > Ixodida > Argasidae > Ornithodoros > Ornithodoros turicata. The sequence goes on from NC_088201.1 coordinate 219,262,436, forward strand.
CAATGATGGTGGGCATTTCAGTTTTGACTCTCCACACACGTGTCTGCGAGAAGCACTTTGACCATAGCGATGTCGTATAGCACTACGAACTCGTCATCAACGGCGATAAAGTGCTGCACAAGCGTGGAAAGTCAAAGCTTTGAGAAGATGCAGTGCTGCGCATATTCGACGGTTGCCGTAGTATCTGAGCATGCCGAAACTGCGAAGTCGTTCCGTCAGACAACGATGCCCGGGAAACAGCCCCGTAAAAGGAAAGCGTCTGCCGTAGACACCAACAACAAACTCAGTGCTCTTATGAATAGAATCTGAAAGGAAACTGCAACTGGGGCTTTTGAGCTGATTTGGCTCCCAGGGATGTCAACATTTGTAATAATCGTGTAATCGCGATCGAGTGATCGCGTCAAATACCAAGGCAGCGTTCACACGAGGCAACTTTTTCCAGCAACTATGAGCAACTTTGGAGTTATTCGCAGTCGGCCGACACCGGCAACCTCCAGCAACTCGAGTTGCAACTCGGCAACCTCGAACGATGGTGGTGGTGGTGGTGATAGGGCTTGCCGTTGTCGGCCTCACGTATGTGGGCAACGTCACGACTCACGTCCTGGGGGAATGTGCGTCCTGGGCCGACTTCTAAGGGAACTCTGCCGACATATGTCTGAAAGCGTCTGAGGAAAACCCAGGAAAAACCCCAGACAGCACAGCCGGCACCAGGATTCGAACCCGGGTACCTCCCAGTCTCGACGTGACATGGCCAGCACGCTAACCACTGAGCCACGGGAGCTGGTCTCCTCGAACGAAAACTTGAAAAGTTGCTCGCGCGCTGGCCAATCAGCGAGAGGAGTACTGTCACGTGGCTCCGGAGGGCGTGGAGGATTTCGTTCGTGCATTCACGGGTTCAAATCCTGCAAGTACATCTCAGAAATACCTTGTTTCTTTCTTTTTTTTTTTTTTTTTGCGAAGGTCACGAAAATATGACAATTGCCATTCTAGAAGGTAATAATGATATATTCGCGCAAACAAGACTATAAATCGACAAACGGTTGGTAAGGAAAACACACCACCAGTTGGATTCGAACCCACACTCTCCGGTCGCCGTAAGGTTGCTTGTGGGTCGAGCAACCGAGTTGCTACATGTGAATGCGGCCTCTAAGCGGTCACGTAACTGTCTGCGATAAACTGTAGAAAGTCCTTTACACGCTAAATAAAGTACGCATTATTAAAGTTGTTTAGCATGGCAGGATAAAAGGGCCGCTCGAGATTGATTCACGGAAGCATGTCGGATACATTGCGGTTCCTTTCAGTCTCGTAAAAGACACGAGACGACACGATATATGACTAAAACAAGAGATGAACGACAAGGACACAGCGGTTACATTTCGTGACATGTCTGCCAGTCGGGATCTTTTTAGACGCTATACTTCTGTCTTCATCGGCTTCGCGGCAACAGTTGAGAGTAACTCATCTGGTACCTCGTGAAAGCACTGGTGTGATTGCGATCGGCTGATCACGTCAATTAGTACGCCGTCATGGGCGCAGGGACAATCCGCAATTAACTGTAAAGGTACTGTACCCGCTAAGTAAAGTACAGATCACCTCACCACCGTGCCCTACACACATAAACTGCGCTATAATCTCCGGTTGAGGGTTTGAAGATAGGAGACTCGCGACAATACATCCGTACCACTCGAAGTGGGCGGCAGCAGCTTTCCGCATAAAATAATGCCGAACAGAAAACGATTATTCAATTATAGTTGCTGCAACGTAGCAGGAAACCATTGCAACAAATAATTTTCTCGTAGGTTGTTTGTAAAAGCGCAAAAACAACACTGCATCTGCCGTTCCCATGACTGGCCCGAGCGGGAGATTCTACCGCGTTCCGATCGCGACGCCACCACGCGGCTCACGTTGTCCCCAGGCAAACTTTTTGACGGAGCTGCATGGCCAGAAAGCTATCAAGGGACCGTGGTAATACTCATATTTTGTATTATAATACTTATACAGAATACTCCCCGGAAATCGGTATTCTAATAGGAACACACAATACTTTAATTCCGAGGTATTAGAATACATAGTACTAGCACTTGCGTGTTTCACACGAGTAATGCTAGTAATACATTAATCCATAACTTGGGGAGAAAAAAGGGAAAAGAAACAGAAATATACAGGGTGTTTCAGTTAAATCCCCGGGTTAAATAATTCGCGAACCGGTGCACCAATCGAATAACTTTCTTTTTTACAAGTATCTGTCCAATACCGCCTACAAGATGCGCACCGCGTGAATGAGCGGGACGCGCTCATTATTTAAATAAAAATGCAAATGAGTTTCGTAAAAAAGCGTAACTTCTAAAGCAGGGCGCTGTCGGTATTAAAATGGGTGCTACCCCTTTTGGGACCTTCAGTGGATACCTTTCAGAGAAAAATCTGCCACCGAAGCGGGTCATTTGTTGCAGTAATTAATTGGTTTCGGTTTACGTATTTTTGTCGCGGCTGGTCGCGGCGAAGCGCAAAAGGACGTAATTCATTGGTGTAATTCATTGGTGTAAGGACGTAATTCATTGATAAATAAGGGAGTGAAAGAGCGTCTTTTTGCGCTTCGCCGCGAGCAGCCGCGACAAAAATACGTAAACCGAAACCAATTAATTACTGCAACAAATGACCCGCTTCGGTGGCAGATTTTTCTCTGAAAGGTGTCCACTGAAGGTCCCAAAAGGGGTAGTACCCATTTTAATACCGACAGCGCCCTGCTTTAGAAGTTACGCTTTTTTACGAAACTCATTTGCATTTTTATTTAAATAATGAGCGCCTCCCGCTCATTCACGCGGTGCGTATCTTGTAGGCGGTATTGGACAGATACGTGTAAAAAAGAAAGTTATTCGATTGGTGCACCGGTTCGCGAATTATTTAGCCCGGGGATTTAACTGAAACACCCTGTATACGATTTGTGCATTATTTATCGAGGCGGTCATTCGCCACCCACGTTTTATTTCAGGTGCTTACATTTTTAGGGTGTTCTCCAAGGGGTAGTCCTCTATAGTGCACAGTAATTCAGAATTTGGTGAGATAGCGCTGGTGAACTCGACCACAGTGAACAGCTTTCTCACACTGTGGCAAAGTCTTGAGTTCGTTGAGTCTGAACGACAAAATGTGGTCCGTCCAAAAGTGTGTGACCGTCCATAGTGCATCCGCGTACAAGGGTCACTGGACTGGGCGCACACTTCCAAGCGATAAAGACCTTGCAATGGGATGACTCATCCTTACGGACCCAGTACTGGAAGCAATGTGGGGTCTGATACCGAGGTGACTCCCTTTGGGATGAGTTGGGTCAGGGGAATGATAGGGGCATTGTTGGTGTCCGAAGGCTTGGGACACACCAAAAATTACTGATAAAGTGCGCCGGTGACACCCAGGAATTCTGGCATATGACCTCTGGGGAAGTATTACACCTTCAAATGTATTATATGTGTTATACCTCCATTTTGTGCATTACAATATAGAAACAAATACATTTGGAAAATGAGTATTATAATACGCAATATAAATACTCAAAAGTATTACAGTAATCGTATTATAATGCAAGGTATTACTCTTACTGCTCACCCCTGCTGCTATGACGGTTACGTATCCAATGCATTGCCAACTTCTCTGATTTCAGTCCCAGTGTTGTCCGCTGGAATGTAGTTTAGCCGTCGCACATGACGAGAAATGCTCAGTTGGTGAAAACTTCGAGAGAGTGTTGCCCGTAATTTTCAATTTTAGTGCCCTAGAAAAACTATGAGCGCAACGGGGACGACTGCCCTGACGGTTCAGCACGGGGAGCAAATACGTTTTCCGAAGGAACTGCTAAAAATGAAGCAAGCGATTAGAATTCATCTTACTAAAACCACGAGACTAGGGAACTACGAGACTGTTTTTGTAGCTCCCTAGCCTGGGAGCTTTGGCAACATGTTTTTTGCTGAGATTGCACCCCCGGTACTTTACGGTACAAAGTGAATGGCTTATCTTGATGCTCGTCTACTATCTCAGTTGCAATGTTTCAACTACGGCATTTGCAATATTTTCACTGCGCGCTTACAGGTGCACGTAGATTGTTTTTCATTGCTTTTGGAGCGTGCTCAGGGAGGCTCTCGTTGACGCGTCGTCTACTCTGCCGCACATGGACATGCCCGCTTAGCAGTATAGTAAGACATTAAGACAAGGTAGTCTACCTTGTTCGCACGAGCTTGGTTCTTGTGGGTTGTACATTTTGGCAAGCTCATCCTTCGAGGAAGCTTCGAAAGCCTGTATCCGCCCTTTCACTCTTCACAAACAGAAAGGCACAACTGAAAGTTGCCTAGGGTTCCCAGAGTCGAGGCTATATGTGGTGCCACGCTGTGTCACTCATTTCAGTTACACCCTTTCACTGTTTACAAACCCAAATGAGTGATAGGACGTGGCGCCATTTGCAGCCGCTGACGCTGGGAACATTAGACAACTTCCAGCTGTGCCTTCCGTTCGTAAACAGTGAAAGGGTGAATAGGTGCAGAGAAACAAGACCTGGACCCGATGACGTAAGGTGACAAATGGTACTGTACAGGTCTTGACGCTTCGCTTCCCAACGTCTCCCTGTGTTTCAACCCTTCGTAAGCTTTTTCACGCACTCCCTCATGGTACCAATCGGGGAACTACCAGTTCATGCAGGGTTTCTGTATTGAGGGTCTCATATATCTTGACGAACAACAACAACTTTGTTTTGAGATGATCAATACGAATTTTCAAATCCATAACTTGACAACAACCCTGTGTTACATGCGGGAATGGTGGAAGCTGAGGCGATCATAACAGTATTCAGGGAAACTCCCTTTACCCTGACCACCACCGTTGAAGTACCTGCAGTATCTCGATCTCCAAGCAGAACGAATAGGAAAGATACTGTCCCGAGAGTTCCGACAGAGAAATACGAAGGCCTTGCTTCCACATTGCAGCGCTCATTCCCTGGTCGTTAAGAACGGAGTTGCCTGCCCCTTCATGTGCTCCTCGCTCGACAAGTCGTACCCTTGTTATATCGCTTATTCCTTCAAGCACGACGTCGGCCGGTTCCCACGTGGCACCATTATGGAGAGTACAAAAATGTTTACATGGGGTTAAGAGCTGGGAAGATCAAGATAAAGGAAGGCCACAGGCCAGTAGCAGTACCATATCTTCACTGGGTCACCCATAAGATAACGAAGATTACCTGATATCAGATTGTTCAAGTTTTGTTTTCATGTAACGACCAGCCTCTGAAGTTTTGTCGAAGCGTCTTCGAAGTGGCAACTCGCTGAAGTCCACATGACTGTCGCGTCTAAGAGCAAGGTTGTCTTTGAGTTACCACTCTCTGGCGTGCATGTGTGTAGTGTGCACAGTGGACGATGTGTCAACGTGCGCCTTCGCGAGCATTATACTGCAGTTGAACAGTTTCAACTACACATCCGAACGCGCGCATGAACGTAAAAGGGGTTGGGAAATCATTGAATACTGCCTGATGTAAGAAAAACGAATAACTGGGTGATTTGCCCTTCCGTTGCAGTAACAGATATAAAGTGTACAAAACCAGTAAGCAAAGGACTGTGCTATTCTAACGTCCCATAAAGCGTCGTCTCTTGAGATATTTTGTGTTGCGTAAAAGTAAAGCCAGTTACGGGACGCAGTTGTCTGTGTGTGACCTCCTTCTTTGTTCGTCCGTTCAGCCACTGTGGATTTACATAGAGACCAATTACTCCACCTTTAGGTTGACTTGGGTCATAGACGCTAGCCGTCCAATCGGCTGGGTCGTAGTCCTGGCCCGACTGAAATGTTGCGAAATTAATTATATACGGAGCGAGCATTAAGGTTCTCCTAATCTCCTAACGTCGCCCTGATAATGTCTGACTCATCTATGACATCTAATGTCTTATATCTTTCTGGAAGAAGCAAAATCGCCAATGTACGACGCGAAATACCAGTCATGGCGGAGACGCATTGTGACCCCAACAACACACTGTCATCCCAGGACTATCCTAAGGTTGTCAGATGGGGACAGGGATGGCATCCCTAGGATGTCAAAATCTGATCCTCAGAATGTCATAACACTGCCACTTTGGCATATGAGATGACGTCCCCGAGGCTGTCCCTCGGCCATCCTCAGGGACCAATTTAGGACAGTTTAAGTACACATGAAGGACAATGCTTTCCGTCAATTCTCTGCTTTGATTTGTTTTATGTATTTTGTGTTTTCTGGCACGCACATCCGCCAAGTGCTTACACAAGTTGCACCAAATTGCAATGACACCAAAGTTATGGGAGCGTTTTTGTTGTTCCTGTGGGAAACAGAATCTTGTGAAGGACACTAAGTCTGAGAAATCCTCATAAGACTGGGACAACCCTTAAGCTTGCCCACTCGGAAGCCCACTCGGAAACCCACTCCGAAAGGTACTAGAATTCTCTTCCGAAGCCGAAACAGATACCATTTGTTGCTTACAACGCGTCCCTCCGTAAATACGGGAGTCCTGCTAGCCTGCTACGCAAAACGAAGGGTGAGCTCTCAATGCTTCTTTCGATTACGCAAAGAAGAAATACTCAAAGCGAGGAATCGATTGAAGTATTAGGTTTGCCTCATTCCTAAGTCTATGTTTCTTACTCACGTTGGTTTGAGACATTCAGGTAGGAACTTTGAAAGTCAAAAGTAGTGCGACAGCATCGCGCGTTTCTGTTCTTTCCACGACAAATCGTTCATGTATCGTAGCCAGTCATTCTTTTTGGCGGCAGGGAATTTTTCGCTGGGCCACGCTTTATTTAAGAAAAATCTCAGTCAGGTCCCAGGATCGGCCCAAAAACAAAACAAATGTGTTTAGGGAGTCTGAGCACGTCAACTATACAAAATACTATTTCTCGTCCCCCTGGCTACCCGCAGGGACGGGCAGAGGACGTACCTGGATGACTCTTCATGGACAGTCCGCGAGTGTTATCCTCAGGACGTTATGGGCATACACCTCGAAGGACGGGGACACGATGACACTGTGGGGACATCCTGAGGACCATGTGTGTTCTTGGGGGAAGCGGAGATGCTAGCGAAGAAGAGACAGGGAATAGGAAGCGCGACGGACAAGTACCAAGCAGCACGCCAATATTTATCCAATATTGGACCCATACGGGCTGCCAAGAATACCAATATCGGTCCAACATGGGCAGCCAATATGGGACCAATGTAGGCAGTGCAACCAGGCTCCATATTGGACGACCAATTAGAGATGCCCATATTTGCAAGCCCATTTAGCCCATATTGCGCCAATATTTCCGTGATAACGCCACTTGGGTGTCCGTGTAACAATACAGCATTATCCGGTATAATATCGACCACTGGTATTACTGCACTAGTATCTTTTCTGTTTGCTGTTTTATTTCTGAAGATCTTACAAGGTATATCTAAACAGGTAGCGCAGCTCCCATAGCCCCCTGTGACTTCAGAATGACGCCATGATAGAGACTGTCAGCGCCATCCGTCCGTTGCGCGGACTACTACGATTGTAAATAAATGCCGTCAGAGATGACGTCAGCACTATGAACAATAAGTAGTGCATAATTAGTCATGGCACGTTTACATTCGCGCACTTTGTTAGCGTTGTATTCCCTTTTCCTCACCCAGGCAACAACACCAGACCAGAATACAGATAAATAAATCATGTGAGGTTTAATTAAACATATCAATTCGAAATATATACAGTTATCGCAGATTTGGACAACCCCAAACTGCAGGGCACCGTGATGACCACACAGAAATTAGGAAGGTTCACTTAAGGTCCATTTCTCACCTAGAGCTATACGTACACGTATTGATTAGATGTTTCCATTGATTCAATGAGTTGTCATTATAGGTACATTGCAACAAAACGTGGCGTCGTTGGTGCACAGCTGAATCCTGCTAACACTCACGCTATCATGGCCGCTTGTCCCATGAAGAATTGTTTTTTCGCGGTGCCAGCAACAGGGGATGCATTGTATTTATCTGTTCACACGTGTAATTCTTGGTCTTCAGCTCCGAGATGTGAACGTCGCTTCCTGTTTAACCCAAAAAGTGTACGAACTCCGTATTACAAAGCACGTGCACACAGCACGGATACAGAGATGCACGGATAAACCAAGGGCGCAAAAGGAGCAGGACAGGGAAATGTAATCGGGTGGTAGATGATTCCGTATTTGTGCACGAATGAGGCAACAGAAAGTTTTTTCTACACTGAAATTGTGTATAACCTATTATTACACACACAAGCCATGCCCATGTTTTAATTTTTTTCTGTTTACGATCATACCTCTACTACCAACACCCAGGATCGCTCGCGCCTCTTGCTGGTAGCTTTGCCGATGGCCCTGATTTGGTATTTTCGCTTGTTTTCGCTACCAGTTTAGATATACCTTGGATCTTACTCATCCACGTTGCATAGCGTAACAAAAACAACCACTGCATCGCCCTAGAAAACGAAGAGCAGGTGCCCCGCCCGTCATGCTGAAGGACCGAGGCAGTCCCACGGAACTGCAAATCCCAAACATCCCTCAGAAGCCTTCATTATGTTCGCTCAGTGTAGGAACCAAAAATTTCCAACCAGCTCCTACTGTACAAAGGAGTGAAACACGGCGTGACGGTGACGGACATACGCCTCAGCAACTGATACTGCCTGCAATAACTTGAAAGCACCTAGCGTTACAGAAAGGCGTCCCTTCCAATCAAACATTGTGTTTCTGCTTGACCTGCCGTAATTCCGTTGTCATTAGAAGAACAAGCGACATTTTAGCCCGAATGAAACGTCCGATTCGAGCGTCCCGCATGCGCATTAGTTGTATAGGACGCGTGACATCGCTGAAACGATCGCGCTCTAAGTCAGTTCGAGCAATTGGCATTGGCATCGCGGCGCCTGATGGCGGCTGTTTGCAGGAAGAGGAAAGTTGAGTTATTAACTTCGAATGCATGTTACAGTGGGATTGCCACGCATGTAACAACGTATTGAATTGGGCATTTCACACGCTTCAACATCCAATGTTGCCGTGGACATTTTCTGAATTTTCAGCCAATATGGGGTGTACATGGGCAATATGTTGGAAAATAAAGAAAGCTACAACATACGTGCATATAGCGCGCGCGCTCAGCTCACTCTGCGCGGGACGGTTGAATAAGCCATTCTTGTTCTACCGTTACTGGATTGCTTTTCTCCGATCCACATCAAGTTATGGGCCCAGCACGCTTCCACTGCTGGGAGACATAGGAGTTCAGGGGCAGTTAAACGGCTACACAGCGAAGCCCTAGCAGAGAGAATTCACATCCAAGACTGTGACCATGTGCATAAATGCACGAGTTGCATCAAAAGCAAGATGAAGCGGAAATCCTTTCCGAAAGAAAGCTACCGTTCTGATCACATCCTGGATCTTGTCCACACAGACGTTTATGGGCCAATGAGGGTGCTCACGCCAAGCAAAAACAGATACTTCGTTACTTTTAGAGATGATTTCTCCAGATATACTGTTGACATCGAAAGACGAAGTTTCTTCTAAACTTCAAGAATATTTGGCGCTGGTGAAGAATAAGTTTGGGAGATATCCACTCATCCTTCGTGCTGATAATGGTTCGGAGTAGACTGCTGGGAGAACTAGAGACATTCTAGGCAATCAAGGGGTCACACTCCAGACTTCTGTTCCGTATAATCCCGAACAGAACGGCATCGCAGAACGGAAGAACAGTACCCTATGCGAAAGTGCAAGAAGCATGCTTTTCGGCGCGCATATGCCGGCAAAGGTACTGTGGAGAAGCTATCTTGACAGCTTACTACGTTCAGAATCGACTTCACACGAAAGCAGTTGATAAGACACCGTATGAGCTGTGGAATGACAGTAAGCCGAACCTTGAACACCTGAAGATGTTTGGAAGTCAAGTATTTGTGCATGTCCCGAAAGCAAAACGGAGCAAGTGGGACGCTCGTGCCGTTAAGGGAATTATGGTCGGCTTCAGCGAAACGCAAAAAAGCTACAGAGTCCTTCTGAAAGGGAGCCGTAGAGTAACAGTAGCTCGCAGCGTAATCATAGACGAAAGTCAAGTAATAGAGAAATTCTGCTGCGAATCGAAACGCTATCCCACTGTTCCAACGGATGTACAAGAATGGGAGGGTGCGGACAATTCGGGCAACATGATAACCAACAGCAAATCCTCTTCCCTGTTCCTGTACCTCGTCGCTCACAGAGAAGCAACAAAGGAGTTCCGCCGGAACGGCTGACGTACATCACACAGATCGCCCCTTCCAACGATCCATGAAGCTGGAAAAAATTGCAAGCGTTGCCCCCTTGTGAACGAACAAAGTGGATAGATGCAGCGAACGACGAGGTCGAGTCCTTACGTAACTAAATACTTGGGCCCTTGTGGAGTGGCCACCAGGGAAACGTGCTGTTGGGAACTAGTGGATTTTTCAGACAAAGAGGGACAAGGATGGAAACATCGGTAGATACAATGCAAGACTTGTCGCCCAAGGATATTCGCAAAAATATGTGGAAGATTACGACGCTACGTTTGCCCCAGTTGCAAAACTCACAACATTGCGGATCCTTCTCACGAAATCGGCTACTCAAAAAATGAAGGTGCGTCACTATGACGTGAAGACTACGTTCCTCAATGGTGATACCGTGGAAGATATCTACATGAAACAACCGGAGGAATTTATTGGACAGGGGGAAGAACATCTTGTTTGCAATTTGCAGAAATCTCTTTACGGCCTGAAACAAGCCGCACGGGCATGGAATGTTAAGGCGAACACGGTGCTTCTGGAGGAAGGCTTTACCCGAAGCACGGCTGATCCATGTCTGTACACCAAAGTGATGAGTAATATACGTGGATGACATGCTGATTAGCCATGTAGATGACTCGTCCATCACGGAAGTGTGGCGAAACCTAAAAAATACTTTGAACTGAAAGACCTTGGTCATGTCAGCCCTATTGATGGATTGATATTGAGGTGGAAAGACCACAGGAAGATTGTTTCCTCATTCGTCAAAGGAACAAAATAGACGCGCTACTGGAAAAGTATAGCCTCGTCGACGCTAAGCCCAGTGCGATACCTATGGAGACAGATTATATGAAGCTTACAGGGGAAGAAGATTTGCTGACTGACAATAACATTTACCAACAAGCTGTTGGGGAGTTACTGTACCTAAGTACAACGACGCGACCGGACATTGCATTTGCGATTGGTATTCTTTGCCGCCGCGTCAGGAAGCCGCACACACGGGATTGGAACGCCGTGAAACGGTGTTCCGGTACCTAAAACATACTCCGGATTTCAAGTTGAAGCTTTCAGCAGACCCGGAGGTGAAGCTGGTTTGCTTTGTGGATGCAGACTGGGCTGACAACCTCCCAGACCGTAAATGAACGAGTGGGTATTTCATCCAACTGGGAGGGAGTCCCATTGCTTGGTCTACCAAGAAGCAGTTCACGGTGGCCTTGTCTTCCACCGAGGCGGAATACGTGCCTGCTGCTTACGCGTCACAAGAAGTTGCGTGGCTGCAAGAGCTGTTGCATGGATTTGGCCACAGTGAGTGCAAGCCCACGTGCATCGATGAAGATAATCAGAGTTGTATAAAGCTTGCACTCGGCGAAGGTCTTTCGGCAAGAACCAAATACATAGATGTTCGACACCATTATCTCCGTGACTTCGCGTATCATCGCGGGTTCGTTGACATGCAGTATTGCGAATCAGCCGACATGATCGCAGACGTCCTTACCAAGCCTCTGCCACGGCAGCGACTGGAAACCTTCAGAGGATGCTTAGGTGTTGTCAAGGGGGTGGGGGGTTGTCGTAGTTGTCGAGGGGAGGTGTTGGCAAATAAAGAAAGCATACGTGCATATAGCGCGCGCGCTCAGCCCACTCTGCGCGGGACGGTTGAATAAACCATTCTTGTTCTACCGTCACTGGATTGCTTTTCTCCGATCCACATCACAATATGGGACCGATATTCCCAGGATTTCACTCATGTTGACTGAAACTTGACAATATGGGGCCCATACTGCCAAGTCTGAGCCAATATGAAAAATATCCAGGCAAAACGGGTCCCATATTAGACCCGTATCGCCAATGACCAGCCAATATGGGCCACTATTGGACGCTGCTTGGGGTGATACGTCACGGAGAGTTCCGGTTGAATGTGTCTATTTTGGCGAAGCAGTCTGGGTTGCTCCTTGGAGCGACCTTGACTTGAATGCCGCTCTAAAGCGCCCAATGGAAGACTCCGCCACTGTTGCAAATCTGCCAATACAACAGACATGCTCCGGAAGCACTCCGAATCTGATATTGGAATTCAACATATGTTTGGACACCCTCTATACGCTACCACGGTACGTTTATGCGCACGAGAGAAAGAAAAGGTTGGAGAAAGCTAGAGATGCGAAGCCCCTGAAAAAACCCGGAAATTTTTGGGAAAAAAAACGTTTTTTCGTTTTTTTCCTCGTCTCCGAAAAAATTGTCCAAAATTTCCAGGCGACAAAATTTAAAAATGTAAATTTTCCTGCCTTCGATGCATTCCAACCCGCCAACAGTACCTTAGGTGCCTCTAATCCGCCCACAACCACCATCTTGGAGCTCCGTCTGGGTGTTCCAAGCGATCGCCATCGCGTTCATATAATGTCGGAGTTCTGGTCGGAGTGGACGGGTTGTTCCAATTACCTGTCGCTGAGTACACAGCAGTTTTCATGGGATGCTCTGCTCTACATTTATGCCTAGAGCGTGAACGCTACTTACGTTTCTAGCTCCTTGTATGCTGTGGCTTGGCCGGCAATGCTTCGACTCAGCAGAAACCGCGTTTGTTTCCATTTTTTTCCAATTCTTAAAAAAAAAAAACGAAAGAAACCGTTTTTGTTTTCGAGCGATCCAAAATTTCCGGAAATTTTGCATCTTTAGAGAAAGCGCGTGAGAAAGCGTCTGTCGACTCCGAAAGCAACAATATGGGGGCATTCGTAGACGCTCCACAGCACTGTGGTGAAAAAGATGAAGCAAATGGACTTCACGTGCAATTGTTGTGGTACCTTATTGGAGAGCGATCCAATGAGACCGTTCTACGTGAACGAGGGGAAATAGAAAAGGTGACAGGCTGCGCGAAAGGCTGACCTACTTTCCTAGCTTATAGACACAGACTATAGACAATGAAAGTAGGTATAGCGTATTGACATACATTATTGTCGCCACACTGCGCAGATAAACATTACGTGTAACATCACGGTACCATTACCATTATTATGACACACAGTATCGCCAATCAACTCACGCTGCAGAATCCCTTGACTCTATATTTCTTCATTCTTTCTGATTCTTCGCAAAACTGTTGTTGATCTGCTATGGAGCTTGGAAGTTCCTTGTACACTTCACTAATTGACTTTTTGTACACTCTCCGGAAGCATTTTGTCGCCCGTGCAGTATGATTATGGTATAGATTTCTGTAATTGATGATAAACCACATGAGCAATGCGTTCACCCTGTATTATGACTAGGAGAAATCCGTCTCCTTCTAGCAAGTACGCTAACTGGCAACTTAACATCGCAAAACGATCATGAGCGCCGGTCCCTGGGTTGTATTTGCCCGCATGAGGTTCCTTGAGCCTGCACGAAAATATCGGCGCATTCCATTTAACGTTCCAAGCGGATGATGACGTGGCTGAGACACTTGCAGTTAGAGCACGCATGCTTGGCAATGTCAGTGAGCACGCATGCCTGTGTAGTCCATCTGCGTTGCCACTTTCGTTTCTAAACATGATTATTTCTGAGTAACTTTGACAGCAGCTTACTGGCATCCTCTGTCGACGAGTAATGTTGGACCAACAGGGTGACACGTTGCCAAATGATCCCACACAATCAACGCAGCAAATATGGACGGGCTTGAATTTAGGTTCGCCTATACAAGATGACACTAACTGCGCAGCATTCCGCTTCTGGTTTATTAGCAGTGTTTATCAATAACGGGTGAACATGACAAATGTAAGGTGTTGTCGTATTAAGCCGTTTTTGTACTAGAAATGCTGCATTGTGTGGTTGGCCATCTCAGCCTCAATTTCTTCGAATACGTGTTTGGTTTTACCTTCACAAACCTGCAGTGCGCAGGCGAAGCACAAGAGACGAACACAGAGTAATGCATCAAGGACGAAAAAGTCAACAGATGAATACTGCAACAAATCAATACTGAGTGCAAAAGAGTGCACAACAGAGAAAACATTATTTGTTGTTTGTTTACTTTCTCTTTCCTGTGTCTTTTTTTTTCTTCAGAGGCTACAATGTCGCCATAACGTAACATAATATGCCGTC